>NC_088201.1:102086068-102392466 GCF_037126465.1 Ornithodoros turicata | reverse complement strand
GGCGATGATAAAGGGCCGGATCTACTGGTGAGCTTCTGTCCGAGACGTCGTCGCTAGAACTGAAGCTTGCGCAATGGTGCTTGATACTAATGTTGACCACGCGTAGCCACATCATCCTCCCCCCCCCCCCTTCCCGAACGCGGAGCAGCGCTTGCGATTGAGGTTCGTGTCTTTACCATGAAGGGCAGTATGAGGACGACACATGGACAAGGGACGACTGGGTACACTGCTTCGACCTGCAATGGATGAAGCAGAAGCATAATGGGGCGGACAAGTGTTCCGCGAGGCGGGCGGGTTCCAATGAATAGCTGCGTGCGCAATGAATGGCTAAGCGCGACCTCTATAGCAGCGTGGGTGCTTTGGATAATTACAAATGTCGTTCACATGCGGCGGTGCTGCGTTAGGTGAGTTCGCGCACACGGGGTTTTCGTTGGCCTGTTGGCAAGGGTGCAAAGATACTTATATTCTGGTTGTCACACGAGCAAGACGGTTCTTTCTGCGTCCCCAGTGTGGCAGGGTGGACTCCAGGGATAGAGGGCAACCGTACCGTAACCGTTAAGTGATGGTGAGCTCTAAAAATTGTCGTCAAGTAACTGCCGGTGGGACCATCGTAAAGCAGTTGGAGGTCAGGAACGGAGCTCACTGTACGTCTGTCGGAGTCCCCAGCGGGACAGCGGTCCAGGTGCCCCTCGTGTGAAGGTTAGTTGTTGCCTGCTCACTTGCTGAAGGTGAGGACCGATGGGGGAAGCCAGGTGGGAAGGTAGTGTGGGCTGGATGTCTGGACAGCTGGCATAAGAGATGAAAGTGTTGTGGTTGACAGCGCCGTACGGCGACCATTACTAGGGCGCGTAGCTCTGGGGTATACCGCTTGTTGGTGCACGAGGAGAACCGTCTCCAATTGCGTGAGGCAGCGTGACGCTATGGAGGTGACCGCGGCTCGTTGTAGGTTGTGCGGGACGGGAGCGGCGCCGTAAAACATTATGGGCCGTTGAATGGACATGCAGCGGCGCCGCGTACCGTTACTTCGGGGGTACAAGGCACTGTACCTCCTGAGGTGGCTTTCGGAATGGTCCTTGTGTGGTCTTAAGTTGATGTAAAATTTGGGAAGGTAAATGGCCGAATTGCCGGACTGATCTGTTCGCTAAGCGGGTACTCAAATATGACCCTCTCTTCTCAGCAATAGTGAGGCCATTGCCAACTTTCCACAGGCTCAATACATCCTGCAGCTCTGACGTTTCCTCGGGCTTGTAAATTTTGATCACCGTTGTGTACTTACTGTGCCGACATTCTAAGATCCCTCGAGACTCCTCCTCAGAAGATCCGGGAGCTGAGTTCGCTTTCAAGAAAATCAAGCCCGACCCCCCAAGCCAAACGTTGATTTACCATCCGAAGCAATGCGCACCTACCATTCTCGTCGTCTACGCTTTCAGTTCTGTCCACTGTCTCCTCTTATGGCCAGTTCTGTTCGCTGTCAGTGCCGTGCTACAGCAGGAGTTCGACGACTCCTGGCTGCCCATGGTCTTTTTTTCGAAAGCTCTCAATCCAACCGAACAAGAATGTAGCGCAGACAACCCTTCGCCTCCTGCCTTGCCGTTCGACACATCCGGCACTTCCTTGAAGGTCGGAATTTCACCATGTTGCGGATCACAAGCCGCTTGCTTTCGCCTTTTGCTTTGCGGGCAGCTCGGATTTCTCACGGGAGATTAGACATCTGCCTTACATCGTCCAATTCTCCACTGATATCCAGTGTCTCAAGGACTCCTAGAACGGCCCTGCTGACGCACTGAGCCGCATCTCGCCCTTGTCAGCAGTCTCTCGGACCATTCCTCCAAACACACCAGCCTCACGACTACCCTACCAGCGCCACTACTACCTACTACTTCCCACGACGCCATTATGCGCCACTGCTACCGCGCACCACGGTGCAAGCCAGTGAGTTCTATCGGCAACGTCCTGGAGTGACGCAATGCGTTCAGAAGCTCCCCAGCACATCCCGCCCTCCAGGACATCCCATTATCGCCGATCAGGACTCATGTAGAGGAGCACCATCTCCTCAACATTTGATGACCCGGACCTTGAACAGCACAGTCCGATTCAACTCTTCACCACCTCATATTTTGCAAGACCACCAACGAACCAGCCTAGAAGGCATCGTCTAAGACCATGATGGGAATTGATGTTCAGAGGCTGGAACACATAGAGGGGACAAACTACAGCTTCAAGTGCCTAAGAATGAGGCTTTGTAATATTTAATTGTCCCCACTATGTGTTCTTGTTAACTTAACTATCATGTTCAACAGATGCCGCTTGCGTCGATCCCGTCGTATGAATGTGTGTATGGATGACAAAAATGTAAGAGTCAAAGGGAGATGAGTGAGAGAGTGGCAGAGCGATGTATGGCGAGCTGTCAGCCGGGGTACAGATCCGTACCAAGAAATGAGCTCGTTGGCCAGTACTTGCCAAGCACGGCTAGGTTGGCAGGCAAAGCTCTTGCCAAGCTTGGTACAATCTCGGTATGTCTTGGGGAGAGGGTAACGCGGGATGGGGTAGAAATGAACAAGTTCGACTTTCGGTGGACCATGTCTCAAACCAAAAGCAGTAAGAAACAGAGACGTTCTCTTCATGGTGAGTTCATATGACAAGCAATTCATCATTTCAGTGTTGTTTCTGCACGCATCGAATTAAAACTAGACCCCTCACCCTTCATTTTGACTAACAGGCGAACAGGACTCTCGAATTCGTGGAAGGCCGCGAGACAACGTATGTATGGCATCTGTTCTTCCTGAGGAAAGAAATGCAATTGCTTTTCTTTGTGAGCTGTTTGGTTTGTGAGCTTGCGAGCTTTTATGATTATCCCTTTCTATTTTATTTTGTTTATTTTTTTGCACTTTGAGCGCCGTACTCACTGTCCGTTGTGGGAAATACGAGCAACAAACAAGGAATGAAAACCATTAGCTTAGGCCGTGAGACCATGGAGTATAAATATGAGCGACGCCGAAGGGATGCTTTGGTCTCTACCTTGGCACAAGCTTGGCACAATGCAGGCTGGTCAGTGCTTGGTAAGTCATTGGCCATGGTACAGATCCGTATCAAGAAACAATCTTGTCGGTCGATGATGTACCAAGCAAGGCCAGATAGGCCATCCTGACTATTGCCAAAGTTGGCACAGCCTTTGTTTGTTGCATGGGCCACGATGCCCCACTACCTCCGTGCGCCGTGGCGCAAGCAAGTCAGATCGATCGGCAACGTCCTGGAGTGAAGCCACCTGATGTGGTGCTCCCCAGCACATCCTCTCCGGGGCGTTCTGTCATCGACGATCAGGACTTAAGTAGGCGAACGCCACCTCCTCTCATAGGTCGGCGAATTCATTTATGATGGCCTTCACCGACTTCACTCACCATCACCTCATAGAGAATGATGTGATGTGAAGTTGAAGTTGAATGAACGGCATGATGTGAAGTGAAGTTGAAGTTGAATGAAGGGCTATGATGGGTTTTGAAGTTGAAGTCTGTGTGATGGGATTTGAAGTTGAATTCCGCGTGATGGGTTTTGAAGTTGAAGTCAGCGTGTGTGGGTTTGGAAGTCGAAGTCCGTGTGTTGGGTTTGGAAGTTAGCGCGATGGTTTTGAAGGGGAGGTCTGTGTGATGGATTTTGAAGATGACGGATAGGTTTCGGAGTCCTCATAATAGGTTTTGAAGCCGACAATGTTCAGTCGACGCCTGGCGTTCACGTGCCGTGATTGTTACTTGTGCGAACGCGTGCGGGGTGAATGACAAATGTGTATTGGAGTGCACCGAGCGAACATAAACGCTTGGCGTTTCGTGTCTGGTGTGGGCGCATGGGCCTGACACCGCAGATGCCTGGCGGACTTCCTCCCCCCCCCCCTCGTTGCCTATCGGTGGACGCAGCGAGGGAAAGTGTTTGGAACGCGTTACTCTCTCGCGTAGTGGGGCGCGAAGGGCAATGTAGCAGGAGGAAACTGTATGTTGCAAATGTAAGCGGTAGATTAGGTCGAGAGGCGATTTGGCGTTCTGCGGTTGCGCCTAGTGTGAGCGCTGAGAACAGCATACCCCTCCTTCGCTTACGCTTTTGCCGCCACTACCAGGAAATCCACGCTAACAGAGCGAGGAAGACGCCAACGTCGTAATCCTCCAGCAGCGGGCAGCCAGGCACACCAACGTAGGCCTTCGTTGGTATTCAACTTCAAAACCCCATCTCCGACTTCAACTTCAAAATCCATCACCAACTCCAGAACCCATCATAGGAAATCAACTTCAAAGCCCCATCACAAACTTCAACTTCAAAATCCATCACTGACTTAAAAACCCATCATATAGGAATTCAACTTCAAAACCGCGATGGGATCTGAAGTTGAATTCTAATGATGGGCTCTGAGGTCGGCGATGGTTTCTGAAGTTGAATTCTGATGATGGGCTCTGAAGTCGGCGATGGTCTCTCATGTTGAAGTCGATGATCGGTTCTGAAGTTCAATGACGTGATGTGATGTTATGGATTATGAAGTTGAAGTTGAATGATGGGTTATGATGTGATGAATTCTGAAGTTGAAGTTGAATAATGGGTTATGATGTGATGAATTCTAAAATTGAAGTTAAATGATGGGTTACGACGTGATGAATTCTGAAGTTGAAGTTGAGTGATGGGCTTTGCAAAAAACTGACCATGATGTGATGTTGAAAGAATTCTTAGGAAAATGCCGACCTATGCAGGCTCCTCTACATGTTTGAAGGAGCCGTTATGCGCGTAGCCGCGCAATTACCTAATTTTGCTGTTAATTGCCTTTCACTGTGTATCTGTTGAAAGCTCACATGAGGAACACTTCGGAAGAACGACATTCGCTTTCGTATTCCACAACAGAGACCGTGCAGCAAAGTTTCGGAGGGGAGAAAGAAGGCGCTAAGCGGTCATGTAGCTTCCGCAAACGAACGCTCACAAACATGCAGTGACCGTGTTTTGTTCGCAAGAATCGTCCACATTTCGTTTGCTTCGCTTTTTTTCTTCTGAATGGCAGTGAAGTTGGCAGTGTTAAAAAGGCGATGAGGGAGCGACAGGAGAATTAAAGTTGAAGCACTTTGGCGCTGTCGCCACAGTGTTCGACGCTACACCCGGAGAAGCGCACGTCCCCTATAGGGATTACGGGCCTTTGTAAATCGCAGGGAGTCAGCATTCCTTTCCCACCCTGTGGTGGTGATGGTGCTCGTGAAAAGGCTCGACGTTGTCCGTCTTACAGAGGTCGGCAACGTCATGACTGACGCCCTGGGGAAATGTGCGTTCGGAGGTAGTGCAAAGCGCGACAACAGGACCAATAAGCTCTATTATCCAATTGCGGTGTAAGCTGTGTTTATAAGTCCAAGTTTTTCATTCCAACTCTTCTGTACGTGTATATATTGACATTGATTTCTAATGTCCTAGTTCGTGAGCAAGGTATGCTGAGCCTTTCTGTTAAAAGGCCACGCGTAACAGACATCTTAGAAAGGCACCCTTCTTCATTATTGGGGTAGATTGTTGACGCCTTGTGATATTGTAAATAAATGTACATAATTATTCATCCTTTTACTTTGGCTGTGCGTCTGTTTTGCATGATGTCGGTACAACCCAGGATTTGGTGTCCCGATTCGCTGTCATGGCTAGGCCCACCCCCAGAAAGAACTTAATTCGAGCGGTGAAAAGTTTCAGCGTGAACTTGCCTACTACACTCCCAGTGACGAGAGTGAAAATTATTTCGTTAATGGCATTAAAACGTTTACATACCGAATATTTTGGGCCAATGGCTCGTCCGTGTCAGCAATCAAGAGCTTATCCTCCCAGTCAGGACTGTAGGTATAGATAAGTGGTCCTTGCTCTCCTCTGTAAATACCGCTCCCAAGAGACCCCGATGAAGGTCTCTGGATTCCAGACACCAAAAGAGTCACGTTGTGACGAATAGCCCAGGTTTCCTGCATAGCACACGAATGTCAGAGGATCGGAAACTGCATTTGAGAACTTCTTGCACCCATGAAAATAGTGTTACAGCTTCTATATGAGCGGGCGGGGACGGCTTTTCAAGTTCTACCGCTCCAATTAGTCAAAAAGAAGGAAATAGAAAAGAAACGAAAGAAGGAGATAGAACGGCCCGTTTCCCATGGCGCCTGTGGACGATGCGAATAACGTGATTAAAGGAAACTACAACTTCGTCCGCCGTGATGTTTATTTCGTGACCTCTGAATTGTCTTCTATAAGTTTGGAACGACCATCATACACCAATCACGTGGCTCCACTGGGTCTACACGCCGTGTGCTCTCAACTTTAATATGTCTGGTCCACGGTACCTGTACCTTCACCAATACTTTCATAAATCATTGTCATTCCAGAAACATCTACCAACAGTAAAGTCATTTTTCGTACACATGGCAACCACTCGTTTCTGATATTGGTGGAAGCTAAAACGTCGCTCCTCGCCACGCATAGCCCTTACTGCAGATGTGATAAGTGCGGCGAAAAATGTGCGTTCATCACACGTTCTAACCAGCATGTTAGATAATTTCATGGATGAGAGTAAAACACCGAGGCTTCGTAGAAACCAACAACCACAAACGTACGCAAACGAAGACAATTTCAAAGTTCATGCGCGTGAGTCAACTGGTTAAAGGACCTGTAAAGCGAAATTTGACCCCCCTGTTTCTGTGTGCGACCTGGTAGTGTCTGCCTGTGTGATGCCTCACATAGAGCATAAGCACTCAAAGCGCGTTAATTATTACACAGCATAAATTAGAAAACTTAAATCGAACGGTAGGCTGCTCCCCGCAACAGCTAAAAAAGTCATGATGGGAGTACTCCCGTCACGTGATACCTAAGTAATACACGATGAACTTATGGCCGACTACTAATTACCAATAAACACTACTTTTAGAATAACAAGAATTACTGGGACAATTCTTCAAAATATCGAAGGCACAGTATCCCAAAATACTGTCAGCGCCCTCTGTTTGCTCTCCTCCCAACCATATCGCACGGCCTTGCGAGGTTTGTGTACGCAAAAAAGTTCATTTCCTGCCGAAATTGAACAGAGCTTCACCTGACAGCGATGCCAGGTATCTACTGTAATGTTCGGGGATACACCAAGTGTGCTCTTTCGACAAGGGACCTTGTGTACCACAAGATTCCAACGGGAAACGCGCGGAAACGAAAGTTGTTGCAGGCGCTTGGTCAAGACATTTGTGAGCCACGCCGTGTTTGCTCAACCCATTTCTCTGACGAGTCGTACGAAATGGTAGCAGCGGACGGTTGAAAACTTCTCAAACGGCATCTGAACTGAAAGCGCAAGGAACACGGACAAAGAACGGAAAAACACCTCGAAGGCAAGGTGATGACACCAGTGTTTCTCCTTGCGACGTCTGACGATGCGAACACCAGTACACACGAAGTATGTATTTACCGATACACAGGAATAATACATATATGTGGTTCGCTTCAAATTCAAATCGATTTTTGTGATGCCTACGCTGCGTAATGTACCAAACGCACTATCCCCCTTTCCCTGGGGAGCCCCGAGCTCTCGCAGAAGAATATAAGTGTCAGTGTCAAATAAATTATGCGCTATAGATACTGGCCGTATTCTTCATTTATATCAGCGACACAGGCTTCCATTGTGACTGACAAGAATGTGAAACTCGGAAGCAAAAGCGTGCAAACGCATGATTCACCGTCAACACCTCATCTTTATCCAGTGATGAATTCAACACCTATTGTCCATACACCCTCATGTTCACAGGTGGGTCAAGCTCTTGTTTTGTTTAACATTTTAACTTCTGCATTCATTGCAGGTGCATGATATGGCAATATCTGCACCACTGGTGGAACTAGCTGTTGAGTCATTCTGGAAATCTAAAGACAACAGTTTTTGTTGGCCTGCTGACCATCCATCATCATCTCTCATCACGTACAAGTGGCACTGGGGCAGCGCCCAGCCTGCTGGCCGGCATCAGCCCCATCTCATCATCGTATCTCTATTTGTGTGTGTGTGTGGCCTGCTGATGCAAGTTTGCAGATGCTAAATGCTCTTCTACTTTGCAGTGTTGTGCCATCTGCTCCACCAGACCAAAAGAAGTACGTCAAATGTGCATCAAATTCAGAACTTTCGGTCCATCTCACAAAGTGGGCACAGATGTTCGCGTCACGCTTCTTACCACAAAAGCCGAGTGCCCAAGTGAACACAATTTATCTTGGAAACGTCAGCCAGAAGTGAACAAGATGGCTGCAGGGAACAGGCTATAATTAGCGCGGACGCGGCTAACAGGCTATAATAAGCGCGGACGCGCGTCGGTCAAGACAGCACGCTCATTTTCTTCTATAATCAAACTCATACTCAACGCTCATTTTATTCTTTCGGTTTCGTCACTGATCATCCTCTCCCACTTCGAAGCCAATCAAATCTTTGTTACCTCCTGAAGAGAAGAATCTTATCTGGGGCTTTAATGAAGAGTGTGTGGGGCTGTGCTGGGGGTGTGCATCTCTGTGGGGTTTCTATGAAGAGTGTTGGGGCGACCAGGGCTTTGCTGACGCGCGCTACGACTAACGCCATGCCGGCGCGACTGTTTCCAGTGGTGGATATTATCCCACCGTGACGGACGTTGTTGCCTGTAGCGGATTCAGGTGTTCCCTCCGAGTCGGCCAGCCGAATCGGTATTGAAACGTCTACAAAAGGAATTGTTCGAAAGGTCGTAGGAAAAGACTTGGTTCCCGCGGCGTTAGAAAACGAAAATCACGTTATTCTGTCATATTCCGCGAAGAAAACCATATTCCGCGTATTTTCATGAATTCGTAATAAACGTCCTTTTTTTTCATAAACATCTGTTCCCATACACTAAGGCAGAGAGAGAGAGAGAAACAGAGAAAATCTCCTGAACACGCATTCCCTGGTATAATTTTAACTCGCCTGTACTGCCACGCTGGACCAGTTGGGCAATTCGTCAAACCACCAAGCGCTCGTGACAGCGAGGTCAACCTCGTGCTTGGTTACAAGTTGGGAAGCTTCCTTGAAGAGGATGTCGAAGCAGATGAACATTCCAACTTTGGCGCCGAAATCCGTTTCGAAGACAGCGAATTCCGGTGGATTGGGCTCATCGAAACGTCTTTCCCCGAACAAATGGTTCTTGTGGTACCTACAAGAAATAATGTGGATTTACAGCAAAATATTTTGTTCAGACTATTCGCCTGGATGCAGACTGGCATATTGTTTCCCAAGACAATAGTCCAGGTCCCCCAAACTCACCTCGGAAAAGCGTGCAACGAAGAAGGCCGCCACTAGATACCCCACTGTTGCTGTTCCGGATCACTTCAGCGCGCTAAGTTTAGCGGCAAAATGATTTTGTTGTTTCTGCGAATGAATCTAGTCTTTATATGTCCAAATACAACGCGTATAACAACTTTCTGTGTCGTGTTTCACTTTTTGGTCCCGTTTTTGAACGTGTTGAGCGATCGGAAGGATCTAGTGCACGGCTGCGTGCATCACATAGCGTACCTGTCGTACACCAGGCGCCGCAGGCGCAGTCGTCCATTTCTCCTTCGGTGACTTGGCCTGGCTTGGATTGTGCTTCAACTGGATCTTTAGCGCGCTACAATCAAACGCAAGCCGACGTCTGGTAACAATGGGGTATCTAAGGGCGGCCTCCGGCATTGCACGCATCGGGATAGGAACAAATACATGGGAAAATGGCGACCTTGGGGGACCTGCAATAGTCAGTGTCTTTTTGACGTCCAGTTGCGATCTAAACACGAGCAGCTCAGTCGAAGTGAACGTATGACCCCTTTGCAGCGCGCAATATTAAATACGTATATATAATCACATCACGGACCTCGGTCACAGCTGGTCGCGTCTTCAACCTCATATGGGTATTGTTTCAGGGCATGCTTTTGTTCGTGCTTTCGGATGTACTAAGATGGTAGTAGAAGCAATATAATGCTCTTCATACGTTCAGAATTGCCCTGTACCGTTGCAGCGCATAAATGTCACGCTTGTGCCATGGCTCTGGAATAAATGTAACTGTTCGGAGAAGCTAGCATTCGAGAAAGAATTGTTCTACTTTTTATGCACAACACGGGTGCACCTTCAATCCGAATCGCAATTAGTGCAATGTATCCCCTCCCAGTTCCGGTTGTAATTGTGACCTTGCTCATACCGCTACAGATTCGATCCAAGTTTGTTAAGGCTGACTCACTCCGTAAGAAAGACTATGGGGAATTTTGATTCGCAGGGTTCTCGAAAACCTCGCTAAATTTCTACACGAGGGAAGTACAGGCGTGTTCCCCTCGAGTGTACCTAGGGAATGACATATTCGTGAAGGCCTGACGCGATCCATCGATTTTTGGCGAATTAAAGTTTGTCAGATTTTCAATACATGGGAGTCTATGGGAGATGCAACAAAATCGCTTCTCTCGGAACTCCCACCCGCGATATGTGGGCCAAAATGATGTCATTCCCTACAGTAATAGTCGTGCAGTTGATTCCAATCAACAAATTCGACAAGATTACCGCAGTTTTCGAGATCCCTTCGAATAAAAATAATGTCTTTGTCGTTTGCTATCATGTTCTGCACGCTGGCGTAGGCTACGCGTTACTTCCCTAAAGTGCGGAAGAAAAGCAAAACTAAGAAAACAATTTTGCGATGTGCACTCAACTCACTCCGGAAGCGAAAGTTAACTAGACCGCCATGAGTCCGCCTAAAGTTCCGTATATCTTACGATGACTGTTCCTACAGCGGGATGCCTGCAGCTCGAGCTGCATCGCGAAGCTGCATGATGCTGTCACACATTCGAATGAGGGCGACTATGCTGCTCGGTGTGCAGGCAGGGTGGTTCTCGCTGCATTCTTCCCATGTCATTGTAGATGGTGCTACACATTACGCTGATACATCGTTTTATAACCTTTCTTCCATGTTACCCCAGTCAGAGATATTTCTTTATCTCTTAATAAACATATCCCCCCCACCCACACCAGGACGCTGCTATTAAAAGGCACGCAAATTTTACGCCATATTTTGGCGCAGAATCGACGTCCTGCAAATCGTTCCTGTGGCTGGTACTTAAGAAAGTTAATATAACGTCTGGGCATCGTTACTGTTTGATGTACGGTCAAATTAATGAAATTAGTGACATTGTTAATTAGCTAGTTCAGGAAATTTGGAAATTTGATTTGTGCACAAATTTAATTAAATTGGTGTATTAAATGCACCGATTCTACGCCCAAAACTTCGCGTAGGTTTCTAACCAAAGGGCCCCAGTGGAAGAAGGACGATGATAAGAGATGGTATGATGAAGTTGCACGTTATGCGATGATCCGAAATGGTCGATGTCCAGACAGGTCGGGTTCGTAGCAGCTCCGGGCGGGTTCGACTTAGACGTGGTCAAGCGAAGAGTCACGAAGTTCGGTAAAGACAACAATTTATTTACATGTCGATCCAAGATAGGATTCAGTTCCGAAGTTCAGAATTAGAATATCCAAAAACCCTAGCAACCTTCTTAAAAAGGGTTTCAAACCTGGGTGCCAATGGTCACACCGTTCTCCGCCCACACTATCACGTGATCACAATAAACCAATCATAGTTAGATAAAGCGGTCAAACTCACTTTCCCAGACTTATAAACCAATTAAAAGTCCGAGTTAATGCTGTACGAGTGGACCAATGGCCGTTCTCGTCCCTCTTTCCACGTTACACATCTGGACATCCAGATTTCAAATAATGATTCTGAGAAAGGTATGTGGGCGGCAAGATTATCCACTTTCTAACAGTGTCAGGAGAGCTCCACGCTTGTAGCCAAGTCAGTGGCACACGCATTGTTTTGTCAAGTAAGGGTCCCGGACCGCCTGCTACGTTGTTTATGGGTGCCACCGCCACCCTCACGAAGACGTGAAAACGCGGACCAAATGTCCCGTTCTGGCTGTGGTCAAAGCTAAGTTCATTTGGAGACGCTTCCGTTGTTTCCCTTGTACACTTCGCTTCTTCTATATATAGGGCAGTGGTTCCCTGTCTTTTCCCTCGAAGCGGGCATATGTGTGTTTGGATTCCTGTACACTGCCAGCTGACCGCTCCTGCCCTCCCGACTTACTCGAGATACCAAGAAACACTATCACACCCTGCACAAACATACAAGTGGCTTCGGGAAATTCAGCCGAACACGTGTCGCACAGCTTATTCGTCGAACTGCATTTACCATTCCCAGGAAACAACACAATTAACAAAAAATAATACATCACAACGTGACTGTCCCCTAAACGCTCTTTTTTTTTCTGTTTTGTTCACAACGGTAGTTAGCCGAGACAGGCCGATTTGGCCGAGTCAGCATGTCTGAGTGGAAATCAGGAGGCCCATATTCGAATCCTGGCATCAGCACCTCCTTCCTGACACCACCTGACAGCACCCTCTTCCCGAGTTGTTTCATACATTTTTTGTTTAATTTGCGGTGTACGCGCGTGTTCTCGACAAAACTATAAAACATCGACAGTACGAGAGTGGAATGGTGTTATTTCATATATGAGCTCTTTCTTGAGAAATTTCGGTTGGAAAGTTTAACATCAAGGCACCACATTAAATCTGATACCCCTGTCACACGGCATTTCCCATGCGGATTGAATCCGATCCGCATCGAGTTTCTCAAGAGCGTTCGGTGGGTGATGCTGCTACATGGTCCAACTCATTACGTATTGAAAGGTTGGCTTGTCGACAGGCGACGCAAACAGCACCGAGGCAGTACGCTGGGATTGACAAATATGTTCATAATAAGTCGAGAATAACCGCATCCGCTTCCGCATTGTGGTGTTTACTAAGCCTTTACGGGGGCGCGGTGACGAGAGTGGTAGAGATTAAACAAATTATCAAACGCAGTCGCCCGTCATACCTAGACTAAAACCGTAACGTGAAATTGCATGGGCTTGTATAGGAACATTTGCAAGTTAATGTAATATTTGTGTTGACTACTACAAATTCGCTGAGTTCGAGGATGCCAATGACGGTCTTCAATCCGTCTCGAGAATTTCAATCCCGTTTAACGAATAGGATCGGGTCAAGGAGGATCGGAGTTCGATCCTACTCGAACGTGTCCGTCTAGCAGCGCCGGTTCCGCATTGAGCTCGATGAGCATTGGCTCAATGCGGATCGAAAGTGTCCGTGTGACAGGGGTATTATGCGTTCCAAGCACAAAAATTATATTACCTCGATACTAGCGTCCCATTCCGGTCAAATGCTACGTTGGTGTTGTAGTACACCTGGGTGTCATTGGAACTTTTACTACAGTTTGGATGAACACACGGCTTCGTGTCGACAACGTTGGCTACTAAGTAGATTTTGTTATCGCGTGCCAGACAACTGAGATTGGATAAGATGGGCCAAGATAGGTTACTATGCGCACTACTCTGGCATGGATTCACGTTTCCCGGTTCTGGAATGTCTTCAGCGTGATCAAGTGCGTTCCTGACGGAAAGGATGCCCACTTCTGGGAAGACGATGATGTCGGATCCCTGCGTGGACAAAAAACATTGAGAAATATTATCTGTTGTTATGGTTCACTGCATGATTAAAAGTGATGTAGGTGACCACGAAGCTAGAGGGGAAAAAATCACGCTGCAAATCGCTGGTGCATGACTGCGAAAGGACGGTAACCGAGACAAGGAGTGAGGCAAGCCACGGAAAATCTTCATTACACTGCTCAAGGAATCAACTGAGATAGCCACACCTGGCAACTGCGGAAGCCAAACCCTTTCTTATTCCCCTTGCCTCGCTTCGAAGTTTTTCGAATATACCGGGGTGTTTGACGAAAATATCCTAGCTGAATAATTCACATATGGCTGACTCTATCGAATAACTGTTTGTTCTGTTTGATAAACACTTGTGAGACATCGGCGGAGAGCTGAGCAGCGAGCGGTTCATTTGCATACGCTCATTAATTTAACGGAACTCCTAACTTTTAAATCTTACTTACAACAGTTCTTGAACCCGTGTTTTATCGATCGGAACCTTCAGTAAAAATATCTGAAGAAATAGAGAAAAAACAACGCGTCGACACGTTGTGATTTTTTCGACTACTCAATTGGTTTCGATTTACATGTTTCTTTACATGTTTCAACGTAGCAATGCGCCCAAGTGCTGTCGTTCGGTAGTCGAGATAGCCTGCTTTTATTGTGAAGATGATGAATGCACCGCTCGGATGCTGCACTCTAAAACGAAACCTTCACCAGATAGCACGCTCCTAGCCAACCGTAATCCTGAATGACAACGCCATTTGTGCCGTTTTTGTGGCCTTATGCAGTTCACAATTTCCACAAAAATGACGTACACCCCACGCTGTCATCAAATCAAGTCGGATCTATTAATCAGCAGGGCTCACGCCGAGCCCCCCTCTCTGTCTTTCAAAATTTCTTGGTCCCTGGTCAAATCAACTCCACCAACGCTCTGCCCTCAATGCTCTTTTCACCTTTTTGGACACCATAGCACTTCGATCCTTATTGTGAATTGGTTCATTATTTCATTTCTAACATCACCATCGGCCATAGGGTAGAGTGTCGCCCCTGGCGGTGAAACTCCCCATTCATCATCTCAAAATAAAGTTGCTGTTGCCATCAAATCAAGGGAGAGAAGGTTTTGCCGTGTGGTGAAGTTCATTTTGAAGAGTGTAGAATCCGAGAAGTGACGAAGTGCATCAAGGTCACCTTTCGAAGCGGCGGTTGTGTATACGGCTCGACGTGCTGCGGGTAAAGGTGAGGTCATCGCCAGGTGTGATCGCTACTAAAAATTCCGAATAGGCAATCTGTCAGAAATACAGCTGGTGACCATATTTCGATAGCTCTACATCGCAAAGAAGGAGCATCCGTCTGATGTTTTAGTGGCACTTTCACACATTGTCTTATCCTGCCCATGAGTGCTTTTCTGAAATAGCTTCCAACCTTACAGTAAATCACAAGAATATTCTATAAATGTTACAGCGAAACCTTGATTCTAGCTTGCATAGGAGGGGCCTTTATATGGGGGGGGGGGATATATATTTATTTTTATACATCTTTATATGGGGCTTTATATGGAGTCTCCGTAAAGTACATGCGTCGACCAATCACACGCAACATATAGGACATAACACAAGAAACAGCACGGTTTTGACACATCGATTTCAGTGAACAGTTTGATCTTGTCCTTGTTATCACAACTGCACACTGGCACAAAAATACAATGCAAACTATACGAGCGGAGACTATGCCTTCTGCACGATACGTATACGATGGGGCTGTATGTCGTGCATCAGCGTCACTTTGGCACCCCCTATTCAAACGCTACACGGAAAATTCAGCACCTGAGCAAGCTACCGAGAACATGAAGAAGCTTACACCCACTTAGGCACGATCAGACACGTCCGATGTACAACAACAACAACAATAAATGATGACGATGAGATGGGGTAAGTGCGTAGATCTCTATGGAACATAATGCCCTTTAACCGTGTGCGTAATCGGCAGATCAGTCACCTTCATCAGCATTATTCTGTGTAGGGGTCACACAGCGGGCATTGCAGCACACAGCACACGAGACATTTGAACCAAATTTCTATCAATTGGGTATAATGCGACGTATCCCGCAACGTCTTTATTTCAGTGCGAAAGAAGTTTGGGCATGTCGCCTAAGCGGGGTCTGAGTTCTATGTTTGCATTGCCTGTTCTTTATGAGAAAACAATAAAAACAAAAAATGGGGAAACTATTCTAGCTCCTAATCAGCCTCTACAGACAGCAGCCTATAGATACAGGGACCAAAATAGACATGGCTGTGATAGATGCGAGAGCAAACATACCTGAAGAGACGCGTTGCGAGTTGCCTCCTGATACTTCAGAAGGTTCTTCCTTATTATGGTGGTCGCCGAGTCATTCCATCTGTCTCCTTGTTGAACATGTTCGTAGACAGCAGCTTTAAATGTGTAACTGAACCGAAACAGAACCACCAGGTAACACAGAGACACCAGCCAAAGAAACGCCATCGTTGAATGAAGTGACTTCTCTTCCGTGCGTGCGGAGAGGCTGTGACGTCACTATTTGCTCTTATCGGCATATTATTCGCTGAGCGATATATGGTAGCCTCGCTTTGCGCAGCTGCTAACTGTAAACGTTACTTCATTTTAATGCAAGTGAAACGACAGCCATTTAACGTTTATGCAGAATTTCGGTCAAACCAAGCTTGGAAGGATCACTTGTCCCCTACTATGATACTGGTACTCCTGCACTGGCTGCGACACTTTGAAAATTCGAACTCGGCTACACAAGGACGTTTCTTAATCGCGGTCTAGACACATGTATATCTGTATATACTAGATGTGTATACAGGGTGTCCCAGAAAACGTGTCATTGAATTATAATAAAAAAAACTACACCACCTAGAGCCATGCGATCAATGGCATTTGTTCTTACTGGGTTTTTGCCACCTCCTCGTGTGAATGTCGTGTAACGTAAATTTAATTATGTAAATTTTTGCGAGCTTAAATCGGAAATTTCCCTAGTAAAGGTTACTTTTTTACCCCACCAATGTGAAGAGCGTGTCTAATTTAGTCAAATAATTGACAGGGATATTCAGAAGTTATCCCATCGGAAAAAATAGCCGAACATCATGCTCTACGGAGGTCGCACAGAATAGCGCACGATGAATTTTTCAGCGCAATCTTTGTCAGTCCGACGAAAGGAGGTTGGAAACCCAGCCCTGCCCGACATCGCAGAGAGAGATAAAACAGGCACGGCTTATCATGTCCGACTTTCGCTGGGATAATGCTTTCCCTCTCCCAATTTTAGGAACTGTTACTTTTTCTACTATCACTCTGTGGGCTGGCTTCGGAACCTCCTTTCGTCGCACTGCGAGCGATTGCGCTCAAGAAGTCATCGCGCGCTATGGTCCGGTGCTCCAAAAAGCATGATATTCGGCTATTTTTTCCGAATGGATAGCTCGTGGGTATCACTGTGAACTATCATGCATTTGAGTGAATTCGGCACGCTCTTCATATTGATGGGGTAAAAAAGTGACCTTTACTTGGCAAATTTCCGAGTTCAGTTCGCAAATATTTACATAAGTAAACTTGGAGTACATGACATTCACATTAGGAGGTGGCAAAAACCGAATAAGAACAAATGCTGTTGACCGCATGATTCTAGGTGGCGTAGTTTTTTATTATAATTCAATGACACGTTTTCTGGGACACCCTGTATATGTGCAGTACAGGTGTATTTAGTGGACAACTTACGCGAATGCACATTACACAACAATGATTTGAATCTTCCAGTGTTGCTACACCTTGCATCATAAGGGCGCTTTCGAGAACCAGTACATTCACAAACAGGCGTGTGCATCTCGTCGTGCATATATTAGACCTGGATACTTCCCTTTTAATTGCATGATAACGCCTTTGCGACTCGAGCGCGTATATTGGCAGGCTTCAAACTTGTGGAATATCATTTTGGTGATGGTGCATACGTTCATAGAAGAGAGGAGTACTAGATTAAATTTAATTAGGTGGTAGCAATACTGCAGCATAAGCATGCCTTGATTTAGCACACTGTGCTATAAGACAAATTATAAGCACTTTATGGCTGCAGAATCATTGGGTGAATTTCAGTAAAATTCCAGTGCTCTCTTTGTTGTGGTGGTTACTGCCACTAATAAGGATTAAGCTAATCTCAGTGTTCTGGCAATCCCAACATGAACAGTCATCTGGTATATGGGAAAGTGAGTGATTATGGTCACACAAGTATCAATAAACATGATAGCTTCTATCAGTGCTTGGGCATGTTAAACTCATTCATTCATTCACACAATACCATCTGATTCCTGAATGTCACTATCACAAGGTATTAATAAATGTTAACGTAGTGCATGCTATCCAAAGCAGCACCTTCCATATCCACCCCCCACCCCAACCTCAGAAAAACCCTGGGTCCTGGGTTTGCCTCAGGTAACATAGTTTAACTGGAATACAATTGCACATATGTGCAATCAAGCACATTTGCAAGGAAAGCATGACGACTCTTGCGGTTGCAACAGCCACGTCAGTAGCCCACGTTTTGACACACAGATGTCTTATAACGCTAAACTGCAAATTACCAATTATCGCAGAATACTGTTGTCTAACGTCAATAAGAGTATGTACATCTCGAATTAAATTACCTAATACTGATACAAACAGTCTGCAAATGGACTCTCTGAGCAAGGCTTGACTTGGAAATGGGTCATGGCACAGAATACGACTGTACGGACACTTTTATAAGTAGAACATGTTTCATCTAACTTTCTTGGTAAAAAACAAAAGCCTCAGGTTCAGTGATGTCATGATTTCGAACAGTGTGTTCGTCTAGTCGGCGCCATCCTCATCACTGGCTAGTCGGAAGGTATAGGGAGATGGCACGTCACACAAGCTCAGTTTTCTATATGTTGTATAGATTACTGCTTGTAAAATTATTTTTTGTGCTACACTACGCAGGTGCTCTTTCCTTTGATCTGCAAGCTTGAACGGTTTCGACAGATTAAGAGAGTAAGAAGAATGTATAACTTGGCACATTTTGTCTTCAGCTTAATACGTTGCGGCATGCTTTTCTGGCAACCTGACATCACAAATTAAATATGAGCTATTACCGCACTATTGACTCATAACTGCAATGTGGAAGATTACTTACCTCAAGGAGAAAAACTTCTGTGTTGCTTTAACAGGAAAGTACTGAAAAAAAAAAAAATAGTCCAGGAGTCCCGTTAATATTTACATATGCCGGTTTCAACAAATTTACAGTGTCTGTTGATATAACCGGTATTGTCTGTTGTAGCAACAGGCTTTCCTGTTGTTGCATTAAAACAGGTTGATATAAATCTTACAGGGCCCCAGTTATACGTATATAACATGCTGGTTCCGTATATCTAAATTACGGCACTCTATCCACTACCCTGGAAGGATTTCTGTCTAGGTAAAAAAATATGCAAGAAACGTGGTGAAGTCCTTGACAAAAGCATCAGTTCTAGAACTTCTCGTCTTTATTGAAGGTTTTCCTGTAGTTTCATACACTTGACACTATACACTACATACTGTACACTTCACACACTATACATTAATTCTTCTCATGTGCAGAGGGGCTACTCTAAAGGTCTATTCAAGCACTCACGCATTTGTTTGATGCTGCTTGATGCCCCAACACGATAACATTCTCTGCCAAGGATACTCGAACAATGCTTCTTGCGCCTTCATATAGCTCCAACCGGAGGATAGATCTCAAGGAAGCATCTGAAATGTAGACCCCGTCCAAGGTACTATATTAACAAGAGCAAGTAGCGCAAATGACAGCGCGACCGTACAACTGTAATTTTGGAATTTTGGGTACATAAGCTGGATATTGTTCTGTCACCTCCCCACTTCATCATCACAATATATATGTTGTTGTTGTTCTGTCAGCATATGTTTGGGGGCTGTATAGTCCAGGATATTCAAACCGTATGTGCAATTTGCCATTTGGGACACTTTTATATTGTGTGCGTTGTAGTTAGCAGGAAAAAAATGTCTGCGCGAGTTATACATTGGAGGAAATCATTAGTATGAACGTTACTCAGCACGTTCATGATCACTCCTATGCTTTTCCCAGAAGTTTTTGCATGGGAGCGGAGCGAGACGTACTAATTGATAATATGACTGGCGTGGGTGGAGGAGCAACACCCAGGTGTGGTTCTCCTACTTGTTCTGCAAAGTGCACTGATGTGCTTCGTAATCCAGCAAAGGACACCTGGCTTCAACAATCCGACCGCAGCACAAAACGTACCAATTTCTAATATGACTGGCGTGGATGGAACAGAGAAATTCTGGATTGGTTGTCCTGCCTGAAGAGCAACTTTCACTACTATATGTACTATATTATGCTGCAAGCACGCATGGCTTCTTTAACGCAATCTCAGCACAAAGCTTACCTACAAGAGAAAACGTGGTGTGATCAGTGAGCTCCGCAATATTCAAGGGAAAATCATTCCAGTCAATAGTAGTCTTACAAAGAAATGATTTAGCAAAGATATCAGTGTGGCAGGCGAAACGAGTTACCTTGTACAAATGGTCGAAGCGGGGAAAGATTGTGGAAGAACGAGTGGTAGGGGAAATGCTAGGCGGAATGGTATGAATGAACTTGTGAAACAGAGACAACCTTGCAATGTATCGACGTCTTCCTGTGTTAGGGAGTTCAAGTTGCTGTTTAATTACCGAGACTGAAGAATGACGTGAGTAATCACCAACGATGAAACGGGCTGCTCTATTCTGGATGGCTTCAAGAGCGTAGGATAAGTATTGTTGGGGAGGGTCCCACAAAGCTGAGGTTTTGAACTCCAGTTTTGAACGTACTAGTGATAAATATGCTATTTTCCTATTTTCCTGGGGTGCGAATTTCACGTTACGTCGAATATAGCCAAGAGTCCGGTTAGCATTGCCAGCAATGAATTCAATGTGCTTGTTCCAAGTTAGGTCTTGAGAGAGATGAATGCCAAGATACTTGTAAGAGCAATGTCGTTTAATGAGTATGGATGTGGAGAAAAACGGCCGTAATTGCGACGGACAAAAGTAATAACATTACATTTGTTAAGGTTAAGAGGCATCTGCACGGTTAAACACCACGAGTGAACTAGTGAGAGGTCATGTTGTAGAGCAACCTGATCAGAAAAGGAAGAAATCTTGCGATAGATAACACAGTCATCGGCAAATAGTCGTGTGATGGAAGAAATATTATTAGGGAGGTCGTTAATATAAATAAGAAAGAGAAGGGGACCAAGCACCGATCCCTGAGGGATACCAGATGTTACAGCGAAATTTCGCTGTAACATCTGGTATCCCTCAGGGGTATCCCTCAGAAGGTATCCCTTCTGGTATCCCTCAGAAGAACCTGAAGACCGATTCCGATTATTAATAATCGGAATCGGTCTTCAGGTTCTTCTACACGGTTACCTCTTTGCTGCAAAAATGCTCCAACTCTCCACTGCGGAGACCGCCCCAACGACGATTTTTGTTTCGTTTTATCGAGCAGCCCTGTCAAAGCAGGTCTACGAATGGTTCTGCAAAATTTTACATCAACAGTTCATGTAAATAGGTCTGTTTTTAAACGAACTTTCTCAGAGTGCTTGCACATGCGCAAATCGGTCATGAGCATGAAATTTTCGTGAGGGTAATTTCATTTCACAGAGGCGAAGCTAGAAAAAAGACACAAAACCCTTACAATATCAATGTAAATGTGGCCAACCCTTTGAAAAAAAATTCGCAATACAAAATCACAGAGAGAAAGGTGTGCAGCTCTGGCTCATCAGTAACGATGGCCTGCACACCTCCCAACCTGTGAATAAATACATCAAGCAAATAGGAACAACTTTACTCCGCTCTTTTGTGAATGTATGCAACATCACCAAAATGGTATTGCGCAAGTATGAAGCCTGTGTGGTGGCCACCGATGACGACGATGTGCCCTGCTTCCACCCGCTACTGCGCTGGCTCGTCAATTCCTCCGACACCGTCCTAGCGTGAGGCTACGACCATCTGCCCGCTAGAACATTCCATCATCGCCGGTCAGGACTCGTGTAGAGGGAGACCATCGTCCTCTACACCTGCTAATATACGCGCTCGAGTCGCAAAAGCGACATCAGGCATTTAAAAGGAAAGCATCGAAATCTAATATATACACGACGAGATGCATACGGCTGTTTGTGAACGTGCTGGTTCTCGAAAGCGCCTTTGTGATGCAAAGTGTAGCAACACGGGAGGCCATAATAATGTGGCATAATTTATCGTGCACGTCGTTTTCTTATTGTTGGTGTGTTGGTATCAAATGTACACGAGACGCAACTACGTTTAGATTTATTTATTTATTTATATTACTGTATGAGTGCCGTACACGCCAATTTCTCAGCGTAGTAACTGAGCTCTCAAACAACAACCATAAATTGAACTATAAACAGAGTGAAATTAGTATAAACTCGTTCAAAAGTCTGGTATCTGACGCTTGACTCCAATTCTTTGCCGCCGACGCCGCCAATGAAGTTGCTAGCGCGGTCACGAGCATACCTGGGTAAATTACTTCTAAAATGTAATTAAATTACATTACTCATTACTGCAATTGAAATGTAATGAAAGTACATTACAATTACTACGAAAGAGTAATGGCATTACAAAGTTATTACTTTACCATTATTGGCACAATGACCTCCTGTGTACGTCCGAGGAAAGTCATCAGCGGATAGGGATAACATCCCCAGGACTTCCCTACCAGGTCCTCAATTTGTTAGAAATGTGACAAAGTGAGACTCCCCGTCATATCCTCAGGACCTCCTATGGGAGCTACCAAATAACACGGCTAGTACAATTCTGGGAGCAAGCAGATACCTTAGTGAATTATTTATTTTGGGAAGTGAGGGCACATTTGCAGCACCCAGTCAGCGTGCGTGTGTTTTTTATATATTTTCAACCTCGGTCACCAGCTACCATTTGAGGTTTCTCATCTGTATTTGTTCAGCGTATTTCTCATCACAAACAATGAGTGTCACAGTCTCAAAAGCAAAAAAAGAGAAATATATAAAAGGCCCGTAGGCCACTAAGACCAACAAAATCACTTAGAAAGGCATATGGTGCAGCAGCATTTCCTTTCCAAGACAGAACATATACAACTTATTGCTTGTCTTGCGAACTTCAGCAGATTCGGGAGTCCTCTTCGCATCTGAGTCAAAACAAAAGGTGAGGTATCTAAGTTTAACTTGATTTTGCACATAACCAACAATGAACTGAGAAATTCCTTGGAGTATTAAACCACTATCAAGGTAGTGTCCGTGTTTCTTACTGCATTGGTTTGAGGCATGCATCATAAGTGAAGCTTGGGCAGTGAAACGCTATTACTTTTTGTCTCTTCGGAAATAAAATGCTCCGTGCAACCTCCTGTCAGGGACCCTTTGCGGACACTCACTCACACAACTTCCGCTGTGAAACGTCTAGCAAACTGTATTTTACTGCACGTCAAACGCAGCACATGGACGGATTCCTTTAGAATCCGAAGCTCAGTATTTGCACCCCTATATCTGTCTTTACTTTATATTTTTGTTTGGATTTTTTGAATTTATGCATGAGCACTCCTTCTTTGATATTTTATTGGGTAATGAGAAATAAATCGGGAACTTGATGACTGCTAGCAGGTATTAAAATGCACAACGCAGTATTAAAGTAATTTACCTCTCCTGTGCTCATCCTCCGGTTGACGACCGCAGGATGTACGCAAATGACAGTCACTGGAAGCTCCTATGATGACAGCCTGTGGACCTCCTCCGTTCATCCCATCACGGACGAGGACGTGATGACACTTTGAGGACATCCTGAGGACCGCGTGTGTTCTTGGATGTTTCCGAGTTTTGTAAAGGGCACAACCGACAAAAACAGTGAAGTTGACGAAACTTGCCTTCCCCGAAACCCGGGGAAATGCGTGCTGACAATGTAGCAACAGTTAGCTTGTACTCTTTTGTTTGTCTCTTCTGCATGTCAGGCTAGTGTGCCACGTATGACGTATCGTTCCACGTTGTAGAGAGGAAGATGACACAATGTATCACGGCAACAGGAAGATTGTCTTGAAGGCCCTCAAGCAAATTATTCTCCAAGGTCACGAACCGTTGCCCAGAAGAACGTTACTTTTTGGGTGCCCTAACTAAGGCATCTGGCTCGTCGAAGGGAACTGACCATCCACGTGCCGATTGAGTGCGTCACGGTTCATAGTAGGCGTTGGAATTATTTAAACTCGCCAGTCGGCCAACTCTCTTTCTGCCAAGTGTCATCACAGAACACACACTCGATTCTTTCGTAAAAAGTAATGAGTAATGTCATTAAAATTACAGCTCAAATGTAATGAAATTACACTACAAATTGCATAATGTCAAACGTAATGAATTACATTACAAATTTCCAGAAAAAGTAATTCATTACTGTAATTTCCGTACAGAAATGACATTACTACCCAGGTTTGTTCACGAGGCTATAACAACGACGCCGACAGTCGCAACCTAGAGCGTCTGTCCTGCCGCCCGCAGCGCCACCACAGCCAGCAGGGCACTGAACTTCGCATCGCTATCCTGTACCGCCCCGCTGTCTCCCACCATGCTCCTCAACGGAGCGAAGACGTCATCCGCGGAGTGCGACAGCAGCTGCCCCTAGCGGTGAAGCCGCATTCGTGGCGCCCCGAAGTGGTGTACCCGACAAACCAAGACCAAACATGAGTGGAACAGTAGTAATGACTGGACACAGACTGCCGCCAACGCACAACTAGCCGCACAACTAGCCGCACGAATAACCACACTTAAACATGATTAATTAATCAATTAGAGCTAATTGGGACACCCCACATTAATCAGCATCATCCAATGAGTCACCACACTAATTGGGGAGCGTCTAACTCGTGTTCAAGCCAGCTGTGCGCGGGCGGCAACCTGTGTCCATAAAAAAAACAATAGATAGAGATAGAGTGGAGAGAAGGAGTTTAGTTGAAGATCAACGATGGCCATCTTGAAAACAGCTGTCTGGAACGGCCTCTGACCATCGCCGGGCGCCGGTGCACAGAGGCAGGCTGCAAAGCATCTTCAGCTGTGACCACAAGTTCTGGACATCCTGTGACGTCAGCTGTGACGTCATCATGACATGTCTGGGTAGGATAAGACAGCTCTGGACATGCGAGGAGAAAAACATTCGTAATACAGATGCTGGGAAAGCAACAGTAAAGATGCTAACCATCAATAGCTAACAACAAAAATAATTAGGCACAGAAGCAAAACAGCCCACCACAACAGCAGTCACAGGGAGCGCAGAACGATGCGACTGCTCCGTCCGACAGCCAGGCAGAGAACTGACTCGTAATGGTTTTTTCTCCTGTATAAAGTCACGTAGCTGCACCCCCTAGCGGTTACTTTCTCAACTAATCTCACAACAAAATTATTAAGAATCACGCCAGTGCTACTCTCACTCCCAAGGCAGAAGAAGATAGAAAATAGCTGGGATTCCCGGACAACAGCAACCAGCGCCTGACGTGCACGGGCATGAAAATCATAAAAAGGGGGACAAAGTTATCACGAGCGAAAGCATTAGTTACACAACAAATCAGCCCACAACAACAGGAGCGCAGAACAATGCGACTGCTTCATCTGACAGCCAGGCACAGAACTGACTCATAATGCTGTTTTCTCTTCAATAAAGTTACGCATCAGCAGCCCCCCTAGCGGTTACTTTCTCAACTAATTTCATGGCAAAATTTTTAAGAATCACGCCAGCGCTACTCTCGTTCCCAACTGCAGAAGAAGATAGAAAATGGTGGGGATGCCTGGACAACAGCAACCAGCGCCCGACATGCATGGGCATGAAAATCGCAAACAAAGCCGGCATAAAGTTGGCGAAAGGATTAGTTACACAACACACGAGGAGTGCACAACGACATGTCCATTCCGTCTGACAGCCAGGCACAGAACTGAATCGTAATGTTATTTTACTCCTCTATAAAAGTCTTCTCCAGAACTATTTCGCCAGTGGGAACTGTGGCAGCAGCTGGAGTATGTTGTCTTACAGTTGTGTTGCTATCTTGCAGTTGCTGCTTAGTTCGCAAGCCAGCGTTATCAACGAAGTTCCTTGGATCAACAGGTCTTCACATTGTTGCTCCGATTTCACGTGCGCGTGCCCTGTCTCTTTCGGAGACAGTTCCGGTTTCTCGCCCTATGTTCCCTATGAATCTTCTAGCGTCTGCATATCACATGACATGTGACGTCTCACTGACATCAGCGACACCACCTTTTAAAAGCCTTCTCCAGAACTATTTCGCAAGTGGGAACTGTGGCAGCAGCTGGAGTATGTTGTCTTACGGTTGTGTTGCTATCTTGCAGGTAAGCACCAATCCCGCCCCGTATTGTTACCGTAGCAATGATGTTTGTCTGCTGCTGCTGCCCTTCCCACAGTGTCTTTGATAACGGATGTGTTCAGTGTATTCTCCCCCTCTTTGACCTACTGTTTCTAAGCGGGGACGTAGAGCTAAACCCGGGACCATGACGAAAGCACAAGAGGATCAGCTGGCACAAGTCTTAGACATAGTAACATCGCTTGATACCAAAGTCATCACACTTGTATTGGACGTTAAGGCACTCCAAGCCAACCAACTCAAAACCGATGCTGCCGTGGCCTCGTTATCGAACAAAATGAGTAGTGTAGAAGACGATCCGACCTCCATTAAAGGTGCCGTGTCTGGCTTACTGGAGAGTATCCAGTCGGAAATCGAAATTGAATACGCAAATACATGAGTGGGAAAACCTGGCCGATTGTTGCTAAGTTTTGTTCCTACAAGTTAAAGGAGAGCGTTCTGTCGTCAGGTTTCAAACTTAAAGGTTGTGACCAAAGCATATCACACGACTTTTGCGCTGCCACCCGTTTAGCCCGCCACCGCCTTGTCGAATTTGGGAAATTACTAAAGGAAGCCGTTAAGTTACGCCATGATAAACTGATAGTGGGATGCAAATCCTTCTTCCTACTTCGACACTGCAATGAATTCCTTAAAGGTACCATAAAGCAGTCGAGGTGCAACCTCATATTTTGTGTGCCCTGAATTGTGTACGTCCTCAGGAGTAAAATGCCGCAAAATTTTCTCACATAGACGTTATAGATCCCGAAAAAATCAAAATTAAAACCTACTGGCAACACTGTGGCGAAGCAGACGGGCGAAACGTCCACTCCGCCAAGTACGGCGGCGAAAATGTCTCATGCGCACGACTCTGGGCCGAACACAGCGGCACCTCGGGCGCCACGGAAGTACTTGATAGGTTGAAACCATGTGCGCCATGTGTAACTTAGCTACTGAGTGCAAGATTCGGCTTGTGTTTATTTTCTTTCACACACGTTACATTTTTCTCAAAAGGTAGTATTTGCAAATCCCGACAGGAAAGCCATCTGTTTATCGGTCTCCTTGCTTACAGGGTTGCTTGACAAACTGAGGGCTTCTTCCCACCAGGCGTCGCCCCGACATTCTTGACTGCGTTTTTATTTACCGATTAAAAATACTTAGAGTCAACTCCTGAACATATTACTCGTTGTGCTGAGCCTTTGAGTCAAGCACTCTCACGTCATGCTGATTGCATAGGTTTGTCCTCGACTGCTTTATAGTACCTTTAAAGAAATCTATAGCATAGCTAATGCCTGTACGTAACAGCCAACCTGTCACAGCTGTATCCTCTGCCTCATGTCTATCTCTAATGTTCACTAACATTCGCAGCTTACTACCTAAGCTGGATCAGGTTGAATCACTTATTCGTTCAAGCTCTTCCGATATTCTTGCCCGTACGAAACTTGGTTATCTGACTCAGTCTCCAATGAAGAACTATCAAGGTTTCTTCCTGACTTCACCATTTTTAGGAAAGATCGTCGGGATAGAAGGGGTGGAGGCGTTCTTCTTACCATCAAAGATTATTTGTATCCTTCACTTCTACCCACACCTAAAAGTTTTGAAATCATTTGGGTCAAATTATTACACGTCTTTCCCCCTTGCGTTCTCGGCATTTGTTATCGACCATCTGACATGAACGACCCATCATTTCTTTGAAATCTCCACGACCACTTATCTCTCATAACGCAGGAGCATACTTCATGTCGTATCTTCCTCGTGGGGGACTTCAACTATCCTACGATTAAATGGGATCTTGAGCAGTGTATTCCTTACGGGTGTTCTCAAGAGGCTCAATTTGTCGACTTATGCTCCACATTTAACTTGTCCCAGGTTATCACAAATCCTACCAGGGTATGTTCTCTCTCCCAGGCAACACTCGACTTGGTCTTGACTTCCCATCCCGAGCACGTTGCTTCCTTGCATGTCACCAATGGTCTCAGTGACCACAAGAACATATTCTTCGATATATCCTCAGGACGTTTGAATATCCGCAAATTTGTTGCCAAAACCATATACGACTACAGTCGTGCAAACTTCCAAGCAATTAATGAGGGTCTTGCTACGATGTATGATAATTTCTTCCACGACGCTTCCAAAGAAAACCGTGCTCTGTCGAAGAAAACTGGTGCCTCTTTCGCGACAACATAAATTACCTTACCGAGTGGTACATTCTAAAAATAAAGATAAAATCCTATGACGACAATCCCTGGTTCACGAAAAATCTCAAAGCACCGTTAAACAAGAAAAAGAGATTTTTCAGGAACGCAAAGTGCCGTGATGATGATGTATCATGGGCCAAATTTCACGAATGTGCGCGTGCGTACATGTTGTATATTTAGACAGTCACTTCAAGAACCTGTGTTGCCACAGGACTGGAAGACAGCGATTGTCGTCCCCATTCTCAAATCTGGTAACAATCAGTATGTTAATCACTATCGCCCCATTTCTATAACTTGTATCGCATGCAAAATTCTTGAACACATAATCTTCTCAAACTTAGTCAAATTCCTTGAGGAAAAAGAGTTTTTCTACCCACTGCAGCATGGTTTCCGGAAATACTATTCTTGTGAAACCCAACTAGCTTGTTTTGTTCATGACATATTTTTCCACGCTGACAACAACCATCAGGCCGACGCTGTCTTCTTAGATTTCCGCAAAGCCTTTGATATGGTGCCTCACCCGGAGCTTATGTACAAAATCTCTCTCCTGAACCTCGACCCGTTTGTCGTTCGTTGGCTAACTCAATTTCTTTATAAGCGCTCGTTCGCAGTCTCATGTAATACACGCATATCTTCAACTGTCCCTGTCCTTTCGGGAGTCCCTCAGGGCTCAGTTCTTGGTCCCCTCCTATTCCTTATGTATATTAATGACCTTCCTTCAGGCATATCTTCCACTATCAGACTATTCGCTGATGATTGCGTTGTATACAGGCAAATCAAATCTCACACTGACCAACTATCCTTACAAACCGACCTTGCCCTAATTCAATGCTGGTGTGATGAGTGGCAAATGCCCCTGAATATATCTAAGTGCTGCATCGTGACATTTTTTCGCCGACGTGTCTCCTATCTCCCTCCCTTCTGCTACACAATTCGCGATTGAGTATTAACCAGAGCAGATTCGTACAAATATCTTGACGTTCACCTCTCTTCCAACTTAACTTGGAACGAACACATTAATCACATCGTGACCAATGCTTCTCGCTCCTTGGGCTTTGTCAGACGCACTCTAAGATCGGCACCAGTCCATCTCAAGCTTCTAACTTTCACCACTCGGGTACGAAGCAAGCTTGAATATGCATCCCCAATATGGGACCTTCCCCAAAACTATCTCTGTGATACCATCGAAGCCATTCAAAGTCGCGCTGCCCGCTTCATTGTCAACGATTACTCATTCACTACCTCTGTTTCCACGTTAAAACGAAGTCTCAACCTCGAGCCACTCGAATATTGTCGTCGCTTCGCCAAGTTAACCCTATACCATAGATATTTTTTCACCTCGCCTGCTCGACAATCACCCATCACACGCTCGAGTGTCATTTTCCCTCGCTTTGATCACACTAACAAGGTCACTAGGTTCCACTGTATTACTAACGCGTTCTCTAAATCATTTTTTCGCACCACTACCATTGAGTGGAACAACCTCCCATCATCAATCGCTACCATTGACGACCATACAGTTTTCCGCAGCTCCCTCTCTTGCTGTCTTCATCTCCAATACTAGTGTTAGTTCTGTTGTATTGCTGAGTTTATCGCTTTGTATACTTACTTGTATTGTTCTTATCCTGTTATTCCAAGATGTTGTTGTTGTTTTGTTTCCTTATTTTCTTGTGTTTTCCTTCTCAATGTTCCATGCCAATATGATGTTCCCACCCCCCATGTTCTTTGAAATAAATAAAGTCATGCATCTGTCCCTCTTACGGTTGATTTCTGAACTAATTTAATCGCAAAATTATTAAGAATTGTTCTAGCACTATTTCCATTCAGGGCAGCACTATCAACATTGTCAAGACAAGAATGTTCCTTGTCAAAAAAGAAAAATATACAAAGCATCAACAGAGGAAAGCATGCATGTCGGGGCATGTCAGGAGAGCTATTACACGAGGACAAATCGCACGACTGCTGGGCGACAGACGAAAGCAAACACTGAGACACTTGAACAGAGTGAAAAGACACTCACCATCATCGGACACGTACACTACATTCCCTCATTGTAAATCCGCTCGTCACAAAATCCACCTGCATCGTCGAACACCATTCACCAGTAACGAACCACACATCCGCACCCCATCAGAGGCAGACGGAACCCCACCGCAGCTACGCTCTTCCACTAACGGCCAATGCAATTGCTAGGAGCAGAATTAACGTGTCCACACCCGCCAGTGTCCAAGAGAGAAGTGAATCCTTGCGCCCCCTGCAGGCTTTGGTCATTGGTCGTGACGTCATCCTATTGTCTAAGGGCTACACTGTTTTTTTCCACTAATGTCCAACCCATCGCCTCTGGACAAGGTCCACCTGAAACAATAGAGTCGCGGTATGACGTCATCATGCAGCTACGTAACTCAAAGACGCGTACGCTATAGACAAGGGACCTGTTATTTATTGAATCACTATCCCGAGATTATTTCCTTTATTCTACTGTAATGATTGCATAGGGAACTATTGCAGAAAAACATCATGAGAGGTGATTGTAGGAATTAAGCATTTCATTCCCAAAGTCTTACTAAATGAGACTTGCAAAAGAACAAAATAATGGTTCTGCAAGGCAGGTCCATCCCATCCGAGAGCCAGACAGCTAACTGAATAATGACACTTTGTTACTCCTGAATAAAGTCACACACCTGTCCCCCTTGGGGTTACTCTCTGCACTAAATGAATCGCAAAATTATTAAGAATCGTTCTAGCTATACTGCCATTCAAGGCAGCACTATCGAGATCGTCAAGAATGTTTCTTTTCAAAAGAAAAAAACTACATGTAGAAGGAAAGCATGTCAGAACAGGTCTGGGCATGTCAGCGCATGTTTGTCAGACAACAAGGGGGAAAAAAGCAAAAAGAAACACTTAAACAAAGCAGAAAACCAGCATCAAACTATTTCTAAGCACACGCACTCCTCTTATTCAAAAACAGTGCTCATCATAGATCCATCCAGGACAATACACACGATTTTTCTATTGCTACACTTTTTTCCAGTAACAGTCAATGCAGTACTACAAACGCCTGAAACACTGCGAGACGTCATCACATCCTGTCTGAAGAAGACAGCGGCAAAGACAAACACTCCTATTATTTATTGAATCGCAAGGTTATTTCCTGTGTCTGACTCTTAATGACGTTCACTTTTACAATAACATTTAACCAAAAAAGCACCGTGCACGAATCTTGATTTAACGATATTCACCCCAAAGGCTCATCATGGTCATTAGAATCACAACACCAGTAAATTACCACTGCTCTTTTAAAATAATAAGTGAGACCACTCAGCATCATCACCAGGCTTATGTAATACATGACACTTTCTATGCTTGTATACTCGTTGTCTGAGGCTACACCTGCGAGCAAAAAGGTGCGAAACCCTGGGGGCAAAGTTCCATTCGCGCACGACAAAGCACGAGACAGAACGCCTTTACGGGAACAGATATATGATGTGATTGCATTCCCACTATAATAATTATTTTCTATCTTGCATTGAAGTTTAGAAAAACTATTATAAAACTATAATTTTAGGAGTCTATTAAAATTATACTTTCTATGGAAACTGTAATTGTCCTGTTACTTGGATCGCTATTAATCAAGCTCTCCAATTTTTTCTCTCTTCCCATTTCGGCCTACCGGGTTTTGTCATGCAGTGAAGCAGGCTCACATTCAAAATAATTAATTTACACTGAGGGTGCCGTGCTTCAGGAATTCCTATCCTGCACTCAGATGCAAGCATTTCTGCACAAATACCTGTAACGGCTTACTTCTTCAACATACCGAGCTCCTAACAACATCTAACAACCAAGCAGAGAAACCCACTTCTCATGAATTCAGCTTTACCATGCGACTTTCTTCTGCGCAAAAGCAATGATTTGAGGAAAGAGCGGCAAAAATTGCGCGTACTTGTGCTGGAATTGCTATGGCTTCAAAAACTGAAGCATATATGCTAATAAACTAAGAAAAAGACACTCATGTCTGGTATCGGATAATTCTTGCATAATGCTACATACACAGCCGCATTGTCCCTTCGTAAAGAAAGCACAGGACAAATTCCTATAAGCGAGAAGGGAAAAAGCTTAAGACGGAGCGCCCAGGAATAATAGCAGAGTCACCGAACATCGCTACGAAACTCAACGGCTAAGACAAGATAACAATAAGATAATAGCGGCGGGTAAAATTGCAACACTGCTAAACAAGCCCCACCATGCCATGATGACGTCACAAACACACACAAAAAAGCACACATGCGTGCGCGCACACAAGAGCTCAGGAACGCACAAGGAGAGGTGCTTTATTGGAATTTCTCCTCCACGCTCACATACCAGCATTTCTCCTCAAATACTTATAACTGCATACAGCTTACTCCATCAACATATCAAGCAAAGTGAATACTGACACTCAACAATATATAACAAAAACCAACAAATTCAATTCTCATGAACTCCTCTGCCGAGCGGCTTTCTTCTGCTCTACCTGGATGCTGACTTTTTCCCCTCACCTACATTCTGAGTAAAAGCAGTGAAAGAAGAAAAGAACCCCGAAAAATTACACGCATTTGTGCCCCAATAGCTGTGATACACGCATTTGTGCCCCAATAGCTGTGACTGCAAGAAACCGTAGCGCACGCTAATAAACTGAGAAAAAGACACCCATTTCTGGCACCAGATAGTTCTTGCATAATGCCACATACACAGTCGCATTGCCCTTGCGTAAAGAAAGCACAGGACAGGGATACACAAATTTTCTTAAGTGAGCTCTTAACCGCTCAGGAATAATCGAGAATCACCGCTTATCGCTACGAAACTCAACGGCTAGCACAACATGACAGCAACAAGATATTAGCGAAGGGTAAAAATTGCAGCAAGAAAGACATACTGAACAAGTCCTTCACTTCACAAGTCCAGACATGCGACATCGCATACAAAATACTGCTCATCGGGGAAAAGGCCTAAACCTGCGACAGAAAATGATAGAGCATACACAACTTCATTTTTCTATTTCGCGTAAACTAAACGCGGTCTGCTTGGAAAACGATGCACAAATTTTCTTAGGGAGCAGAGAAATATAGGAATTTCTGCTCCGTGCTCAGATACCAGCATTTCTGCTCAAAAAAACATGACTGCAAAATTAAGCATTGCTTACTTCCTCAAGATATCGAACACTCAACAAAATCAAACAATCCCACTTCGACTGATAGAACACTATTCAGCCTTTACCAGGAGGCTTTCTTCTGCGTAAAAGTAGAGAAAAAAAGAAAAGAGCAGCGAAAAATTTCACGCACTTTTGTTCGCATAGCTATAAGAGAAAAACATAAAATAACTAGACACACGCTAATAAACTGAGACAAAGATACCCATTTCTGCTATCAGATAATTATTGTATAATGCTACATGCACAGTGGCGTTATCCCTGCGTAAAGAGAGCACAGAACCAGGGTACACATCCCGTAAGCGAGAAGGGAAAGTCACTTCTTCTCGGACAGCTTAATACGGTAAAGTCAGAATTCTTACCAAGAAAACTAGGTCACCAAGGGCCATCTAGCCCCGCCTTAGTGAGCGACACACCTCAAAATTCCATGAGCACCTTTCCAAGGAATTTTTGTCCAATTGTATGAAGGAAGCAATGTTAGACCTCGGGCTGAAAAGGGTTACGTGGAGAAGGGAACGATCCAGTGGTGATGTTCAAACTCAAAGTCAAGAACCCTGTTTGGTCCGAAGCTGCAAGCACCGTAGTGGTGGTAGCGAACACGGAGGCGGATGAAGAAATAGGAACAGAAGGATGACGGCGAACGACCACTGCAACCCCCTACAAAGCCCCGTTTATCTTTTCTTTTTCTCCTGTGCAGTCTTAGAAGCTCTATTGAGAATGATCTCATCACGTTTCGGACGAACTCCGGCATTCCAGCCTCCACATTATCCGATAACTTGTTTCCCTTTATCTTGCTTCTACTGTGACAGAATTCGATGGCGTTTCAATGGTCACACAGCTGAAGGGAGTATGCATAGGCTCTAGCATCACCTCTAGACTGAGCGAACTCTACGTAGCTCACTTAGGTCCGGTTTCACGAACGCTGGTTAACTTTGAATCGAGATTAAGGGTTGCTAAACTTGAAGTTAACACTCAATTCTTTTTACAAACGTTCGTTGGTGACGTGATGAATGTTTCTCCCTTTAGTAAAGCAGAGTGAAGCGTTGAAATCAAGTTGTGGGACCGTTCTGTGGGACCTCGGTTCAAATGTTAATCGACGTTGGTGAAACCGTGCCATAGTCTCCAACCGCACTGTCGCATACAATCTGGATCAGCGCGAAATCCTGGTTGCCGCAATCCCGCTGGACACGCCTGCGCCGTCCGCACGTCATGTTCGTGATCCAGGTCTTCATTTGACGCTCTCTGGCAGAAGCTTTGCACCCCCAGAGAAGTTTCAACTTAAAAGGAAAGATTGGTTCAGGATGTCTGCTTGAATGAGATCCAGATTATCCCAAATTCTATTTCAGTTATTTCACCATTTGTCCGTGTCGTTTTTTTCGTACGGAGCATCGCCTTCTTGTCAGCCCGGAACTGGCAGCATATCGAACCGGGAGTGCGGGTAGCCTTGAGAGGAGTTTCCCATTTGCCCAGCGAGGCCTGAAAGTGTACCACGTGACACCAGGCAAGCGCGCGAGCGCGTCTTTTTTTTAAATATTTCATGTAAGCGCCACGAGGCAACTGTGACTAGGAGAGGCGTGCAGACGCGAACAGATGGAGAGAGGAAGGAGTGAGGGATAGGGGTGTTAGTATGCGTCCGGGGCAGACTTCATGCCGAACTGTGCCGACATTCGCCTGACAAGTCTACCCACCGGAAAACCCAGGTCAAACCCCAGACAGCACAGAAGAACTACATCCGTTATCTGCCGCGAAGCGACCTTCAGGTCATTGCTCATCTGAAGGTCGCTTCTCGGCATATCAGAAATGCTAAATAATTGCGCCTAATTAATTAATCGGCCACCACGAAAAAATACAGGCGGTTGGAACACGCGATGTCGCACAATATTCTACAGTTTCCATTCGGCTATAACGCACCGTGTTCCATTTCCATTGTATTTCTTCTTGTTTTTCTTTTCGTCGTCTGTGATTCTGTGACGCTCCTACATGTCTGCATCATTCTTCATCTGTGCACGGTGCTGCAAATAAAAGACGAAGTAATAGAAATATTGTGCTCGTTCTCAGCCATTTTGTAAGTGCGTGTGCGTGTGCGTGTGCGTGTTTTTGAAGAAGAAGAAGAAGAAGTGCGCTTTCAGTGGCATTCCTTCTCTTCTGATCTGCTACAAGGGCATCATCTTCTGTCTGAATGGACGGGCCCTACGGCAATTGGTATCGTTACGTTCGAACAAGACAGAGTGAGTAAACCGCCCTTTTTTTTTCGTTTATTTCGTGTTAGTGTCGCGAAGCAACTGTGTCTATGAGCGGCGTACAGACGTGAACAGATGGGGACGGGACGGCGGGAAGTAGTCAGGGACAGGGGTTTAGTATTCGTCCTGAGGCCACTTGAAGGCGAACTGTAGGAAGTCTGCCGGAAAATCTCAGACGACACAGCTTGTGGCAGGATTCACCACCCAGTATTCAGCACTACCTCGGCTCGGCCATGCCGCAGGTGTAAACAGCCCGTCAAATCCGTGGATGTTCATAAAGGTTTTCGGGCTATAGTTCGTTACCGGAACTACTCGTTTTTAAAAAATTGTGAACGTTTGAAAGGTAAATATTGCATAGAACTGGAAGGAGGTCATATACTGAATCTAAAAATGTAAGAATTACAACATTCTGTCGACTAGAAGTTTTTTATATGCATTTCAGCAACCCTATCTGATCAACTTTTAGCGCGGGAGAAACACGTGAATGCTAAGCCTAACGTACTCGAAACTTGCCATCTTGCAACACGTAGTGACGTTGAATCGGGCTCAGTCACCTCACTTTAGTGGGGTTAGTCTAGGTTAGGTTCTATAGGTTGCCCCCCCCCCCCCCCCCCTCCAGGCAAGCACTAGGCGCTGCGGGCGTCGAGATTGTGCATCGGGTTAGGTCAGAAGGTTCTCAGTAAAGATGGCGGATCGCCTTCAAGAAACGGATGAGAAAATTAAATTTTTATACGTTTCACGCAATATACGAGGGTCATTCCTGTTAAATTTCGTTCATAATTTGCTCCTGCTTTAGGTAAAAACATATCATTTACCTAGTTATTTTCTTTGGTTACAAAAACGCAGTGGTCCCGGTAACGAACTACATCCGCTTTTCGCACTGAATACGAGAGTTATTTATGACTTACTCGTGACTCAGCGGTTAGGCAGAGCATCTTTCACGCCGAGACTACGACGTGAACCGAGTTCAAACAAGGCAACCCGTGTTCGACTGTGACGCCATCTCTGAATGTCTTCCCGTCCACCCCTCTCAAACGCTGTAAGATGAACGTCGGCGTAGTGCCCTATGAAATTGGCCCATTACGCGCGATTCCTGTGAGAAACGTGCCGTCATATTGTCATTAGTACAAAAATGATATAAGACGAAGTGACAATACGCATTCGTACGGTGTCTTAAGATTACGAGATATAATAGTGGGCATGTATTTGGAAAGATATTTTGTAACAATACCTAGCCCGTTTGAAAAGAAAGCTCGACAGAACAGAAACAGAACAATGGGTGTCCCCTCTATGGGAATACCTACGATTTAAGAATTTAGAACCAATCGTTCCTGAATAATAATTTCAAGTTACTGTAGGGAATTAGCCTTCTCTCGCGGAACAGGGCGTACATGGATGTCTCGACATCATTCTACTGCTTTTATTATGCCTAGCGGCCCCACCGTGTTGATCTGAACTCTCTCATCATTATATCTCTTAAATATCTCTCTCTCATCACCTTGGTGCGTATTTTGTCGAAACGAACGACAAAGGTGGAGAAGATACCCCAGCGGACAGCAGTGCTTCAGATGGAATCTGGATTCGAACAGTTCAGACATGTATCTGCCTATATCGGAAGAGCCCAGATAATAACAACTTTATTTCATGATGACGATGAGGAGGAGGAGGAGGAGGGAGTTCCATCGCCAAAGGCGATACCCTACGCCATTGCTGGTGGGGAATGAAAGAATGAGTCGCCTGTGAGGTCCTACACTGTTAAAAAAGAACTTCACCACATAGCACGCTCCTAGCCAACTTTCATTTTGAATGATATCATTCTGTGTCCTGATGTGTTCAAAACAGGGGGGAGGCGCCTATCTGGGACAAGCATAATGTGTCTCAGATAGGCGCCTCCTCCCATTTTCAACAAATCAATGCACAGAATCATATCATTCGGAATGATGGTTGGAGCGTGCTATGTGGCGAAGTTCTGTTGTAACAGTGTACTGTGGCCAATAAGGTCAGAAGTTCTTTCAGGGCAGAGCGTCAATGAACTGGATTTTTCCATAAAACTCTGGTGTCGTGGTCACATTCTAAAAAAATATGCACTCCCCCCCCCCCCCATCCCACACGCACACACAAATAAAGCGTAGCAACACGACGCGACGCAATCCTTCTTCGCGGCTAAACAGGGAAAGACTTCGCGGTGCATATTCGGACGCTTTCGCAGTACGCGCAGGCTCTGTGCACGGAGAGACTTCAACCAATTGGTCATCGAGGAGTGAGAGCTTGAACAAGCGCTAACCTGAACACTTCCACGCATCTGTCTCAGTCGGCCATATACTGCACTAGGCTGACCTCTAAACTTTTCCCGGCGTGAGTTGCTTCTCGCACCCGCGCCTGTCGACAGCGAGCAGAATTCGAATCACTCCTAACTTATTCACAGCGTACATAGTTTTGGGTGCATCCGCATCCGATGACTGAGCCAACACGAGTTGAACAGCTGGATGTGAAATGCCCTTATTTGTGTGCTGCATATTTACGACGAAATATATTTTTACTTTCAGACCGACTGAGGTAAGGACAAAGCAACATTTAGTATTCCTGACTAATCACAATTGAGTGTACAGCTGAGTGCTTAGTGACGCCTGATGCAATCCATTTCTACAAAAAGGACCCTGCAAATGAAAGCGAACATTCGGCACAAGAAGATAGCCATAGTTGCGTGTGGTCTGCCCGCCGGTATCCTGTTCTCCGTCGCCGTTTGGTCCCTCTACGGTCTGACCAACAAGAATACCGGTACAGGTACAGGTACACTTCTTTACTTCATTTCCGTACACTACATCTACAATACCAAATACGCGCGAAGCATCTCGATCCGCTGAAGCTGTGGTCTTTAGAAAAGTACTGTGACTCCAGTGAATCACGTGTGTGTGTGCTACTTGCAATCGTATAGTAAACTGCCTCCTTGTGAAAAGAACCCGTTCGTGCGATCTACGTACGGATTATATATTGCATTATAACAGAGAATAGTCACTTAGGTTTTCCGTGTGGACAATAATTTGAATTGCTGGTGAGGCAATGTTTGATCTTTTTGAGTGGTGACGGGTTCCACTGACAGAAACGGGCTACAAGCGGAAATTTAGGTATTATATTTGCTCGAACTCAAATTTTCGTTTATGAAGTTAAGCTCTCCGGTAGTAACTTATTTCCTAATCGTTTGTACCTGAAAAGCAATGTTATAACCGTTATCGAAAGTGCATTAATGAAGCTAACCGGTAGTCCACTGAAAGGTAGCGCAATGCAAGACACGGTCCAAGTTAAAAGGGGGCAACGCGATATCCCGAACGGCATCTAATCGAAGTAACGCGGTGGCAACCAATCTTAGAGAGGGTTCATAATTTAAGTTATCGCTTCCACCATAAGATGCACCACCATTTACATATTTTTCATCTGGAATTTAATGTTTCGTGCATTTAAGGCATAACTTATTGTACGTACAAAAAAAAAAAAAAAACTAATTACATAATGGTGATTTGGGAATTTCGTCGCCAGGAGCGGTACTGTACCCCATTCAAGTCCCAAGTGCAAGTACACGCTTAACTTTTACACTCTGAACTTACCTTCTTCGGTGTAGTTGGATGATACCTCTACACGTTAAGAGAGAGGTACACCATCTAGGATAGGTGCTAATTCAACACCATCTGGGGTGTAAGTGAATGACATGCTAAGTGATTCAATTTTTGGTGTAAATCACGTGTGCAGCTTTGTTTGAATTGTGAGTGTATTATGCGTATCAGCCAAAGTAAGTGCATACTATGAAAATGTAATGCATTGTGCATAAATATACTCCCAATATGGCAACTGGTGCCATGTTGGATAAATATATGGTCTGATATACGCAACGCGCTTAAATTTAGTGATAAATTTGAAATATCACATAAAGTGGACGAACGAAAAGCACACATTGAAAGGCATTTCTTTTCCAAGAGAAAACCGACACTATATACATTGCTCGTCTAGCAAGCGTCTGCAAATTTGATAGCCCTGCTCGCCTTCAAAACGAAGGGTGAGGTGTCTAAGTATATTTGTAAGATTAGTTACGCACACACACACACAAAAAACACTCCACACTTTCTCCTTACAAACAAACAAACTGAAATGAGGAATTGCTTGTGGTATCAACTCATCATCAAGGTAACGTCCCCTGTCACCCATTTTTAAGTTTAGTCCTGCTGAAGGCAGCGGTGACTGCCAAAACGACGACCCCTAATTTTGACTTATGGTCTATATCTTTTCGCATCCATCTGTATGTACCAAGTTATCTATACACACACATAAGAAGTTATATATATATATTGCAAATATTCTCACAATGAAAAAGAAAACTACAGGAGCTTTGAGCATTGTGCTGCATACACCCCTGTTGCACTGATATCAGTGCTCCAAAATTTAGCATGGTGTGTAACATAAGCGTGATCGGGTTGTATTGGTACATTACTCCCCTTTTACACCAACACGGGTGCTTAGTTGAGTGTAGTATAAGTGTAATTCAGGTGTGTCCTCATAGTACACCCTTTTCACACCGGGAAGGGCGTAAAAAAATTAACTGTGTACTGTTGTCATCAATATATGTGCGAGCACTCGAGCGCTTTTTTGCATGCATTGCTAGCATGGTACACGGTGTTCTCTGCGGAAGCAAGTGCCACATTCATTTCTTTGAATTACCTTCACGCACAAGTTCGGTATTACGTCATAATGAGACCACGATTGTCACCTTTTTTCATGTATTGGTGTTGTTTTGTGCCTTGGTTTGATTTGTGACAGAATCCTACGTAACGGTGGTGTGGCGCGACTTGAATAACGCCTTTGTCTGAGCTGTATCGTCAGCTTGTTACGATAGTAATAATTTGTAGCGTGTCGTGCTATCTGAAGCAGTTTTTAAGGCAAAAGTGGTCTCTCAATACAGGTTTCGTCATGAGGGCTACCCAGTGAATAATCTGTGTAGTGTGATACGGCTGGGTGTACAGGTAAGTATCACGTTCCTCATCCACTGGTTTCTACTTTACAGGAAGGAACAACCTCAGTGCACGCACTGTGGTTAGCCTCTCTCAGTTTTGCATATTTTCTTACATGTTCACATCAGAAACACACCTTACACTTTAGGCTCCTTCACCCAGCAATATAATAATTAGAGATTATAATTCTTTTTATAAGAGTCCCCATATTCTTTTTAGAATAGTTTTTCATCTTTTTAATTTTTAGAAGATACAGGGATTGTAAACCATGTTTTAAACTGATGTTTTAACATTTGTCCAATGCATTTATTAAACAACATATTCATTTTTAACTGGTTGCACCCAAACCAATGTTCTGATGTATTATTTCCTTTGTTGTCGATGCACCATAAAAATTGGAATAATCATCATCAATGCAGGTTACTTCACAGCTGCCTCGACATACTCAAGAAATGGGTGCAGAACCTGCGTAATGCCCACAAACTTTGATTACCACAGCACCTCCAGAAAGTATGTGTCACATGGGATTTTTAAATGTATTCACAGTGTATAATACCTTGTATTAACTGTTGTAGATATAAGCCGTCTCTACAGTACTCTCTCAGAAATTAAAACCGTGAGAACCGTGATAATTGTTTCAGTTAATAGGGCATGCACATATATGCTGTAAGAAGAAAATTATTTCTTGAGAATGCACTTCTCTGGCTACTGGTGTTGTTTACATCTACTGTTGATCACATTCATTTATCACATATTATATTCTTATATATATTATTATATGAACACATATTTGATCACATTAAATTCAAAATTCATCATATATAAGAAAATACCAGGAGGGAAGTTGGAAGGGAGTTGCCTCAGGACAGAAGCCGCCGATATTTCGAACAGAGACTGTTCTTCTTCTGGGCACCGTCCTCGTCATTGGCATGGTATTTAAAGGGTTAGGTGTGACGTGTTTAAAGGTTCATGCGAATTGTGGGTCAACAGCCCGGAGGGAAGAAAGGTCCGTACGGGTTTTTACGGCGGGAGTGAATGGCTGCTTTGTTAGAGTGTGGAGGGGATTATGTGAACGTAGTGATCTAGGCTACAGACCGGTTGCAGAAAAATGGAAGGTTCACGAACACGTGGACGAAACGGGACAACAGGCAAGAATTCGCAAGCATAGCGAAAGATAAGGAGGTTAGTGGTTACGTGGGGAAAATTCCAGAACGAGCAATTTTTTTTTTAATATATATTTGTAATACAAAGTTGTGGCATGCAATAAAGAGAGCAGAAAGCAGTGGCCATGCAGAACATAACAGATGATAATGGAGGTAGATGGGAAAAGCATATTTTATTTGTGAAGTGTTTCTAGGGTGCCTTGTGATTTGTTGATACCGGACGGGTGAAGAGCGTTGAACTTGTATATGAGATAAGACTCCCTATCACGTCTGTCACGTGTGGATCTAAACCCGGTTTCTAGAATATATAGTTTAATGTTGTCAAAATTGTGACCAGGAACGTTAAAGTGTTCGGCGACTGCTTTGGGGAGTTTGTTGGACGTGTCGGTTCTGTGTCCGGTAAGGCGGTTGTTCATTTGTTGGCCGGTTTCACCAATGTATTGCATAGAGCAGTCGTCGCATTCAATGCAGTATATAACATTGGAGCTTGTGCATGTGAATGCGTGGTTAACGGGGTGGGTGTAATTGCTCGCAGTGCTTTTGATGGAGTTAGCGTGTTGAACGTGCTTGCATGTTTTGCAGCGCGGGAGGTTGCAGGGTCGTGTTCCCGTGTACGGGGCGCTGGTTTTGCTGATTTTGGCATTGACCAAGGAGTCTGCCAGGTTTCTTGCGCGTCGGTATGTCACCTGTATGGGATTTGTGAATATGTTGTTAAGTCGGTCACTGCTTTGGAGGAGGGGCTCGTGCTTCTGTAGAATGGCTTTGATGTTTGGAAGTGCGTTGGAATATCTTGTGATGAAGCTTATTTGGCACGCGTCGGGATTTTTTCGGTTTTCCAGAACCTCGTTTCGATCGAGTGTGAGTGCCTTGCGACGGAATTCGGTTAGGAGGGAGTCTGGATAGTCCCTTTGTGCAAGTGTACTGCAGAGTTCGTCAAGCTTCTCAGCGTAATCTGTGTCGTTTGAACAAATTCTGCGTAGTCTTACACTCTGCCCATTAGGAATTCCAACCTTACAGTGACGCGGGTGGTGACTCTTGAAGTGAAGGTATTGTTGTTTGTCAGTTGGCTTTTTGTACAGGGTTGTGACGAGGTTGCCGTTGTCTAGTGATATCGTGGTGTCGAGGAAGTTAATTAAGTGAGTTGACTGTTGTGATGTGAACTTTATGTTGCTATGCGCGGTGTTCAGTAGATCTACGAACTTTTGAAATTCATGTTCCCCGTGTTCCCATATTATCAGTATATCATCGATGTATCGAAGGTACACCGTGGGTTTTAATGAGAGGGCGCTGAGAACTTTGTTTTCTAGGAACCCCATGAAGATATTTGCGTATGTGGGTGCAGCAGGTGTGCCCATACTTGTACCGTGTACTTGTAGGTAGTATTCGCCATTGAACTCGAAGTAGTTCAGTTTAAGAACCAAGTCCATTAGAGCGAGTATGGTTTCCGTGTCTTTTCTGGTGTTTGTAGTAGAAAGGGTATTGCAGAGGGCTGTGATTCCGTCGTTGTGTGGGATGTTAGTATACAGTGATGTCACATCCAGCGTGGCTAGTATTGTGTCCCTACCAAATGTACGAGTGTTGTTTATATCTCTGATTATTCTGAGGAGGTGGGGGGTGTCTTGTACATGCGATGGCAGTGTTGTCGGAATATGGTTTAAATATAGTGGTCCAGGAATTTCGAGAGTCTTTCTGTTGGTGTGTTGTTATTAGATACAATTGGCCTGCCGGGGATGTCAGCCGTATAAAGCTCGTTGGCGTGTACTTTGTGGATTTTGGGCAGTAAATAGAAACGACCTGCGTCTGTGTTTGATGGGGTGAGATATCTGAGGTCATCACGTGTGATGAGCTTTCGTTCGTGGAGGTCCTGTATGGTATGGGTTATTAGCGCCGTGTACTCCTTTGTTGGGTCATGGTCCAGTTTGAGGTAGTGTTGCGTATTGTTGAGTTGCCTATGAGCTTCAGAGATATATTTATCTGTGGGCCAGATGACGATACTCCCACCCTTATCTGCGGGCTTGATAATATCTCTGTCAGCTAGCGCATTGATGACGTCACGTTGTGTTTTAGTGAGGTTGTGACCACGCGAGCTTTGGGAAATACCGCGAAGGATGTCGTTGCTTACTTGTTTAATGTACAGGTCTAGTGCGGGTTCTCGGCCGTGATTTGGTGTCCAGGTTCATGGTAGTCGGAGGTCGTTGTTGTCGAATTCTTCGCTCATACAACACAAGAAAACAACAACGACCTCCGACTACCATGAACCTGGACACCAAATCACGGCCGAGAACCCGCACTAGACCTGTACATTAAACAAGTAAGCAACGACATCATTCGCGGTATTTCCCAAAGCTCGCGTGGTCACAACCTCACTAAAACACAACGTGACGTCATCAATGCGCTAGCTGACAGAGATGATATCATTATCAAGCCCGCAGATAAGGGTGGGAGTATCGTCATCTGGCCCACAGATAAATATATCTCTGAAGCTCATAGGCAACTCAACAATACGCAACACTACCTCAAACTGGACCATGACCCAACAAAGGAGTACACGGCGCTAATAACCCATACCATACAGGACCTCCACGAACGAAAGCTCATCACACGTGATGACCTCAGATATCTCACCCCACCAAACACAGACGCAGGTCGTTTCTATTTACTGCCCAAAATCCACAAGGTACACGCCAACGAGCTTTATACGGCTGACATCCCCGGCAGGCCAATTGTATCTAATAACAACACACCAACAGAAAGACTCTCGAAATTCCTGGACCACTATTTAAACCATATTCCGACAACACTGCCATCGCATGTACAAGACACCCCCCACCTCCTCAGAATAATCAGAGATATAAACAACACTCGTACATTTGGTAGGGACACAATACTAGCCACGCTGGATGTGACATCACTGTATACTAACATCCCACACAACGACGGAATCACAGCCCTCTGCAATACCCTTTCTACTACAAACACCAGAAAAGACACGGAAACCATACTCGCTCTAATGGACTTGGTTCTTAAACTGAACTACTTCGAGTTCAATGGCGAATACTACCTACAAGTACACGGTACAAGTATGGGCACACCTGCTGCACCCACATACGCAAATATCTTCATGGGGTTCCTAGAAAACAAAGTTCTCAGCGCCCTCTCATTAAAACCCACGGTGTACCTTCGATACATCGATCATATACTGATAATATGGGAACACGGGGAACATGAATTTCAAAAGTTCGTAGATCTACTGAACACCGCGCATAGCAACATAAAGTTCACATCACAACAGTCAACTCACTTAATTAACTTCCTCGACACCACGATATCACTAGACAACGGCAACCTCGTCACAACCCTGTACAAAAAGCCAACTGACAAACAACAATACCTTCACTTCAAGAGTCACCACCCGCGTCACTGTAAGGTTGGAATTCCTAATGGGCAGAGTGTAAGACTACGCAGAATTTGTTCAAACGACACAGATTACGCTGAGAAGCTTGACGAACTCTGCAGTACACTTGCCCAAAGGGACTATCCAGACTCCCTCCTAACCGAATTCCGTCGCAAGGCACTCACACTCGATCGAAACGAGGTTCTGGAAAACCGAAAAAATCCCGACGCGTGCCAAATAAGCTTCATCACAAGATATTCCAACGCACTTCCAAACATCAAAGCCATTCTACAGAAGCACGAGCCCCTCTTCCAAAGCAGTGACCGACTTAACAACATATTCACAAATCCCATACAGGTGACATACCGACGCGCAAGAAACCTGGCAGACTCCTTGGTCAATGCCAAAATAAGCAAAACGAGCGCCCCGTACACGGGAACACGACCCTGCAACCTCCCGCGCTGCAAAACATGCAAGCACGTTCAACACGCTAACTCCATCAAAAGCACTGCGAGCAATTACACGGAGGAGGAGGAATGTCGTGGGGAAGAACACGAGAGGTCTGCCTGCCTGATTAGGCGGCATGTTTCTCGGGAAGGGAAAGGTGGTGGAGAGGAAAGGGTGAAGTGGAAGACCGAGCGGAATCCGCTCGGGGGGAGGATAGCTGCGTCCATGGGCCGACTTCAGGGGAACTGTGCCGGCATACGCCTATTACACATCTGAGGGAAACCCAGGAAAAACCCCAGACGGCACAGCCGGCCCGCGGATTCGAACCGCGGACCTCCCAGTCTCCAAGCGCACGCGTTACCGCTGCGCCACCGGAGCTGGTGAGCAATTACACCCACCCCGTTAACCACGCATTCACATGCACAAGCTCCAATGTTATATACTGCATTGAATGCGGCGACTGCTCTATGCAATACATTGGTGAAACCGGCCAACAAATGAACAACCGCCTTACCGGACACAGAACCGACACGTCCAACAAACTCCCCAAAGCAGTCGCCGAACACTTTAACGTTCCTGGTCACAATTTTGACAACATTAAACTATATATTCTAGAAACCGGGTTTAGATCCACACGTGGCAGACGTGATAGGGAGTCTTATCTCATATACAAGTTCAACGCTCTTCACCCGTCCGGTATCAACAAATCACAAGGCACCCTAGAAACACTTCACAAATAAAATATGCTTTTCCCATCTACCTCCATTATCATCTGTTATGTTCTGCATGGCCACTGCTTTCTGCTCTCTTCATTGCATGCCACAACTTTGTATTACAAATATATATTACAAAAAAAAAATTTGCTCGTTCTGGAATTTTCCCCACGTAACCACTAACCTCCTTGATATAAAATGTTGAATAATATAATGTATTATATAAAATGTTGAATAAACTTGTATATTCTCTTTACTCATCATCAGTGACCTTCTTTACAAAAGCATATCGTGTTAGATTTTTTTTGTTTACGTTTCACAGACGGGGTACACGAGGGCCAAAATGACAAAATCACAACTGTTTCAAGCTCCAAATCGTCCTGCTGCAATTATCCTGTTGCAGACCATACGCGTGTAGTGCAAGAAGGCCCTTGCACATCAAAATGTAAGATGGGAGTCACAGTTAATGCAAAGTGGTTCCTATGAGAGACTTCGATGCTGAACAGAACTGTGCAAACTGCGGAAGGTGCCATAGAAGATATTCAGAAAGCGTGTCTGGTCTCACAACGGTGCTACGACGCTCTCTTTTAGATGACGATGATAGTCATTGGAGTTTCAGATGTGCAGCTGCATTTTTTCGAACGTGCTCCACATAACAAGCATGACAAAGTCAGCACTGGATAGCAGGCCCCCGTTCCTAAGCAGCTTTGCTCACGCTGCAGTTGTATTCAGCAAAAGCATGTGAGTACTCGACAAGGACATTCAGTTTGGCACAACCGCGCCTGCAAATAATCAGAACAAATGAAGGAAGAAACAAACAAACATAGACGGGCTGTACTTCAAAAAGAGGTAAATCTTGTGTCTCAAGGAGGTGTTACCACTTTTAAGTAACTTAATTGATTAAGCTTACATCACTACCTGATTAACTGTCCTAACGAGCGTGTTCTAATTGCGTGAAGCAATTAGATCACGCTCACAACGTATTTGGGCTGCTTCGGTGTGTCCATATTTGCGAGGCAAAGCACCGCAGTCGTTCACTAAAAGACACTTTCTGCGGCGGTGCTTGATATAAATCATACGAAACCGATACACGGCTAAAACAACGGCTGTGATTCTACAGAACGATCTCTTTCTGCCATGCGAGTATATCCTTTCCCGGACCGTTCTTGATGGAACAATTTTTGTCCAGAACGCAGCACGGGATATTACATACATGGTGGTTGTTAACCTCACATCGTTTCTTGTTGAAATATTGGCTGGGAAACGTACTGTAGTACAATCCCCAGCGCTGCACTGCTGTGACGGTCTAGTTTCGGAATGCAAAACATAACGTAATTAAGAATCGAACGGCAGGACACCTGTGAAACACTGTTAGGATACATCAGTATACTGGCACCTTACAAAATTGTGTGCTCACAAGCAACGATGAACGCCTGCAGCGCTATAAATACTCACAATCTCCGTTGCCTCCCATTGTTTTCTATGGGCGCACACTGCGCTTTAGGGCCTCCCAACATGGCGGCCCGAATGCACGCCTCTCCCCCGCGAGCCCCTCTCCCATGCGCCATCCAGCCTTTATAGAGAGAGATCAGTGCCGCTATGTGACATGAATCACCTAAACCCCGCGTACTACGCAAGCCGTCCCTGTGTGATAGGAGTCATCTAAACACAAGTCCCAAAAAGATGACAAAGAGATACCACATACCTCCACTAAGTATGTGTGACCCAGAACAAAGTAAACTTCTAGCAGGTCCCTGCTCGGCGAGGTCATAATTCGTCATTACCGCGTCAGGGCACACATAATAGAACCCTCACTCGCCAAGGATTAGTAGACACGGGGCAAGATCTCTAAATGGAGACTTCCAAGAAGGGTCAATGTCCGGGTCAAATCCGAGGGACTCAGGAAATTTCCACTGAACAAGCAAGATAATGGAAAAACGAGACACATAAAGGTTGAGAGGGAGATCCAAAATATGTAATTAGAGTATTGAGTAGAGATAGAGTACAAATACACAAAACAAAAAGTATTGAGTAGAGTACCAAAATACAGCAAATTGTATTTAAAATACAGTATATTAAATACAATACTCTAAATACGTACAAGTCTGGCTGATACACCCCGTATATTGCCCACACAAAGCAGAAAGTGTCAGGTGCTATTTCTAACGCCGCGGGAGGAGATCACTGGCAAAAAAATTGGCAACGATAAATAATTGGCTCCCAATTTTACTGAAATAGTTTCCATGGTGCGATACTAAACTTCGTATAGGGACCGTGCGACACCTAAAGGGGGCGCGCTGCTCCATCGCGACAGCGCCGCCAGTGGCGGTCTTGGAAGTATCCGACGTGATACCACGCCACTCGTTCTATGCATGCTCAAGTGGAACCGTAGCTTGCGTGGCGACCGCCGTAATTAGAATGGCTAATTATCGAAGTGCAAATAATGTGGAACCTTTCTGGGGTGCGAACGAAGAGAATGGAGACAAACTGCACAGAAGCAACCACCGTATTTATAATGTATCTAACAGTGCGGAAGGAGAACAGCCACCCGCGTCTGTCTGGTCAAAACACCTGTAAGTGATACGTCGAGAGGATGATTATTTGACGCCTCACAAAATCCTGGCTTGCTTGCGAAGGCTATATACGTGTATTTCTCTGATTCCAGCCCCTCGTAATATGTTTTTGACTGAGTCTTGTATTCCTTTAGTCCTCTTTGCGCACACACAGATTCGTCACTGAAATCTACATCGTGCATCCGTTTTATCCATACAAATAAACACGTGGGGTCACAACTTATTGTCTAAACTTGTACTGCAGTTTTTCCAGTATCTTCAGATACAATAACGCTAAAGAGATCCTCAAATAAGAAATTATATGAGTTTTTACCTCGGCTACCGCCGTAGGCTTGCGACACAACAGCTGTGAAATGGTTGGTGCATAAATAGTAAAACTAAACCTTTTGGACAACGTAGAACTTCCGTTCTCACTGTGAGATCGTCAACCAGATTACCGGGAGCAATATCGGCTCTGGGCACTGGCGATGAAACACCTCAATCAGTATCACTATCCAGCGGCGTTTGACCGTCACGAAAGTGGCAACTGTAAATCATTGATCATTTTGCAGGTCCTCATTCAGTTTCATTGAAACTAGAACAAAAAAAAAGAAAAAAATAATATGTTGGGCACACCTCATGCAATGGCCGAACGCGCGTCACAAACGCTATTCGCTGCCAGTCTAGTTCCCTCGGTGGTATTGGAAGCATATAGAAATGACGAGAAATGAAACATCAGGTCTCCAAAGAAATGTTTTTTTAGGTTCTGGCACAGGTAGCGATGCAACAGTTCCAGTGTGGCAAAAAAAGACACCCGCACTTCACATGTAAACAAAGCTGGCTATCCGGCGGCTATCACGCAAGGTACTTTCTCCGGAGGTCGCATCGCGGCGCCACCAGTTTATCGCACACTCCCTATAGGGACCGACGCGTGCTTGTAGTGTTGACTTGTCCTCCCACTGTCAGTAGATGTACGCAGAATGTTTCTCGGGATATTTCTTCATTTAGTGCACGAACAGTTTGTGTCTGAATAGATACACGATAACTTGATCTTTGTCGATCGATTTTTCGTCTGCATTTAGTGGGAAGTCGACCCATTGTGAGAGAACGAGAGTGGACGGATGAGGATAGCAGCGAATCGACGACTACGGAGGTTATTACAGAGAAAAGTAAATCCACTTACAGACGCCGGAACGGGACGGAAAGTGACACCAGCGAACTCTCTGCCACGGAAGCTCTTGCGGACACTCCTGCAGAAAGCATAAACAATCAAAGTAAGCGCACCTCTGCATTTCTTCTTCGCGTCGCCGTCAGTTTGCATGTATTTCGGTATTCCGTTCAGCCATGGGTATTCAGTCCCAAATGTTTGAATGAGGAGCTGTTTGAGCACACTCTAAAACGTAACTACGTGCAAATTAGAATGGTGCAAGCGAGTTGCTGTACTGTAGAAAGAGGTAACATTTCCTTGCGCTTGAGGAACACACAATACGAAGAGGACAATACAAGACTAAGTTTAAACCTTCAGGCAAGACTGAGCTTATAAGATGAGCTTAAAGTACGGAAGAGCTCTCCGATTAAGAAACACGTTTATAGCGGGTACTTTCCCAGCACCCACCAAAATGACTGCCAGAAAAGCAAAAAAAAAACAAAGCCAGAAGAGCAGTAGATACGGATGTCGCACAGAGTTTTTCTCAGCACCCCCCGCACCCCCATCCCAAAACCCTGCAGCACCTTCCCAAAGTACTGGCTAGAAAGGCCAAAAACGTCACAATAACTTGAAGCAGCAAGCGAGACACACATCATTTTAACGTAGCCTTGCTTACGTAGCGCGCAAAAAGCAGAGCAATGTCTTTCCCCGCCAGTGTTTTCGTTCGCGGGAGGCTCTTGTGAAATTTTCCTTACTTTTCCCCCTTAGCTCCCTCCACAGAATGTGATACCGACAATGTGGTTCTTAGCGAATTCTAACGACATAACCGTAAGCGCTGACCAATTCAAAATTATCTATTTTCCTGTTGCAGCCGCGGTCGGAAACGTCACGGCACTCCCCACGAAACGAAAGCGGCGTCTCCATAACAATATGCTTACAGTTTTGACATCGCCGTCGGTCAATCAAAGGAACCAGCCCAAGTCTACTAAAGGTACGTCTCATAACGGGCATCTGAGTTGGGCGTGTCCGACCGTATCTTTGGCAGGTCGCACCGATCTTCTTCGTATACGAGAGAACGAGTGCGACCAGAGGGGGTTCCCAGCACCCCCAAATATTTTACAATGCTTCACAAGTTCTTGATGAAAGAAAAATGTGAACACGTTTAAAAATGGACATACACGGCAGTAGCCATCTGATAAGGGTGTAACACTCCTCTCCACCCATCTAAGGAGTTCCAATGTCCCCGTAAGACTAGAAATTCTTAGCTGGACGCTCGCTCCAAATCAGGGCCGCATGAATTTCAAGCCGAACGCACAAGCGTATCCTGGGCCCCGTGACGACGGGGATAGATCGGACTTCGGCAACTTCGATATTCCTCTCAAGCATAACGGAACAGAGGAGCTTTATGCAAAGAATGGCGACGCTAAACTGATGTGTGCCTCGCTTGCAGACTCGAAACATCTGTTTTGTCACATACTTTGATCCGATTGAGGACTGACAGCATGGTAAACAAAATAATTAAACTACGCTGGCCCGTCAGGGAAAGCGCTCGCTGCCACGTGATCAGAACCCTACTAGATCTTGGCAGCTGCTCGGATGGTGCCCCAAGCAACACAGCGTCTTGGCCCAATATTGGCAATACCGGTTCAATATTGGTGCAATCTTGGATCAATATTGGACTGGCATTGCCAGTATTGGTTCAATATTTTGCTAAGACGTTGTACTGCTTAGGGCATGTGTAGAAGTACCCAGGTCCATCAGACTTAAAGGGATACTTCGGAACAATCGGTGAAAAAATTGCTGCACATCGTAGATAGCGCATAACATCTATAGTATCCCTGCCATCAACTTTGTTTCTTTCTTGTCTGACGAATTATGCCTCAAATAAGCGAGCAATCAAGCCAAAACACGAATGTGAAGAGGAGTCTCAAAAACTTTTCCTTCCGAAGGCCAAGGCGTTACGTCTCCCTGTATGAAGCGGACAAGTAGTATATCACGCCGGTCGTAGCCGCTGCGTTACGTTCCGGGAACAAAAGAATGAACGAAAATTGTGGATCAGATCTCTCAGACACAGGTGGAATGAAACAACGGTCATCTGCTTCTCTGAGAGTGAAAAAACAGCGCAGGAATGGCATGACTAATGCACGGTGACGTCGGCCGAGCAGAGAAAGGAAGAAGTACTTCCATGGGGACGTTCAGCGAGAGAGAGACTTTTTCAAATTTCGAAAGTTGTTTTTATGAATCCGCCTTTGTTTTCAAGTGAGATATTTCACAACTGTGTTCAGTTCGTGTAAAGGATTGTGGGATTACCGCAATCTTAAAATCCATTTGGTTTCGAAGTCCCCCATTAAGGACAAAAGAGAGAAGAAACAGCCCAATGTAATTAGAGCAGCCTGTCTCGACCAACCGGACAAGAGGTGCGAAAGGCAACATCATCTATAGACTAAAGAAAGCACTTGCTCACTTCCCCCTCTCCCTCCTTCATTATGTCGGGATGCCGTCAGTTTCAGCCAACCTCCGCCGAAAATTGCTCACCGTGTGTCTTTGCGCCTCACCCATTATCATTTAACGTAATGCTTCGCAACTGATTACTTACCCATCCTCTAGCATGGTCACCCACTGTACGAACTGCACCGACTACCGTTTCGCCTACTGACCCGCATCACGTGAAAAAAGAGGGAGGTCGATTAGCGTACAGCCAACAATGTACAACATAGGCTAAAAAAAACAACAACAAAAAAGCAAGCACTCGTAAACATGCTTCAATGGGCGCGTTAAGTAGCTGCTCTGCAGTGCGCCCTCCGTCCACTCGGTCCCTCTCGCTCCAGAAACTCTGCTAAACGAGTGCAAAGCGTCTCTACTACACTCTTAACAATGTGAATGCAATAACCAACGAAGCTAACCGTAAACTTGGATTCCTACGCCGTAATTTAAGGCATGCGCCACCACCTGTTAAAATACTAGCATACACTACCCTTATTCGTCCTAAATTAGAGTACGCTTCTTCTATCTGGGATCCTCATTTACTTACACTAAATAACTTACTAGAATCGTTCCAAAACCGTGCCGCACGGTTCATCTCTAATGTCTATTACTATCCTTCTAGCATTTTGTCAATCAAACTATCTCTCGACCTTCCTGATCTTGTGTTACGCTGGGAGTTTCTACGACTGTCTTTTTCACAACACATTTTTACGACCTAATTTCATCACACCTGCTTCCTATACATCGCCGAGACATGACCACATTCTTAAGGTTGAGCGTTTTCTATGCAACACTGACCAATTTTCTCGTTAATTTTTCCCGTGCACATTCAACGAGTAGAACTGTCTTCCTCAGAAAATTGTCATAATTAACGATTTCATTGTATTCAAGCGAGAACTAGCCAATTTCCTGTGTATTTAATATTTCCGTGTTATTGATTTTTTACTTGTGTAAACTTATATCTTCACTTACCCCCTACCTACACTCTTAGAAATGAACTTCACCACACAGCACGCTCCTAGCCAACCATTACCCCGAATGACAACGTTCGTCGCCCCTGATTTGTTGAAAACGGGAGGAGGAGCCTATTTTGTGCCGCGCATAATGAGCACAAAATAGGCTCCTCCCCCCGTTTTCAGAAAATCAGGGGCGAGAACGTTGTCATTCAGGATGATGGTTGGCTACGAGCGTGCTATGTGGTGAAGTTCATTTTTAATACCCCTGTCACACGGGCATTTTCGATCCTGCTCGACCGAACCTGCTTGAACCCAATGCAGATCGGATGGTGCTACACGGCCGCTTCCAAGCAGGATCGAACTTTGATCCTGCTTCACTCAAGACAGTTCCCATAACAGGACTGAGAATTTCAAGACGGCTCGACGGCCGCCATTTGCATCCTCGACCCCGGTGAACTGTCATAACTTAAGACGGACATGCGCGCGAAGCTACAAATGATGCTTACATCGGTATACGATAAATTACCACTAATATCGCTGTTATATAGGAAACGCGCAATTAATGAGTTCCATTTATTCATTTGCACAGGTCAACCATTCAATGCGCATTGAAAGTGGCCGTGTAGCAGCGTCAAAACTCGAGCGTGCTCGGGAAGTTCGATGCAGATCGGATTCGAGAAGGATCGAAATGCCCGTGTGACAGGGGTATTAGAGTGTACCTACCCTAAATAAATAAATAAACGATGAACTTCACCGCATAGCACGCTCCTAACCAACCATCAACTCGAATGATATCGCTATGTGCCCTGATTTCAAAACGGTCGGCGTACGCCTTTTTTGTGACACTTATGCTGTTCATAATTGTCACAAAAATGGCGTACGCCTCCCGTTTTCAGCAAATCAGGGCAGATAAAGATATCATTCGAGATGATGGTTGGCTAGGAGCGTGCTATGCGGTGAAGTTCATTTCTAGAGTGTAGGCCTGTGGGTATCACTGAATGTTCTTTTCCGCTAGAGCTGTCTTCCGATCCGCTGTGTGCAGTCTTAAGAAGATATCGATATGTCCAACCGGAGAGGAGGGCGGAGAGCGCGAGAAGCAACACTCCGCAAAAGGAGATGTCCCGTTTAGCAAAAAGGGAGTGCGCTCCATGTGCTTCGGAGCCGTTATTTAACGCGCCCAATGTGTCCACACGTCACTTTTACAACAGAACTTCGCCGCATAGCACGCTCTAATCATCCATCATCCCGAATAATATCGTTCTACGCCCGATGTGTTAAGAACGGGACGCGCACGGCATTCTGTGACACACATGCAATTACGTTAATTGTCACAAAAAAGTGTACGCTTTCCAGAAATCAGGAGAGACAGCGGTATCATTCTGTGCAGACGTTGGCCTTCACTACATAGCACCGCTCCTAGCCATTCACCATTCAATATCGTTCCCTACCCTGATTTGTTTCATCCCCACCTCTATGCAACCCGGACACAATATGCAAAATGCAAAGTGTCCAAAATTGCATCCCGTTTTCAGGGAATCAGAGGAGAGGACGATATCATTCTGAAAGACGGTTGGCGGTACGTCTTCAGCCGCATTTTTTTGGGTTATGTATTCACGCAATCAGCAGAACAATCACGGAGACTAAGGCACACACAAGTTCAGGTACACATTGCGTGTCAAAAACAGGAAAACACATTATTCAAATTAAACATATAATGAATACACGCAAATATTTCGTCAAGATGCATGGAGTTTGGCAAACACAGCCTCTTACTTCAACATTTATGTGACGTACCTCGACTTCTACCAATGACATCGAACCTACTATAGAACACATCGACCTATTACATGACGTTTCGGTCGCCGACCTCAAGTTGTGATTTGAACAGCTGAGCGTTTGCAGAATGATAAAAAAAAAAGAAAAGAACGTGGCAAGACGCACATCACATACTTTGAAGAGATCTTCCGCCGTCCTTTGACCATTATAAATGTTTTTGAGTAACTAGGTACACTGACAGTACTAGTGGCGTTACCCTCATGAGTAGCTCGTGCTATGTAGTTCCACGGAGTATTGAGAAACCGTGGTAGTTCAATGGGCGTTTTAGAGCTGAAAGAAGGAAGTCACTGAAAAGGTTTGCCTGCTGTAGGATTGGAACTCACAACTTCTGGATTACATAATTTGCATAATTTTAGAGCTGGTCCGCCTTGGGCAGCAGTTCACCCTGTGGGGAAAGACAGCATGTAACATTCGGCTCCAATCGGCTCTTGTGTGCACTCCGTGTAGTACCCCAATCACAGGACATCTCCCTTACGAGGAACGTCTCGACCATATGTCAATGGCTTCTGGGTGCGACCACACAGCAGGCTCTTAGCTAGTCACCATCGCGAATGACATTGTTCTGTCTCCTGATTTGTTAAAAACGGGAGGCGTACGCCTTTTTTGGAACACTTATGCAGTTCCAAAGAAGGTGTACGCCCTGCGCTTTCCACAAATCGGACGAAGTTCTCTTTTTACAGTGTGGAAGGGCTATCTAGCGGTAAGGTCGCTCGCCACAAACAATACTTTCAAGAAATACGGAAGAAGCATTAAAATACCTAAAATTTGTATGCATGTATGCTAATATAGGGGGATAATGGATTTAGACGAACGACAAGGAGGGTGCATGGAACAAAAGAGGAAACCAAATTCACGTTCTCGAAACAAGGAAAATCAACGAGAGTGCTCGATTGCTCCGTAAGATGATATGTCGTCTTTAAAAAATCCGACATGCTTATTTACCACACAAATTCACGAAATTTCGATGTCTGTCCAAGTCAGTTTAGCGAACGAAAGCCACATATGAGCGGCTTAGCAGGGCGTACACGACGGGACAGCACGTTGGTTAGCTTATTTTTAGGTTAGTACAAGTTCGGTGTTTGCATTTTGATGTTGAGGTTAGTTTAAGCGCGCTGTTGTCAGTTTCCCGCGCACAACTGAACGAAAGGTGTAGTGTAATGTGAAGGGCCCTGTGAAAACTAAGGAGCGTCTAAAAATATACTACTAAAGTTTCCGGGTAATAATCAGGGCGTTTTGAGACGGAATTTGTGCTCCGAGAACTTAAAGAGCGGCAAGAAAGCAGGCGAGCTGGTGATAATCGATCCGAGACCTTCACGCGCCTCAATTTTCCTTCATTTTATCCAGAGGCGGAGAGTTTTCATTTTCCCGGAGGGGGCAAGGGCGCACCGCGAAGTAAGTACTCTGGCGGGGGGGGGGGGGGGATATGTTTATTAAGAAAAAAAAAAGAAAGGAAAGGTAAGCCAGATGGATGTCGGCTTGTTATTCCAAAACAAAAAGTGAAAGGGGGAAGTAAAAAAAGGCAAAGAAAATAAGAAAACAAAAAGAAGGAAAGAAAGTAAACGAAAAATGAAGAACACAAAACTAAAGCTGAAGAATCACACACTCTGGCGGGATCCTATGATGTATGCAGAACTGGTATAGAAATAAGAGGAAGGAAGAACAGAAAAAGCAAAACAAAAGAAAAAAAACAGAGAGAACGTAAACAGTGAACATGTGCACAACTGAAGGCATTACGCCTTTGAAAACTAAGTGCAAAAAGAACAAAATGTATTGAATCATCGGTGTTTGACTCGAAATGCGCGCAAATAATGAATACGGTCAATGAAATGGAGCAGCGGGAGTTGAACCCGCTCCCAACGAATATGCATTCCGAAGATCCTACCGTTACACCTCACTGGCAGCTGCGTACCCTTTCGACTGCTTCGTTTCATTGATCTGATTGCTTTGGGCGAAATTCAGGCTATGTGTTGTGTCATCCTCTGTTTCTTCGCCTCACCTTCTACAGTGATAATGAGTATGGTGGGCGGATACATATTTTACAAATTGCAAGGTGCATTTTTGGGTTGGTGCCTCTTCGCTCTTTTGACCCGGGCGCGCCGAGCCCCAAACTTTGGTGTCAGTCTCTTAGCGGGACTTCCCGGGGGAGGCGGCGCCCCCCCCCCCGAGTTCATGTTCCGGGGGGGCAAGGGCCCCCGCGCCCCCCCCCCCCCCCGCAGTCGGCGCCTATGAATCTTGTTCATCTATGCATAAAGACTGAGTTCAAGGAGTCTTAGGAGCTTCCTTCTTCTTCTTCTTCTTTTTTTTTTTTAGGAGCTGTTGTTACATGCACTGCATCGATTTAGGCTGATTGAGTATTAAGTATTTTGCGCTAACGTCCCGATTCCACTAATACAATTACGCATCCGAAAACATTATCTTGGTATGAATAAAAGAGGTAATATGAAGGTAAATTGCTGCCTAATTATGGCTGTATTCCAGAGTTTGGGGTGTAAGCGGACCCAGGGAAAAAATTTTTTTTTCAGTTTTTTTCGGAACCCAGTGTAAGACATTGTAAGTGTGGGGTCGAGACATTCTCTAGAGCCTATTATACATCTGCTAATACAGCGAGGTGGGGTGTAGAAAAAAATGGTCATAGGAAAAATGGTCCCGGAAGCACCACACGGTAAAAAATACAGGGAAGTTAGTGAAGATGGCCGATGAAGCACATGACAGCCGACCGAGTGTCATCATTCGCTCTGCCGGTTTCTTGAAATTGGGAAACATAGGTTTAAAAAACGGTTTTAAACAACGGTTTAAAAAGGTTTAAAAGTCGTTGACAGAATGAAATATGAGAGGCTATAGTAATGCTTTAAGCAAATGCTCCTCGAAGTGTGGCAAGCGATCATTGCTCAAATTTGACGCTTGTCGGTCAACATTCCAGGGAAACAGATGCTCGGACGTTCATTGAGAGAGCTGGTCGTATCGCAATGTCGACTAAGACAATCCTGTGCGCATAGCATTTGTCCGGTCAATCAAGCGTTGGCCACCTACGGAATGCATTCCGTCTTTACGATCTCACATTCGAGAATTCTTCCCAAATTTAATATTATTACATCCGCGCGCGGCAGGAGAGCAGCACGTCGGAGGCAGCGTTTCAAAGCGACACCGTACTTCGTGACCAATTTCCAATGTAAGAAGCGAAAAACATATAGCTTACAGTCCATAACTTTGTGGGAAGTTGTAATCCTGCTTAAAATGAAGATGTATCGCATCATTGAATGAACGAAGAATGCGGAGACACATAAAAGACTTACACTCTTAAAAATGAACTTCACCGCATAGCACGCTCTTAGCCAACCATCATCTCGAATGATATCGTTATCTGTCCTGATTTGTTGAATACGGGAGGCGTACGCCTTTTTTGTGACACTTATGCTGTTCATAATTGTCACAGAAAAGGCGTACGCCTCCCGTTTTCAACAAATCAGGGCAGATAACGATATCATTCGAGGTGATGGTTGGCTAAGAGCGTGCTCTGCGGTGAAGTTCATTTTTAAGAGTGTAGGTGCCGGGGAGAACAGTGCACTAATTTAGCACTACACTCTTAAAAATGAACTTCACCACATAGCACGCTCCTAGCCAACCATCAGCCCGAATGACAACGTTCTCGCCCCTGATTTGTTGAAAACGGGAGGAGGAGCCTATTTTGTGCTCCTCCTCCCGTTTTCAACAAATCAGGGGCGAGAACGTTGTCATTCGGGCTGATGGTTGGCTAGGAGCGTGCTATGTGGTGAAGTTCATTTTTAAGAGTGTAGTAACGTCACTTTCGGTGACGTAGTTTCAAACGAGCCTATAATGTAACATTACTTCCGGCAGAGGCTGTCGCCAACTATTATTACTACTAATTATTAGTGAGCACGAGACGATTGCATCTGTAGTAACATCGTGTAGTATGTTTTCAGGCTATGACAAATAACATAAGAATTTCTTCGTCGTACATTTCATTTCCTACACAATCATAAGGATAAGCATAAATCTTCTGATTCGAAGAAAGAAAGAGGGGTACGGCTTTTTACTACAATTATTATTCCAATTATACATTAGCATAAAAAAGGAGTGCGCCTCCCTCGCTTTTAAGACACAATAATTCGTGGGCAATGGTGCTATGTGGTGAAGTTCTGCTTTTAGAATAGGAGGGTGCGTGTTTTCTCATGACTAACAAGTAACGAACATTTAAGGAAGGTTCTAACTTATACACCTGTCAGACGTACTAATTTAGTGTCACTTTCAGCGGGTACACTTGCAGTAAGTGTCATTCTTTCGGAGTCACACGGCATCTTTTAGTGACACTAAATGCAAAGTACACTTACGATGAAGTGAGTTCGCCAAACTCACTTCACTTTGCCTGCGACAATCAAGTACGTAGCCTCTACGGCAGGGATTGCGTAACAAAAAGCTTATTTTTGGAAAAGGAAAGAAACAACCCAATCGGAATTTATTTTTGGACAAATTTGTTAAGACAGCGCTGATTTGTATAAGAAAGATGTAAGGATTTTTGGCGTGATTTACCGGTATTCTCGTTCACAGACTGCCCAGTAGAGTTCGTAATCCACTTCGCGGCAGCCATATGTGTTGACATTGCACGGTGGTTAAGTGTTACCGTCGAAATCGCGAAATACTCGCAGTGAAGGACTGGATAATGGAAGACAAAAAAGACAGGGCATCGTGGTCTGAAATAGAAACCTATGTTATCAGAACATGGGAGGACCAAGCGAAACGCGAAAGTGTATGCTGGCATCGCGGGCCAGTTGCACGCGCAAGACATAGTAAACACCACCAAAGAGGTGAAGAAGAAGAATGAAAATTTGTCAAATAAATATACTTGTGTTGGTTCGCAACAATTATATTTATGACGTTCAATCGACTTCAACTGCGAAGATAATCTTTATGAAATGTTTCTGGACGTAATGAAAAAATGACTTTACCAAGAAAGCATGGCGCACTCCCCGATGTTGGGTGGGAGTTCAAGCTCGCCCATCGTCATCACCATGACTGCTTAGTGACACTTACTTATGCCGTGTAGCAGGAGCCTAGTGAAAGTGACATTACGGGACGGAGTGCACTTCAAATAAGTGACACTAAATTAGTACGTCTGACAGGGGTATTATTAGGTTTTAAGATTCTAAGGTACTAACATTTTTTGCGCAGGTTTGCAAGCAAAATCAATGTCCAAACATTCTACGGCACATACCTTAAATGACGTCACCTCTGCTGCGGTGCTGGCGGCGGTAGACAACGTGACACGTACTAATAAACGTAGTGGTGAGTAAAAATGTTGTGGTGGCTCAGAAAGCTTGCATGTAACAAGAAAAATGTCTTAGAAGGCTGACTATGCTTATGAAATTGAAGTCACTGATTAAAAAGTGTCTTTGTAAACGGAAAATAAACCAGAGCCAGGCAGCACAAGGCAGGACACGACGCATTATCAAATACAAACTTTGCCCTGTCGCTGTATTCCGCGTGTGGTGGCCACCGATGATGACGACGATGTGTCCCTGCTGCTACGGGCTACTGCGCTGGCTCGTCAGTTCTACCGGCCCCATCCTAGCGTGAGGCCACGTACATCTGCCCGCTGGGACATTCCATCATCGGCAGTCAGGACTCATGTAGAGGAAGACCATTTCCTCTACACATGTTTTTTTTTTTTTTTCGTTTGCATTGTGCCACCTCGCCTGCACCCTACACTGTCAAAACAGAACTCCACCACAAAACACGTTCCTGGCCAACCATTATTCCGAATGATATCATTCTGTGCCCTTATTTGCCGAAAATGGGAGGAGGCGCCTATCTGGGACAGATTATGCATGTCCCAGATAGGCTCATCCCCCTGTTTTTGAACGAATCATGACACAGAATGATATCATTCGGTATTGTGGTTGGCTAGGAGCGTGTAGAGTCACTGAATAGGATACAGAGTATCGAATTCCTTTTCCGCACAAGAGCCGCAGTTCGGTGTCCTCGATTGGGCCGATCGTGTCATGTGGTCTCTGCTTCCAAGATCCACGATAAGTCTCCTCCAACCAAAACCGGTTTCCTCGGTTGCGGAGCTGGCTGGACTGCGCGATTGGCGTCCCATTGCTAGGGGACGCAGCCGCGCCGGACCAAAGATGGCGGGCTCGCTCGCCGACGTGGCTCAGTGTCTCTTCTCTGCACCCTATTTAGTGACTCTGCGAGCGTGTTATGTGGTAAAGTTCTATTTTAACAGTGTAGTACACTTTAAAACAGAGCTTCACCGCATAGCACTGCGAAGGCAAACCACTGCGCATAATGATACATTTATCACTCCCGATTTTTGAAAAGCGCCCCAAGCAGCAGAACATCTTGGCCCAGTTTTGGGAATACCGGCGCAATATTGGTCCAAGATTGGACCAATATTGGGCCGGTATTGCCAATATTGGGCCAAGATGTTACGCCGCTTGGGGCGGGGCGTACGCCTCCAGTTTTTAACCAATCAGGAGGCAGAACGATGTCATGCGGGATGGTGATTCACTAAGAGCGTGCAAGTTGTGAAGTTCTGTTTTTAGAGTGTACCTTTGCCGTCTACAGTAATGTCTTCTACAGTTTAGGCGGGACGTTGCATTTACAGCACCATGGCATCTACGGCCTGCTTGTGGGGCGACATTTTGTCCCCCTTTGGTTGCAACGAACCCCTAACGGTAAATGTACGGCTAAACAGCGGGAGAGCTTACGACTTGCACGGTTCCCGGCTTTCTCGATCTTCCCTCAATCTAGCCCATGGAACCACATAGCGTGTTGGCTGAGATTCCAATATACAGGGTGTATGCTATAAAAAGTCAGTCACATTTTCGCGCGTGGCGCGATACCTACTTGACAGACAGCCTTCCGCTGCCGCAGAATGAAGAAGTTACGGCAGGAAACCCTACAAAAAAATCGTCGATATCAGGCACTGCGTAACAAAATAAATACGGCCACGCAAACTTTCGTCTTCATGCATTTCCTATGCGCTATACCGACGTAAACACGCCAGTCTGTCGATAGTTTTTTGTATCTTCCGCATGGGGCGCTAGTGACGTTGAATCCACATGTGTATGCTCCTGAACAGTCAACTGGCGCACAGCAAGGCACAAAGGATACAAAATACGTCAGAAACACGAATGGAACACGAACGAATATAACAACAGGAATAATAGAGTCCAATGAAGCTGTATAGATACACAAAATGAATGAAATAAAAGCGTTAGAAGGGCGTCTAAAAGTGTCGTTCTCGCAACAAAGCAATGGCAAACAGACTGTCGTCTGCTAAGAGAAGAAGCAGAAATGTTTCGCTAGGAAGCGGCATACGAACCGCAACTTGTGCAGAAAACGTCTAAGACAAATTGTATCAAGCTTCGTTAAACGTAAATCTCAATGAGTACCACGGGTACGTACCGTGCATAACAGAAATACGCGCCCACGTGAGTTTGTTTCGGTTCAACGTCACTGGCGCCCCATGCGGAAGCTACAAACAACTATCGACAGACTGGCGTGTTTACGTCGGTATGGCGCATAGGAAATGCATGAAGATGAAAGTTTGCGTGGCCGTATTTATTTTGTTACGCAGTGCCTGATATCGACGATTTTTCTGTAGGGTTTCATTCCGTAACTTCTTCACTCTGCGGCAGCGGAAGTCTGTCTGTCAAGTAGGTATCGCGCCACGCGCGAAAATGTGACTGACCTTTTATAGCATACACCCTGTACATAACTTTGCCGAAAGTGCAAAGCTCGCGCGGCACGCTTTGTTCCAGTGATTTATCCAGAATCCCGAGGCGGAGGTCATTATTCACTCCAAAAACAGAGCTGCACCATCATCCCGAATGACAACATTCTCTCCCTTGATATGATCAAAAAGGTGGGCGTACGACATATTTGTGGAATTATGAACTGCATTATGGCACAAAAATGGCGTATGCCCCCTTTTTCAGCAAATCAGGGGAACGAACGATGCCACTCGGGATGATGGATGGCTAGGAGAGTGCTATGTAGTGGTGTTCATTTTTAAAAGTGTTTTATACGTTTTAATAGCTTAACATATCAGTACTAACATGTGTACGGCTTAAATAGCAAGACTACCTCGTGCAGAGGGTAAACAGGTAAAGAAATCAGGTGAATGTCGCCAAACATTCGGGGGTGTACGGTGTCTGGATAATTCACTGCTGTGTTCGACAGTGAAGGTACGGTAGGGGAAACTCAGCGACGTGTTGGGGAGAAAATTTTTCCCTTCAGTTGTGTAAACCCGGAGATACACTAAAAAAGAAAAATAGCACAAACACACATTTAATCCCGGTAAAACGCAAAAATACGACCAAAATAAACAGAGGGAGAGAGAGAAAAAATAGAAGAATTTGACTTTGGTGATTGACAACACGCCCCTGACTTCCCACTGCGAGGTGTGAGGAACGCGGGCAACGGATAATCGAAGCTTTCTCTTTCAGTCACATCTGTTTTCCATGCCCGTCTGCTTCCTATTTCAGACCTGCCTGCAAGTTTGGAAGATGGCTTCACTTCTCAGAATGCAGGGATCGTTTCGTTTCCTAGAGCATTTCATAACCCACAGACAAGGATAATGGTAACTCATCAGGGAGGACACCCGAAAAAAGGATAATGAGCTTCGTGAAAAGATGAGATATATTTGATGGCAACATGACATTGCATCTGTCGTCGATTATTTCTGTAGTGTTTCGTAGCAGCGCGGTCTGCATAGGTGGTGGTCCAGTTACAGCTGGAGGTGCCGTTCGACGGCACGACGGTGGAAAACGTTCTTCTTAAAGTTTATGAATCCTCGATAAATGATGTTAAGGAGCCTCAGTAGCATACCGTGCGGTCCAGTACGGACCCTAGGTGCCTGGTTCGAACCCCCACAGCGTCTGGGCAGACTTCACTCGGGAATTTTTTCCCGCGCGCGATGGGTGGCGCTTGGGTGGAGGGCTGCTCGCGCGCTTACCGGTGGGCGGGTGTGACCGCAGGGCTGCGTGCGCACTTACCCTCGCACATTTTTCAGCCTGGGCCGACTTCTTTCGCCATTTTTCCATCTGGGCCGACTTCATTCGTATTTTTATCCGCTACAACGTCTGCGTGGTGGGCGGTTTACATGCAAGTATAGACATGCAAAGGATAGCCAGACACAAAAGTACAAGTGAAAATATATTTATTAAAGTCATTAGTGTCGAGAATTATGTTATGACTCTGTGTGAAGGAGAAAAACCAAGCCAAAAACCTGATGCAGAAGAAACACAATACGATACATGTAACAAAAATTATACTTATTAAAGGTATGATGCTATAGCATTGAAGGGGTATCACACATCATACACAATATTTTTTCCGTAACGTAACCATAATCACACAAGTTTTCACTCAATCAGACCTAAAATGGGATAGCACATTTAATGAAAGGATATTTTTAATTGATACGATTACGATTATAAAAAGTCTAACATTATTATATGTGAGCACCATAGAGGAGTTTTAATTACAAAGTTCTTATAGATGTACGTAACTTCAAGCACAATAGCTAATATTCCAATATGGCACAATTAATCAGATTCTTAAGAAGTGATCGGTAGAGTTGGCGGAGGGCCTTCGTTTACCGTCGGGCATTTTTCAACCTGGGCCGACTTCTCTCACGATTTTTTTTCCAGCGTGCGGTGGGTGGTGCGCGGGTGAGGGGCTGTCTGGGAGCTTACCAGCGGTCCGAAGGGCTGGGCGTGCCCTTATCGTTGTGTATTTTTCACCCTGGGCTGACTTCTCTGGCGATTTTTCTGCCTGGCCTGACTTCGTTCACAATTTTTTCAGGTGGTGCGTGAGTGGTTTACATGTAAGTAGGGGCATGCACACTGACAACACCTGGGCCGAATTCATTCACATTTTTCACCCCAGGCCGACTTTGTTCACAATTTTTTCAGCTGGTGCATGAGTGCTTTACATGCAAGTAGGTACACGCAGGTGAGGAGCTGTCCGAGTGCATACCAGCGAGCCGGAGGGCTGCGCGTGGCCTTATTGTTCTGTTTTTCTTTCACCTGGGCAGACTTCTTTGACAATTTTTCTGCCTGGGCCGACTTCGTTTGCAATTTTTTCAGGCGGTGCATGAGTGGTTTACATACAAGTAGGGATATGCACACTGGCATCCCAGCCAGGCGATGATACCGTCACACCTGGGCCGACTTTGGCAATTTTTCTGCCTGGGCTGACTTCTTTCGTAATTTTTTCTCAGGCAGGTAGGCGGTTTACACGCAAGTAGGGGCATGCAAGCTGACAACACCTGGCTCGAATTCATTCGTAATTTTCCGCCACAACAGCTACGCGGTGGTCGGTTTGCATACAAGTAGGAACATGCACACCGGCAACTCCACCAAGCGTTGGTTCCGTCACACATGGGCCGACTTCATTCGCGATTTTCGCCCTGGGCCGACTTCATGTGTAATTTTCTTCCGCTACAACAGCTGCGCGGTGGACGTTTTATATCCAAGTATAGTTACACAAAGGATAGCAATACACAAAAGTACAAGATTAAATATATTTAAGCCAATAGTGGCAGGAATTATGTTGTGACTCCCTGTGAAGAAGAAAAACCCCGCCAAAAACATGAAACGGAAGAAACACAATGCAGATAACACAGAATATGGGAACCTAAGTTTGTGTGTGACTCAGTGTGTCTTAATACAGGGTCGTCATCACACCATTGGAAGTTGTCAACACCACAAGGCCTCATGAACAAAACTGCGCGTTTTACTGCACAGCAACAGCAGACGCGTTGTTTACAAACGGTTTGGCCGCCGATCACGGGCGCGGTCATCTTTAAGGTCACGTGTGCATTGGCGTTTGCTGTGATGTGCGAGCAGGCCCTGTCCAGAATGCATCGCGTTCGCCGAGCACGCTCTCGTCTACGGAACAATGTATTGGGGAGACGTTTTTCGGCTGTAGTTAGTCACACGGGCTCCGCCTCTCGGCGGACGTCATGTGTCACGTGAGAAAGTCGCTTCTGCCCTCGCGCCGGCCGCTGGAGTTCCCTCTCGTTGCGGAGAGATGGGGAATATGCACATGTGGACATGTGCTCGTAGTTTTATAAGGTGAATGTGGTTTACGCGTAGCACTGCATAGCCTTGCTGGATGGAGATGAGAAGAGTGTGTGTAAAACCGACAGCTGTTCGCTACACTGAGTGCATTCAGGTGGTTCTTCATCTCGAGCGAAACTGGGGAGTGTGTGTAGTTTCACCGCTTCCCCACCTTTCCCCCCGCTTTTTTTCCATTGGTCTAATAAATATACCCCCTCCACTCCGCTTCCCCGGGCCAAAGCCGTAATACACGGCACTGGCACTGCCCCGGCCAAAATAGGGAAGCTGATAGGCGACGTGCTGGGTATCTGGCACTCAAAATAATTCATACGGCAAGGTAAGCTTTTGTTCGCTCGTTAAACCAAGCATATCGTTCCAGATTGCAACAAGATGAGTAACTCGTTCACTAGTCCTTTCTTCGCAGGCAAGATGGGGGGGGGGATATATTTATTAGACGAAAGAAAAAGAGGAGGAAACGCAAGATGGAGATTAGTGTTTGCCGAACGGGAACACAAGTGCCTGCTGCTGAACTTCGGAAAAGTTCGCGATCAACAACTACAAATCGCAAGGGGACTGTTCTGAACTCCCTGAACTTTCGTCCTCTGCAGCATACTACAATTTAGACTATGTGCGACAGCTGTGAGCAAGCAGTTGTGCCCGTGATGTGTGATTCAAACGTGTGCTCAAATCGCTGGAAACATAAAATAAAAGAAAATAGCAAAAGAATAGACAGAGTAATATACATATTATTAATGTATTCCATTTAATGAAAGTTTCTCTGTACTCGAAATTCGGAAGCATGTACAACAATAATAAATGATAGAGAAGTTATGATGACATGGGATGTTTACCCCTGGTAGCCAAAGCACCCTACCCTACTTCACAGAGGTTGATATGAGAGGAAACACAAAGTTCGTACAAAAGTTCCACATAGCTATGATAATCTATACAATTTTGTGAAGTAAAATAAATGTGAAAATCACCGTGTATCGAATACATAATCCTGAATTCGAGAAGCCGTAATGGGTAACACGCATCGGACAGCGGTACTGAGGCAACGCCGTAAATAATATTTCATGACGCGTTTGGAAGTGCTGACTGTTTCAACGGAACATTTAACAAAATGTTTATCCTGTTCTCAGTCTGACGGGTTGCGTACATATAACCGCTCATTATACCGTTTTTGAAGTTAGAACTCCGAAAAAAAAACTCGCATAATTTGCCCTATACTTGCAAACAGTTCTGCCACCGGGCACATACCAATCTGACCTCCCCGTCCCCGTCTTTGGTGTTCCCGCCATTCCCGCTCCATGCCTTGCTCTCTCTTTCGCTCCTCACGTGACATATGACACACAGCATGAAGGCTGTGTGACTCGAACTAAGCCGAAAAGAGTCTCCCAATATATTGGAGGCTAGTCCTGTGGCCGCCGCCCAGCAGGCTGACCACACTTTCCCCAAACATCATCCCCCTCTCTACGAGGCGTACGTCACCAACTTCATATGCAGCGGCTACTAACAACCATGATCGCTGAGATAGCTTCGTTTTTTCTCGTGTAGATGGCGGCACCCACACTTCATTTGTCTTCTCTCTTGGCATGAGCGTGATCTCTAAAAGCAGCAACCAATGAGAGTAGGGCTCATCCTGCGACATACCTTGCCTCAAGAAATCTGGAAGGGTTCGCTAATAAGTGCTATCGAATTTGAACAAAGAAAAAAGGCACAGGGACTTCCGTACGTCACACGAGGATCGTGTCGGGCTTCCGCGCCTGCTTGCTCAGACTGATGAAGGAATGATGTCCGTTTTATGTGTTCCAGCCTCAGAACATCAATTGCCATCATGCTCAGACTATTTTCGTAAATTTGATTACTCAGTTATAATACGCCGTAGAGTAAAATATTTTTCATGCCACTTTAAAAACAGAACTTCACCGCATAGCGCTTCTGATTCGAAGAGAGAGAGAGGGGGGGCGTACGCCTTTTCTGTCAATTATCTCATAGCGTCCTCGATAAACTGCACCAGTGCGCCCCGGTGCGACCTGGTGCGGCTTGCCATCCTCGATAAACTGCACTGGTGCGCACTGAACGTCCTCGATTAAAGGAGTGCACCCGTTCAGTGCAGCACTGAGTTGCCCCGAACCCACACCAAGAAAATCGGCCGAGCGCCAGAGTGCAATCCCAAGAAGCATCGCGATTGCCGGAAGCACGGAGGAAGGCGGAAGCGGGAAGTAGCCAGGTGTAGCCGGGCAAGTAGCAGCAGACAGTCATCGTCAGCATGGCATTCGATCGGTGCCGCTCGCCAGGTGCCTCTCGCTACGGGTCGCGCAGCCTACGAGCCACAACGAGCACAAATTTCTAGGTAGCGCATGCTAGTATCCATCAGATCCACCAGTGCAGTGCAGTTTCATGTTCGATAATGCCTCCGCCCAGGGCACTGCCAGTGTAGAGCGCCACGCACCACTGTGGTTTCGGGGCAATTCCGGAGCAAGTTTATCGAGGACGCTATCACATCCCAATAGACACAAAAAGGGGAGAGGCTCCCCCTCTCTTTGTATAAGAAGCGATGGCCTTATCATCCATGATGGTCACTGGGGCAGAGCTTGCTGTGCGGCGAAGTTCTGTTAATGGAATGTGTGGTGCTCTCCCGCGATCGAATATCGAACTACAGTCGCCTGTACGCTATTAAAGGACTGCGTGTGCGGGATTCTTCGGCTGAGTACGAATCGCAAAGAAGAACGAAAAGGAACAAAAGTCGCATGTTTAAAAATCGTTTTGTGACTGTCTCGGTGCTGATCTTTTTTCAAGCAAGGCTCGAAGACTAACATGGCGAATAACCTTGAATTGAAAAGGCAGAAACAACATTAGTTTTGTGATGTATAACGAGAATGGCATCGGAAAAGATCTGGAGTAGTGGACTTCATCTCTGGTGCTGAAGAGGGTAAGGAGCTGGAATAAAAATAAGTACTCATTTCCTTTTATTTGTACAACTGCTAACACACCACTCGATATATCCTCACGAAATAATTTGGTGGCAGATACAAAATGTGGAGCCCAACCATGATACAAAATGGAGTGAGAGAAGAAAAAAATATTGTGTGTGCCTTGCAAGCGCCGAATTTTAGTACAGCACATTTTATACGTACCTCGTGTTGCTGAAGATGTCATCTTTACTATAGCTCATTACTTTCGTATTCACGAACACAACAAAATAATGTATAGTTAGGTAATCTTTGCAATGAGGTTATCCAATTCAAGTGTGAATGATTCAATGCTTCATGAGTAATGAGTGCTTCATATGTAATGACAGCGGCAACGAGCGTATTTATAATTTTATTTTATTTACAAGATAGTGCATCTCTTAGATCTGTCACGGTTTGACTTTGGTATGTATTTATGTGGATTTATTCTTAGTCTGCACAAGTATACAGCATACATGAAGCACTCTATAAGCGCTCTTTCGGCGCTGTGTTAAAGGGAGTATCGCATTCGTCCCGGTCGGTTTCGAGGCTATAATGCCGTTTTACTCCGCGTTCATCGCTGATGATAACGCCGAAAATCCGACGCGAATTAGTGGCCATGTTCCTGTGCAGTTTCATGTAACACAAGGTAAGAGCAGATGACGCATATCGAGAGTATTCCGAGATTCCCTTTCTGGAAACGTTACCCGGACAAGGCCAATCGGAGAGCTTCTTTGGCGCGGAAGAGACCAATCAGGGTGTGGCCGGAGGGTCCTTGATAGCGTTGGCGGCAGACCGGGACTGACAGTCAGCGGGCGGGCCGGAATGCTAGGGCACGGCGTCTGCTCTGTGATCGGCTTGGGGAATGTTTCTTCTGGTTAGCGTCGGACGTGTTCGTACAGCCACCGTAAAATCGTGTTCCACGCGACATGGTCACGTCAGATGGTCACGCACATGGTCACGTCACTGGCAAACGATAGTCGACGTATTTACCGATGTCTTTTCTCTTGGTATATAGACCTATTCCTGTTTGCAAACAGATGACGTCAGATGGTACAACAGCGCTGCCAACTTGGTAGAGTGGAACTACTATAGCAAAAAATGAATAAGTCACAAGAAAGCCACGTTTAAATGTTACTCCTCATATTGTTTGATTTTTTTTGTGCAATTCTTTGAGTATTATTAGTTGTATGGCCTTGTTCTTCCCCATTCTGCTGGCACCCCTATCTTTTCGGTAGCCCTTTATAAAGATGGCTACCGGGCTCTTCCATTTTCTGGAGCCTGTATGGCACGAGTTTCTCTCGGAGTGCACGTCGTGTCTCCATACAAAGCAAGCGCGAACAAAGTCGTAATAACAAGCTACATTCCGCACAGGATTACGACATTGACTTTCAGACGATGCAACTTTTGGGATGAAGCCTTCTTTTCTCTCCGCGGTGCACTGGGAACGCGAATGAAGACACGAAAGCGACGAAAAACGTGACCTCAATTGTGTGGATCACTAGTACAAAGAAGCCATCTGAGGCTTTCGTGAAGGAATATGGCTTTGCGAAACGGCGGTGTTCTCCGACCGCGCTGTTTCGGTTGCCCTATGTCTACCAACGTCATGATTACGTCACGGTGACGTTTCTTCGGCAGTGGTCTATTGCGATGCAAACGCCAAGCAGACGACCTCGTCTACAATCGCCTGCGCTGCGCTGCCATTCGTGTCCCTGGCTGACGTCATCATGGTGTTATCTGCAGGGGGAGTGCGAATCTTCCAAACTGGTTTATTTAATACATAAGCTGTTTTCGGGAGAGAAACTTGGCCAAGTTGACTGTGATGTGGTGACGAAGATTGCCATATCCATCTCATACATACGTTCCCGGATGCGACATTCCCTTTAAGGGAGGAAGTTGGGCTTGAAGTAGCACTTGTGACTGTGAGTCACATCTGCTGTACCTGCCCTACGAACTGCTAGTCTTTGCGTGTTGTTTTCTTCTTCTAATTTCATTATTTACTTTTGAGTGTGAGGGTCCCATAATATACAAGCATATTCCAAATGGGGCGTACAAGGGTCTTCAACGACGTCAGCTTTGCTTTAGGACTTGTGTTCCCAAGACGCCGCAAGAGCACACCGAACATTCAGAACAACAAATGATGTAAATAGACTTCGACCATGTTAAGTATGGTATTACTGTTGCTCCCAGGTATTTGTACCGCTGGACTCGCGTTCATGGGATTTGTTGGATAGCTCTCCCCGCAATTATGGCATATAGCTGTCCCCACAATTTAGACAGGATAAGGAATAAGACATGAAGAGGTTACCCCTGACGCGGGCGGGACCTGTAGTTGTAGTGGAAGAATCTTGTGATATCCCACTCGTTACACAATATATGGATGACACCGCGAAGCTGTCGTTGACCCGGTACAAAGGACCGAAAAGAAGACACGTATCACAAAGACGTCTTTGCCCAGCGAAGTTTGTGTATTTTGCGACCGAAAAACTAATGGCTTTTCCTGGGGTCCAGAGACCTCCAAGTTCGAACAAGTAAAAAACAAGAAAAGCAGTTGAGACACAGGAAAAAAGGGAGACAGTTTCCCCTCTACTTCCGGGGAAACTGGAGTTCCGTGCCCCCCTTCTCCTGGGTGTGTCATGGCAGCCACTTGTCATTCCGTGTCGCAGCTGTCCAGCCGCAGAACCGTTTTCGGCCGCACACAGTTTTACAACCCCCCACCCCCACCCCAAATGAGTAGTAGCTACGCGGGCCGCCTGGTGATGGTCCCTGTCGGCATCTTCACAGTGTAGGCAGTACGTGCCCGTCCCTTCCAGGGTGGCTGGTAACTGGCTGGTGGCTGGCGCACCGTTCTCCACATGTGTCGTTGCACATTATCGTCTCGAAGGATAGCGAGGTCTCCTTCTTTCAGTGATTTTGACTTCCTGTCCGACGTTAAATGGGCTGACCGCAGCTCTGGAAGGTATTCCTTTTGCCAGCGCTGCCAGAAGTTGTCCATTAAACGCTGTCGGTATTTCCACCGTCGTGTGATGCTGTGCTGAGTGGAAACTGTCTGCGTGGTGAACTCACTGTTCCCTGGAAGAAGAATTGGGTGTTTTGTTTTCTCCAAAATACTGGCGTAGTGCAGACGTCCCTTGACTCTCAGACATCCGTCATCGTCCACACAAGGTTCAAGGTCGACGATCGGAGAGTCTCGTGGTTCCCGGCCCGCCAGTTCAATGTGGCGAATTTCGTTCGTGTAGCAGCTGAGTTGAGCCTGCTTGATCCACAGCAATTCCTGCCTGTTAACTTCTGCAGTCGTCAAGAAGGTTTCGATAGTTTTGACTCGTTGGCAGCAATTGTTGATGATCCACGCCGGTTTTGTGTAGCTGCTGAAGCACTGTCATTAAAGGTGGTGATGTAACTACAGCAGCCATGACAACAGCCTCTTGCCGTCGTTTTTCCTCTTCGACGTGTTGTATAGACGGTCACTGTTTTGAAGTCCGGAGCGTGGCCAATGTTCTTGCGCTAGTAAAAGCCAGGCAGGCCCGTGCCACCACTGTTCACGTGCACTCAGTTTCTCGATTGTTTGTAAGGTGTCAATGCGTCGGGCGGGTTCTGATGGCCAGGGCAATGATTCCATGCAGGTGGATCAGCGAGCGATTGTATCTCGGACACCGTGTTCGAAACGAATGGCCTCCATACATTGCCAGAACCTCGAATCCAGGAGAACGTGATTGTTGAGTCAGCCCGGAAGAGCGTGGGTATTCTTTCCTCAAGAAGTGAGGTTTGCAAAAAGGTCGCTATACGAGCCCCAATGACAGCTTCCATCAGTTCCAGTTGCGGCAATGTTAGCTTCTTCAAGGGTGCGACACGTGATGGCGCAAATACCAACTGCGCACTGACCCGCCCGTCGCTGTCCACTGCTCGTACGTATGCGCATGCGCCACACGCAAGGTGGCTGGCATCCGTGGACACATGAAGCTGCAGACCCGCTGAGCCATTCGTTCCCGTCAGGAAGTACCCCTGGACGGCTGTTATTGGCAAATTCTTCAGCTCTGCAGTCCACGACGTCCGGAACGCTGCGCATCTTCTGGTAGAGGGTCGTCCCAACATAGTCCTAGTTCCCCTTTACATTGAAATGAAAGCTTCACGCGGATGAAGTATGGTGTGAGAAATCCCAGTGGATCGAACATCTGCGCTGACAGCCGAGGCACCGAGCGCTTCGTGTCTTTTATGTTGGTGACGACGCCCAGCAGGTGGTCTCTGCGGTCGGTATCTCTGCTCCAGACGATTCCCAGCACCTTAGAAATTTCACTTGTCCTTATTATTCGCCTTTCGGACTCTGCTGTTTGTAGGGCTGCTTCTGAGCTGGGACGGTCGAAGTATTGTTGTAGCCCCACCGAATTCGAACTCCATTTTTTGAGGCGTATTCCGGCTTCCTCCATCACGGCTTGTGCAATGTCCTTTATTCGCATGGCGTCCTACACAGACGATGATCCTGTTAGGAGACTACCCACGTAAAATGAGGGCTGTAAGATCGCCACGACGTCCGCTTGCTCACCCTGCACGCACTTGATGCTCGTGAGGTGGTGTTGAATTGTTGCCCCCCCCCCCTGAAGGAAGGGGCTCGCTGTTGTTCCAAAGGGAACTCCTGTCATCCGCCACTCATACACAGGTGGCAGCGGACCTTCGTTCTCGTCATTGGACACCCCTGCCCGCAGTACTGGTGTGCCAAGCGCCTAATCTAGTTCCTTTGGAAGTCGGCCCAGGACGCACATTCCCCCAGGGCGTCAGTCGTGACGCTGCCCACATACGTGAGGCCGACAACGGCAAGCCCTTTCACCACCCACCACCACCACCACCAGCGCCTAATCTAATGCATGGAGAGCGCGTGGTCACGGCCGTGGACAAGATGGCGGCGAATTGCACGAGCTTTTGCGCTGTCGCTCGCAGCGCGCCACGCGGAAAGGCACATTTTTGTGGGGCTCACAAACGCTCTTCTGTTGCGAGCCGACCACGTGCTGTTCCTGCAGCACAGATTCGCGCCGGCTGAAAAGTTGTACAGCCCATCTGCGCCAAAAGTCGCGAGCGCTCGCGCAAGGTCTTCTTTCTGGTTGTTTATTTAGTTTTCATGTGCAAATATAGCTCGTCCGGGACGTTGAACGATTACTGCGTAAAGGGCAACCTCCATGGAGCGAATGTACAGCGAAAAAGCTGCGAACTTCGCTCAGCGTCGGACGCCCTGCGCGAGGCGTCAAAAATGTGAGCGTCCGCCGCCGATCTGCCCATGCCAGATATTTTCGCCCAGCGTCCGCGATTCCGGAAGCGTCAACTGCAGATGAACCAATCAAAGTGCTCTTCCGCTACGAATCTACGCCAGATCGCCTGCACGTGGTCGTCTGCTCTCGTGAATCATCGTCGTCGTCCTCTTCTTGCAACTGGATGCTGTCGTCTGCTCGCTGTTACGCCAACTGCATCGTTAGAACGTGAGGCATTCTCTGCCAAGAAACATGTTTTCTTTTCGCAGTAGTGAATATGCTTTTCGGTACGTTACTGGGCGCATCTTTTCAGACAGATGCTGGATTTAGTTGCAAAATTTGTGACATTAACTGCGCTTTTTCGAGCAATTGATTTCACTACGCTTTCACCTTATACCCTGGCAACAGTGACATCATAGCATGACTTCCCGACGCCGTCCGCTGGTTTTTCGCTCCATGGAGCTGGTGCCGGCGAACAACTGGCGGCGGAACGCGCGTGGCAGTCTGCCGCGCGAACTTCGTTGCAAAAATTCGCTCCATGGAGGTTGCCCTTAAGGCATTCTGTGAGTTGGCAATACAAAAATGCATTCTTTGAGATGAGACGCACTAAAGCAAATATTCCCTTGCCGCGGTAACAACACTGTGAAACGTAAAATTTTTGGGAATGCCCAATATGGGTCGGCTAGCTACCAATGCATACACCCATAGACATTGATTAATAAACACCCCCTGGCATGGGTGCCGCTAGGATTTTCTCCAGGGGGGGGGGGGGCAAACCAATGCCGATCGAGGTGGCGGGGGGGGGGGTCGTTATGGGTGCCGCGACTGCAGGGCGGGTGTGGAGGAGTTCGGGCTGGTGCTCAAGGTACAGGATATTCCTCTAGTTCTGGGTGTCGAATGCGCCCGGAACTCTATTGTTTTGGCTCAGTAACCCTATGCTTCGGAATTTTTACGTTTTGCCGTTTCTTGGAAACGCAATCCCTTGTCTGTGCAAAGGCTCGCTCCTGATTTTCTGTTTCATACTACGTTTGCTGTCGCCACTCCTGCTGCCCTTTCCGTGAGCGACCATCTCATTTCTGTTGATTTCGCAAAAACGAGAACACACGGTGAAACAGCCGTGTCTACTTGTGACAAGTTGACAATATCAAGTGGTGGCTTATTTTCAGCAGATATGGACATCAGTATCAGTATAGACGATAATCCTCTACCCTCACTCCCTATGTCCCTCACTCTTTAGACAGAAACTGTAGGCGCCTTTGCTTTTCTCGCGCAAAAGAGTTGATAGCTTTTCCACAAATGTGTTGTCGCCACCCACATTTTCGCGATGAACCGTTCATCATACACAGCGCGTTTAGCCGGTCCTCAGTCATTGTGGAACGAAGCCAGGTTCTTACTCTCCGCAGGGTGCTGAAAAACTGTTCCACGGTACATGTTGTAGCAGGCAAACACCATGAAAGAAAAGTGTGCTGCTCCCAATACGAGCTGACCACAGATGGACATTGTTCATCGTCGTTAAATGTGTTGGGAAATAAGGGATAAAATGCTTTGTTTGCAAGGTGCTGACCCGTGTTTACGCTGTCTGGCGCTGTCTGGCGAATTAGATATCGACGTTCCCACGACAGGATTTATCTGGTGTATCCTCGGAGGCCGAAATCGTCATAACAATCCGAGACGGACATTGCGTCTGAAGAGACAATAGACAAGGAGGCTAAACCTTGTACTAATTGGATAGGAATACTGGATAATGCGTACTCAGGAAAACATAATGTACAGCAGGCCGTGCCAGTCACCTGTAACTGCTTACATGAAAAGCCAGTCATAGTAACGACGAACAGAAAGTCCGTTACGCACTGCGCCAAGCTAACCACGTAAAAAAAGAAAAGAAAGGAAACGTGATTGTGTTCAAACGACCATGTTAGATGGGCCAGGAAGCCTAGGGCCGGGGGGGGGGGGCAACCGCCCCCTTGCTTCCCCCCTGACGCCCTCCCAACCAGAGTTGTACGTAACTCGTTACCCAGTTCAGAATCAGTGCCCCATCTTATATACCGGATATATGACTAATTATTGATTTATTACTAATCAGTGATGCCAAATATATAAAAATAATGGCTCGCTCTCGAGTATTTCGCCCAATAAATGGAGTTTGAACGCGCACCATATCTACGTCGTGCTCAGGCGCGCCCAATGTATTTCCTATGGAGCGCTCGCGGAGGAGCACGACCGGTTTTGGGCGGCGGAGGAACACACTTCCGCTAGCGACCGAATGGTGTCCATCCGCCGCGCTGTTGTTCGGCTGTGCTCGGCTCGACTCGTAGCAGCTCGGGCAAGCTTTCTTTCTTTCTTTTTTTTTTTCGTACGTTGTTGGGAGAGGGCGTTCTTATGGAGGCGGGGGGGTTGGCTGCGGGATGAGGGGAGACCTTGGCGAGAGGGAGGGGAGCCCGTTTGTTGTGACATGTGACGGAGCTCCCGCCGTGTAATGTGACAGCTGGAAAAGGAGGGTGGGACTGAATTCATTTCTGAACCAGACTTTTTGTTCACTGCGGTCGGGGATGTCACAAAAGCATAAAGGCTGGCGTTATGAAAGTGATGTCGACAAGCTCAGTCGTTTACTAAAGTGCAAGTACGTGCAACTGGTGCAAATGATAAATTAAATAACACGCGACTGGAGCTCCGCTAGATTGCGTTTCATGATTATTTTCACGATTATTCCTCGATTATCTCGCATTCTAGGTTTCCGGCCTCATGATTGTCAAGCCTTCCGTGTTTTCGCGTTTTGTGATTTTTTTCTGCAGTTTGAGCCTTCAGCCTTGTTATTAGCGGCCTTTTGGTAGTGCCACTGCCAACCTGACCGATCCTAGCCACCCAACAGTTGTAGTAGCTGCCTCGCGAGGTAAACTCCGAATTATTAATTAACATTATCTTATTGATGCTTACTGTACTGCTTGTTGATCCTTATTTGTCTTGAGAGCATTAGTTATGGAGTTCAGGCAGGGGGTACTAAGAACATACATTTTTGTAAGATTCGACCCCCCCTTTTTAAGTGTAAGATTGATTCTGATTTTGGAATTTATTAGGTGGCCCGGAAGAGAGCCGTTTGTCCTCGTTTTCGTTTCCCCTGCTTGGCTTCAAGCGTCTCCTTCTTCGTCGTCGTCCGAGGACGATCCATCGGAGTCGACCCCGACCTTTGGAAGTGAGAGTGCAGGCACGTCAGCGTCCACCCTGTACAGTACTGCTGCCGCCCTGAGGAAGGCCTCAAAGACAGAGATGCCGGCAGCTCTGGCTTGTTTCTCGAACATAAACCTGGCTAGGTAACCAGTGAAGTGGGACTTGACTCTGCGGCCGGCGCCAATCGACCGCTTCGCGTGTCCCCACGTGCTCTCGATGGTGTTGGTGTGAGCGCCGGTCTCTCTGTCGACGAAGCCTTCCTTGTGGTTGACGCTGTAGTGCTCGAACGCCGGTGACGCCTTAAACTTCAGGTATCCCTTCCAGCAGTCCGTGATGACCGTCGAACCTTGTTCCACCCAGTCCAAAATGAGCTGATACAAGGTATCTTGGTCGCGGCTTTCCACCGGGACGAGGAAGCGCTTCCCGCTTCCACGCTCCACACCGCCGAAGACCCATTGTCCTTCAACACGTTTCCCTCGGTTGTATTGCCGCTTTCCGAACTTGGATTCGTCGAGCTCGACAACGGTTGCGGGTCCTCCAATCTTCCTGCTGTTGTAGATCACATCGTTGATCACAACCTCCCGGCAAAAGCTGCTCCAGTCCGTGACCGTGGCGTGAGCAAGCTTGAGCTGACGTTCAATCAGCTTAGACGGGAAGTGCTCACACCACAAGTACACGAAAAGTACAATATGCTTGAGCGTCATTTTTGACCGTTCGAAGAATGAGCCCTTGCGCAGAGACAGTGAGGCGTAGCAGCGCACAGTTCTTGGCTTGGACTTGTTCTTTCGAATTGTCTCCCTTCCTCGACATCTCCATTGCAGTCCGTCCTTCTTGTCACAGCAGCGCTGCAGGGTCATGGACCGTTGACATCTTCGGCATGCCCTAGCCGTTGCGATGAGCCCGAGACTTTGCAGGATCTCGACCGTCCTCGTAGCGTCGCCAAGGCGCTCCGAAACTTCCAAGAGTGTAGGGTTGCCGTGAAAGAGCTCCATCGTAGCGGGAACAGGTCCAAAGCTGAATGGATAACATTCACGCCCCTCACCGCCTTATAAACCCATGGCTTTCCCTACCCCGTGCTCTACCATTTGCACAAATGCATAAAAAGATGAGTGTCAAGCAATAAAGTCAAAATCGGGAACGTGCGCTAAAGTTGTCAAAATTCCAAGAAAAGCTGCACGTCAAGCGGAAATGAGTGACGAAAGCCAGGTTGAAAGACCTCCGTAATCCCTTGTTCTCGGTGTTCGGAAGAAACAACACAGAAAGGCCTCTGATTCACTCTTGCATTGACGACCCTACTGGGGGAGCCGGAAAAAATGTCCCCTGTGGAGAGGCTACCTGGAGTTCGCCCCAAACAACAAAATAATGGTGTTGATGTTACGACCGATCGCACGATGGTACTTAGACGGCAGTTTGTTGCAACACGTTTACTGAGCATCCTGTCTTTGTTCATTCTTATTCTGTGCTGAGAAATGAGGGTCAATGTATTCCAAGCAATATGCTGTAGGTCCCCGGAAGAAATGTCCCGTGTGGAGAGGCTACCAGGAGTTTCCCCCAAAAAACAAAATTGGGATGTTGAACAATTGCAACAAGTTGTGCTTGTTGGTGTGATGCATACTGCAATATTTGTGGACGGGAAAGACGAGAACATTACTTATGATTGCTACGCCTGTATTGCCTGTCATTGCTTATGCTTATTCTGTGCTAACAAGCAAGGGTCAAGGGTGGCAATCATAAGGCCGAAACTCACAAGGCCGCATTATCAAAAGACCAAAAAATCAAAACATCGAACAATCATAAGGCCGAAAAACCAAAACACCGAAAAATCACAAGGCCGAAAACTCACAAAACCGAATTATCGAAACGCCGACAAGAGAGAGAGAGAAATACATGATGACGAGGATATGGGGTCAATAAATATGGAATTGCGAAACAAATAAAAATATAATGGGCGGCATTTCTTTCTACTCGCCTCACCGCTGTTTCGTGCCTATTGAGAATAATATCCTTTATTCACTCTTGTAACTGACTCTATTCCACCCGCATCTGTAGGTACGTAATTTAATGTTAAATACGTTCTTTGGTACGATCAAATCAAAGTCGGTACATTGTTTTGCGCTATAATGCTACCAGAGGGGATTGGAAAGTTGACATTTTTGCATGTGGCAATTTTTCCGGGGACATTTTTTCCTACACCCCGTTACTCGACATGGGGAACTGCACCCTCGTTGCGTCTTCCGAGCAAACGGCGTCGATCAAGTGGCGTTCCATCAAACGCCTTCGATTAAACGGCGTTCGACCAAGTGTCCAGCCTCCTGTCAAACGTCTTTCGATCGAACGGCGTTCGATCAAATGTCACGGAACCCCAAGTCGGTATCAAGTGCGGAAAATACGCAACGAAAAATGGTAAAATATGCGCAAATATGCAAAGTTGCATTTCGGTGCTTTGTGACCACTCATATGCCTCTAAAAATGAACAACGGCGTGCCAGCACGCCCTCAAACCCCCCTCAATAATCAAGCGCAGCCACTGCAGCGCAAGAACAGGCTTGGGAATCACTATGGCTGGCCACTATCAAAAGGCCGCTAATAACAAGGCCGAGTCATCAAAAGGCTGAAGGTTCAAACTGCAGGAAAAAAAAATCCAAAAATGCGAAAACACGGAAGGCATGACAATCATGACGCCGGAAACCTAGAATGCCAGATAATCGAGGAATAATCGTGAAAATAATCATGAAACGGGATCTAGCGGAGTTCCAGTCGCGTGTTATTTAATTCATTATTTAATTCATTATTTGCACGTATTTGCGCTTTAGTAAACGAACTGAGCTTGTCGACATCACATTCATAACGCCAGCTTTGATGCTTTTATGACATCCCCGACCGCAGTGAACAAAAGGTCTGGTCTTTTCCAGCTGTCACATTGTCACATTACACGACGCGAGCTCCGTCACATGTCACAACAAACGGGCTCCCCTCCCTCTCGCCAAGGTCTCCCCTCATCCCGCAGCCAACCCTCGCCATCCTGCCGTTGTTGTGGCACCGTACGACACAACAGTAATTCGTGCCGGACTTGTACTTTCTCTTTGTCCCTTGCATCTCGAAAAAACAACTGCCGAGACGCAGCCGGCTCCAATGTTCGAATGCGACCGGAGCGGCCCCGAGTTTCTGCATTCCAGCGATAGGGGTCATATTGGCGCTTCAGTCGTCCTCCTCAAACTTTAGCGCAACAGCCCTATAATCGTGAAAATAATCATGAAACGGGATCTAGCGGAGTTCCAGTTGCGTGTTATTTAATTCATTATTTGCACGTATTTGCGCTTTAGTAAACGAACTGAGCTTGTCGACATCATATTCATAACGCCAGCTTTGATGCTTTTATGACATCCCCGACCGCAGTGAACAAAAGGTCTGGTCTTTTCCAGCTGTCACATTGTCACATTACACGACGCGAGCTCCGTCACATGTCACAACAAACGGGCTCCCCTCCCTCTCGCCAAGGTCTCCCCTCATCCCGCAGCCAACCCTCGCCTCCATAAAAACGCCCTCTCCCAACGACGTACGAAAAAAGAAAAAAAAAAGAAAAGAAGCTTGCCCGAGCTGCTACGAGTCGAGCCGAGCACAGCCGAACACAGCGCGGCGGATGGACACCCTTCGGTCGCTAGCGGAAGTGTGTTCCTCCGCCGCCCAAAACCGATCGTGCTCCTCCGCGAGCGCTCCATACGAAATACATTGGGCGCGCCTGAGCACGACGTAGATATAGTGCGCGTTCAAACTCCATTTATTGGGGGAAATACTCGAGAGCGAGCCATTATTTTTATATATTTGGCATCACTGATTAGTAATAAATCAATAATTAGTCATATATCCGGTATATAAGATGGGGCACTGATTCTGAACTTACACCCCAGTTACTTTTCTCGGTAACGAAGTAACGACCTAGTTACTTTTCTAAAAATTGTAACTAATAACGTGTTCAGTTATAAAAATCGGTAACTCGTTACTCACGTTACTCGTTCCTTTCCTTCGTTCGCGCTCGGGTTTAACATGGACGACATGGTCAGTTAGTATGTGAAAATTCCCGAAATCTCGTACGTTTCTAACACGAGGTGACCTGACCTGGATGTTCAGCTCCTGGGAGCCTCTGGTCGGCAGTCATTCTTTTGTTGAGTCCTAAGGTGACCGGCATGACGAATGCCGCAACACTTCCCGGTCGTGTCATTGACCATGAAAGCATTCTTGGAAAAATACACTGGATTTGTTTGTGGGTGTGGGTGTTATCTCCCAGCAGTTGCCAATGGATATACAGAATAACTAAGCTCGCTGAAACATGGATTCTGGGATGGCATTGTCATTCTCTGCTGATTCGCCGTGTTGTTGTAAAGTGGGTCCACCCGACGTGGACCACGAAATCCCGGGTTTATTATATGCAGCTCGCCCGTGTCATTGGCCTAGCCGTGTATCCCGGGAAGAAACCTTAGTCCCTGTATTTTCGCTCCCACCTCCACGCTTGTGGGCTCCAGTGAGGATCACTCGTTGGATTATACGATGGCACAGATGATAATCACGTGAGTGTGGCCTGGGTTGGACGAGACGTTCAGGGTGAAGGCGGCAAAAGGTGATGGGAATGTAGTATTTTAGTGTCTTCTTTGCCTTTCCAAACTAAAATGACCGAGTGCATCCCACTCGTCGCATTCGAATTTGGAGAATCGTGCTCAGGTAAGCGTCTTCAATATTTTAGTTAGCTGTAGCAGTTACCGTACCGAGGATTATACGTTAAAGGCACTGCTTTCCACGAATGAATCAAATACCTCGTGGAGCCAATGTCGGGTTGTGAGGAGGTAGCCCGAGAACCTTGGCTGCTTTGATGGTTTACAACGGGGGGTTGGGGAGTGGGCGGTTATGTTTAGTAAAAGGAAGGAAAGGTTAGCCATCCAAAGAGCCAGTTTATACAACGGCTTGTAGACGTTGGTGTAGCATTTATCAGTTTACGTAAACGCACAATATCGCGCTGACGTCGTGCAGCCTCCTAACAGTGATGCCAAAATACGGGAATAAAAGCAGCTGTTGACCTTGAATTCACAGAACAAAAAAAAAAAAAACAAGAACGAAGGAAAGTCGGACTCGCTACTAATTAGGCGCATCCAACACATGCATCAAACAAAGGTGGCTGTATTTGATGCAACCATGCCTTTCCACAGCAATTTTTCAGTCTTGCCACAGGTGCCCTCTCGAGCAAACGCACCAAAAATGACCGATGCCCATTTCGAGCACCAACTATTCTTCAAAGCGAATTCCATGGAATTGTCGGACCAAATGAAGCACCTGCCAATTTAGCCATGGTCGCGGCTCTGTAATAGCGTGGTAACGTAAAAGTAACTCGTTACTATCGAGTAACGGGAACGCGTTCCTTTTGTTACTTTGGTAACGGGTAACGTATTTACTTCCTTTTTTTCATAGTAACGAGTAACGGTATTTAGTTCCTTTTTTTTCGGTAACGTGTACAGGTCTGCTCCCAACCCACCTCAAAGGTCGATTACTGCGAAAACTACTACGGCGCGCGTAATGTACAGCGTTTGAGATGCAAACGTTATGCGCGCTAAGTTGTGCTTTTGCTCTTGCACGGCTCCGAAGGTCCTGTGGGAGCACATGAAAACTGTGCTTTGCGACTGTGGGGCTTCTGCACTCAAAGCTATGCCGAGGGTCACGCTTGCGCATACACATCCGAGCCTGTGTGATAAAATGTGGGTGAACCTAGCCGTTCAGATCCGAAGCGACCTTAACGGCCTCACGCTGTACAAGCCTCGCATCCCCCGAAGCAAGAGTTCGTCAAGCTCATGCTCACCATTACCGAACCGTTTCCTTTCGTACGCTTTGAGATGTGGTGGTGGTGGTGGGTGGTGATAGGGCTTGCCGTTGTCGGCCTCACGTATGTGGGCAACGTCACGACTCACGCTTTGAGATGTACTGCATGGGACACATTTCATTACCCAGTAGTTTGACAGCTCGCGTTTGCTTCGTCATCCACCAATATGCTCTACCAAAACTGTGTTCGAAACAGGCAACAATATGCCTCATGATAACTTTTTATTTGGGATACGCACCTTTCAGTGGCGTAGCCAGACCTCCAAGGTAAAGGGGGGCTCTATACGAAAACCCGCCCCATTCCCTCCTCCCCGCTGATCCTGGGTGCGACAACACACAATACTTGTGCACACCGCAGCATGCGGTTGAAAAAAAAAAAAAATGAAAACAATTTATTTGGACATTCACAATACGATTATACTGTGATGTCCAATGAGGTGGTGTCACGAGATTGGAAGGATTTTGAAAAGCTCATACTTTGGAAACCATTCAAGTGTGCCGCTTAGATAGACGCGATGAACTGTAAGAACATTCGCGATCGTCACAGTGGTCCCCCCCCCCATATATTATTTTCGCCTCGGATTTGCACGATTTGCGTGGGTCAGTCAGTGGCAGGTAGGACCCCCCCCTAGCCCCCCTCCCCGTGGCTACGCCATGGCACCTTTGCCTCAGCTGCAAGTGCAAGACCGCCCATCACAGTACACATCGATACTAACTCACTTAATTGATACGCTGCATAATTTTTTATGTGTAAAAAGCCGTGCGGCAGTCTACGGTTTCTATTTGTGTGCTTCACTAGTCGCGCAAATGATGTTCGCACATTAACGTTTCTGTTTATGTTTGCCATATACATGTTGAAGGAAACACGATTTGTCTTCCAGAGTGCATTTGTTGCAGCTGCCGAGACCGACAGCACGTGCGTATAAGACAGCTATGAGCACGCGCACGCTTCGCTTTTATTTATTTTGTATTTTCGGTAGATTCCATCTATTTTTCTCATGCGCTGCACTACGGAGCGCGCTCAGATGCTGTTCGCATACCCTATCATGTGAGGGAGAGGGCGCCGGAAACGACAGCGCAAGCAGCCCGTGATAGCCACCTGTCGGCAGGCCCGTCGTCCCGACACGACTTCATCCTTCGCTCAGCACACCATTCATTCTAGCCCGCCATACCATTACGTTTGTAGCGTTAGAAATGGCGCTCGTGGTGCACGACTGACCCCGAAATGTCCATCCCAATACCGTGGAGATTGCTACCAGGCTTGAATGGTCATCGCATCGTCGAATGGTCCCGCATAGGAGCTTCCACATTTGGTCTGCCCCAACGAGCAGGCTGATGCCCTCTATTGCGGGAATAAAAGGAAAGCGAAGGCGATCAGCAATTTCCATGCCCTCGGTGCTCACGCTTTCAACGTACGAGTGGTTGATAGGACTCATGACTACGCGTTGACAAATAAACGGTATGATGATTGCCTCGAGGGTATATTCCGTGGATTTGTACTGACTCCGCAAACGTAATTGGACAACCTTCAAGTTCTGGCTTTGCTGGTCGTTACACGGAGTTGCGAATGTACTGAGGCGTATGTTGGTTGTGCCGGTCACCACGAGTCCCAACATGTCTACGATATGTTCGCGGATGAACGTTCGTTGACTTCCGCCATCGAATATACTACTGTTGGCAGATGGAGAATACGATAACTTACGTGCATCTAGCACGGTCCCACTGTCATTCTGCGCGGGACACCAGAATAAACTTTGTTCTCTGGTTCCCTGTCACTGGTCCGGCCTGCTAGCACTTACATCAGATTATGGGCCCAGGTCTCGGCTACAATGAGTGCTGAAGGAAAGGTAGTTGGCAGACTCAAGTAAGTTCGTGGTGTCGGAGTTGGTAGACGGCAACTACAAAGCATAGAAATTTAAAATGAAGATGGTCCCCATCCGTGAAGAGACATGGAAGTATGTTTCGGATGCAACCCCAGAGAGTCCTCCCTCCCGTGCGTACATTGCAGGAGATCGTAAAGTGCAGAGTACGATTTGTCTCAGCATTGATGACAACCAAATTATTCATGTTTGTAACTGTACATCTTCAAGGCAGATGTGGGAAGAACTGAAAAAAGTCCACGAGAGAGCTAACCTCACAAATAAGCTCTACCTACTCAGGAAGCTCTATCAATAGAAGTTGGACAAAGATGAGGATATGCAGGCCTATATCAGACGCATTTTGGAACTGGTAGAACGAGTGAGAGGAATTGGGCAAGACATTTCAGACTCCCAAGTGGCAGCTCTCCTTCTGAGGTGACTTCCGGATAGTTATGAGGTCCTTGTTACAGCTCTTGATACTCGCCCTGATGACGACCTCACATTGGAGTATGTGAAAGGAAAATTGGCTGACGAGTACAAGAGGGAACTGGAAATGACAGCAGCTATTACTGACACGGAAGCTGCGCTTCGGACGCAAGGTCAAGACATTGCAAGGAATCCTGGGGACGGTCGGGAATGCTTCTTCTGCAAGAAGATTGGACATTTCAAGCGAGATTGTGCAGCGTGGAAAGCACAGAGAAGTAAACTTCAAAGACAGCGTGGGAGGCAACGAGTCAGGGGGCTTAATCGCTTCATCGTCGTTACGGTCGTTACAAGCTAACGAATGGCGGGAAATTCAAAAAGGTGGGCACGTGACACATTGCGCGTGACGTGTACCACGGCCTTCACGTATCGCGCGAAGAGCGGCGTGCACGTGTTTTGTCACGTGCCCACCTTTTTAAATTTCCCGCCCGCCTTTTTGAATTTCCCGCCACTCGTTAGCTTGTAACGACCGTAACGACGATGAAGCGATTAAGCCCCCAGGACAGCAGCGCCGCAACGAACGTTATCGACTGAGATAGCTTTTTTTTTTTTGTCAAGTGATTGTTCCCTGAAGAATTAATTGGTGCATTGACTTTGGAGACACTAGCCACATGTGCAATGACCGCAACTTCTTCACGAATAATTACAGAGATAGGGCAGAACGTGTCACCGTCGCTAATGGGCAGCATGTAACCTCTGAAGGGATAGGAGACGGAATCCTTTATTGTCAAGTATCTCGCTCGGCGGTGAAGAAAATCGTAGTCAGAAACGTCATTGACGTACCTGCATTAGAAACAAACCTTATCTCTGTGAAGCGACTGACAGAGCTCAAGCACGTGGTCACATTTCAGGACGACCGCTGCATCATTACCAGGCGTGGTGGAATTGTTGCTGTGGGAAGAATTCAAGGTGACCTCTACCGCCTTGGTATAAGAAGTATAGAGGGTGCCAATATCTCACAAGTTTCGAGTCACAGAAACTGCATTCATGTATGGCACCATCCTTTGGGACACCGGACCTCAGAGGCGATCAAACGATTATTTACGGATGCTTTAGCGGAAGGAATTCATATCGAAGGCTGTGGTCATCTACAGAAATGCACAAGTTGCATCAAAGGCAAAATGAAGCGGAAGTCGTTTCCCAAACAGAGCTCCCGGACCGGTGACATTCTGGATCTGGTTCACACTGACGTTTGTGGATCTATGAGAGTGCTCACGCCAAGCAAGAACAAGTACTTTGTGACATTTATTGATGACTTCTCCAGATATACAGTTGTGTACCTGTTGAGATCCAAGGACGAAGTTTCTTCAAAACTTTCACAGTATTTGGCATTGGTGAAGAACAAGTTTGGGAGATTCCCACAACTGATTCGTGCCGACAATGGATGGGAGTACACTGCCTGGAAAATTCGAGAGATTCTTCGCGAACGGAGCATCACCTTCAAACCTCACAGTTTTGTGGGGAGTGCCCGTGGTGTACCTGCTGCTCACGCTATCTTATCATATTAGCTGCCCGCCCACCAACAGGACTCGCTGCCACTTGCCGTACTGTTGATACCGCTCCCTTCTGGAAGTTACATCAAGTCACGAAACTACGTCATGTCCTTCGTCGCCTGTATTTAAGACGCTGCCCAACTTCTTCACATCACAGTCTTGTGGGGAGTGCCCGTGGTGTACCTGCTGCTCACGCTATCTTATTAATTTAGGTGAGCATTAGTGACTTTTGTGCTCTGTTTTTCAATCTCCCCACGAGACTGGCGTTTTTTAGTGTGTGTGTACCTCTATTTGTTCATATCGATTCTTAGGCTATGGAATCGCAGATTTGGTTTTCCTGTATGACAGATATTGACAAAGAGGGCATGAAATGTGTGAAATGCTCAAATATGTATCATCTCGGCGAATGCTCCGACATGACCAAAAACTCGTTGAAGACCTTATCCTCTAAAGAACGTGACACTTGGACATGTATCACGTGTAAAACTCACGAAACTAGAACTCGTAGCACCGACGCACAGGACCCCATGCTCGCATCAATCCTCCTTGAGATTCGTTCTGTTGGGCAGAAAGTGTCTTCTGTTCTGGAGGGACTGGATAGTCTCGAATCCAAAATGGAATCCCTCTCGAGCAAGCACGAGGAAATCGCCAGCCGTGTGAGCGTGAACTCAAAATCGCTGAGTGAACTATCCACATGCGCGAATGACCTAAAAAATGCCGTCTCCCAGAAGGATGATGAAATCAAGGCTATAAATATTCAGATTAATGAACTTGAACAGCATACAAGGCGAAATAACCTAGAAGATAGAGGTGTTCCTCCATCACCTAACGAGGACATTTTTGAGATACTCGGCCTGATCGCTCAGAGTTTACAGGTGGAACCACCCACAGGGTCGGATATTGAAGCAGCGCACCATCTTCCGGCTAAAAACAACGCTACCCCAGCTATAATCGTGCGTTTTAGGGATAGACAGATCAGAGACAAATGATTCTCCCACCGGCATAAGCTTGTTGCATAAGCTTGCCTTCCTAAATCGCTTTTCCTGTGTGATAACCTGACTGCATTTAATAAGTCACTCCTTTGGCAAACAAAAGCGCTAGCGAAGCAGAAGAATTACCAATATGTCTGGGTGAGGAACGGCCATGTATTGATCCGACGTGATGCTTCCTCGGAGGTGATGCGAATAAGAAGTGCCGGTGATCTCACTGGGCTGTGATGTGTCGCGGGCCGTCTCTTGAATCTCCTGTACCTGACGTACTGTTTTGCCCATGTCTTTACTTTCTTTGCAATATCTGAGTAAAGCATGCCCTAAGTACCCGTTTTCTGTGCACTTAAATATTCGGAGCTTGAATGCACACTTCGATGAATTTATTTCAGTTATTAATGCGCTCAGTGGCAAAGTGTCCTTTTTTGCGTTGTCCGAAACCTGGTTGCAGAAGCAACAGGATGCTTATTTCCATATCGACAATGGAATCCATCGCCGTTTCGGCGCAGACGCCCGCCACTGCATTCTGCCTTGTACCTGGGAGGGAAAGTCTTCCGGAGGCCGCTAACGGCTGCGGCTGTCTCCGTCCCGTTCAGCAGCCGATTATACTACGTCGTCGACCAGACCTCTCGTACCCGCTTCCTGGTCGACACGGGGGCCGAGGTTAGCGTCCTCCCAGCCTCCGCGGCAGATAAGCGACGCAAGCCTATTTTTCACCTCACGGCTGTGAACAACACGGGGATCCGTGTCTTCCGGCAGCAGTCCGCCACTCTCAATTTAGGCCTGCGCCGAAATTTCGCTTGGTTATTCCAAGTCGCCGCCGTCGACCACGCGATATTGGGCGCTGATTTTCCTCAGCATTTTCGTCTAATCGTGGACATGGCACGGAAGCGACTGGTGGACACATCAACAAGCTTGTCTGTGCGCGCCTCTGATGCCGAGAAGACGCCCATCAGCATTGGCACGGTGATCGGTGCCTTATCCTCGCCCTTCGCTGCGCTGCTGAAGGATTTTCCTTCACTAACTCAAGCGCCGGATTGGTCGAAGCCCGTGGCCCATGATGTAGTCCACCACATCCACACCTCCGGCGCCCCCGTCTTCGCAGGCCACGTCGTCTGGCGCCAGAAAAATTGAAGATCGCACGTGCCGAATTCGACCATATGCTTGAAATGGGTGTCGCTCGTCCGTCTTCAAGCAGTTGGTCTTCGGCACTGCATATGGTGCCTAAGAAAACCGGCGACTGGCGCCCTTGCGGCGATTACTGTGCTTTGAATTTAGTCACCATTCCCTCTGCCTCGCCTTCAGGACTTTACCGTGAACTTGCAAGGCGCCACCATCTTTAGCAAGATCGATCTCATGAAGGCGTACCATCAAATTCCGGTAGCCCCCGACGACGTCAAGAAAACCGCCATTACCACCCCGTTTGGACTGTTTGAGTTCCCGCGCATGCCTTTTGGCCTGCGCAATGCAGCTCAAACATTCCAGCGGTTCATCGACTGCGTCGTGCGCGGCCTGCCATTCGTCTTCGCCTATATTGTTTTTCTGCTAGTCGCCAGCGCCACCCCTCAAGAGCATGAACATCACCTCCGTGTCCTGTTCGAACGTCACGAAGCCCACGGAGTAGTTGTCAACTCTCAGAAGTGCGAGTTCGGGGTGCAAACGGTAGAGTTCCTTGGCCACAAGGTGACACCCGAAGGCATCTATCCGCTACCAGAAAAGGTCCAGGCAATTACGACGTTTCCGCAGGCTCACTCACTCCATCAGCTGCGGCGCTTTTTGGGCCTCGTTAACTTCTACACGCGTTTTATCCCGCGCTGTGCCGAGACCCTTCATCCACTCGAACAACTCCTTAAGTGCACGAAGTCACCGTCCAGCTCACTTCCTTGGACACCTGAAGTCGACGCAGCCTTTCAGCGAATCAAGACCGCCCTCGCACAGTGTGCTATGCTGCACCACCCCAAGCACGACGCCCCCACAGTGCTCATGGTTGACGCATCGGGGACCGCTGTATGCGCAGTTCTCCAGTAGAGGATCAGTGACGCTTGGCAGCCTATCGCATTTTTCTCCAAAGGCCTGAATCCCCCCGAAACCAAATACAGCACATTCGGACGGGAACTTCTCGCGGCGTACTTGGCCGTCCGCCACTTTCGCGACTTTTTGGAAGGTCACGCATTTACCATCCTGACGGACCACAAGCCCCTTGCACAAGCAGGATGCACGCCTTCCAGTCCGCCAGCAGCCGGTATTCTCCGAGAGAGATTCGCCACCTAGCATTCTTGGCTGAATTTTCGACCGACATCCAGTACGTTAGGGGGTGCCGCAACGGTCCTGCCGACGCCCTCAGTCACATTTCCTCCATTCCAACCGTCACTGACCCCACGTCGCCTGACGTCATAGCCGAAGCCCAAGCCCACGACAAGGAGCTTCGCCTTTTGCGCCTCCGCCCGAGCTCCTCGCTGAAGCTGTTGGATTTACCTGTACGCGGTTCTTCCCGCACCACTTGCTGCGACACCACCACGCCCCGGCCAAGACCCTTCGTCCCCGCCCCCCTCCGACGGTCACTCTTTGCTGCGCTGCATAACCTTTCCCATCCTGACATCCGCGCGTCTCGTAGCAGACCGCTATGTGTGGCCTTCGTTAAACAACGAGGTGCGAACCTGGGCACGTGCCAGCCTGCGCTGTCAGCGATCGAAAACTCACCGCCACACTGTGACCCCACTAGGACGTTTCGCTCACCCCGACGCCCGCTTCGACATGGTCCACCTGGACATAGTGGGTCCGCTGCCCCCGTCTCCGGCAATCGCTATCTCCTCACCGCCGTGGACCGTTACACTCGATGGCCACGGGCGTTCCCCATGCCAGACATGTCAGCCGAAACTGTCGCCGCCACCTTCTTATCTATGTGGATATCGCGTTTTGGCGTACCCTCCCAAATCACAACTGACCGGGGGCGGCAGTTCCAAAGCCAGCTCTTCATCGCTTTCGCTACCCTCCTCGGCACCACCAGGCCGCGCACAACATCCTATCATCCGGCGTCTAATGGCATGGTGGAACGTTTACATCGCCACCTCAAAGCCGCGCTCATCGCCCACGAAGACAGAGATCGCTGGGTCTCCCATCTCCCTCTCGTACTCTTGGGTATTCGTGCCGCCCTTAAGCCGGACCTCGGATGCAGTTGCGCCGGCCTCGTCTACGGCTGTTCGCTCCGCCTCCCCGCAGAGTTCTTTTGCCCGTCGAAACCCGACATCTCACCTTCGGCCCTCCTTCAGCGCCTTCATCGCTCTTTCAACATTATGCGAGCATCCCCGTCGAGAGCTGTATCCCACCATAGCCCCAACATCCCCCAAGACCTGCCTACAGTAACCCATGTGTTCCTGCGGACAGACTCGGTGCGCAAGTCTCTCTCTCCGCCTTACTCCGGACCGCACCCTGTCCTCGCCAGGAACGACAAAACCTACCGCGTTTTGGTAAACGGGAAAGAGGATACCGTCTTAGTCGACCGACTGAAACCGGCGTATCTTGAAAACCCCGTCACTGTCGCCTCCTTTGCGCCGGGTTCCTCGTCGTCGATCGCTCATAACAGCCACTCCTCTGCACTCGGCCGCTCTAAGCATGTCTCATAGCCGGACAGCCTGGGCTCTCTCCAGCGCGATGGCCCTGTAGCAGACGACACAGATGGCGTGCGCCGTGCGCAGGCACGGCGAGTTTTGCACGCCCTCGTGTTACGTGCCAGCCTTTGGCCATTCTACTCGGCCACCCTGATCCAGTTCAGTTGGCACCCAGCCGTCAATAAAGAGCCTTCCGTTGCAGTCCTTCCTCTGACTCAACAGAATCGTTGTTTATTGAGACACCGGCTTGACCGAAATCCCTCTCCACCTTTGTAGGTCGACCACTTATTTTAGGGGTTTTATATAGATCCCCTAATTCTACTCTGTTAGATTTTCCGAGCGAGCTCAACTCCATACTGCATAGATGTAACGAGGATAAACTTAACGTCATCCTGTTAGGCGATTTTAACATAGATCTCTTAGGTCTTGATACATCAGCCACTCATTACCTTGAGATTCTAGCTAGCCACGGCTTCAAACAATTGGTAACTACGGTCACTCGGCCACGTGACAACTGAAGTGGATCATTACTTGACCATATTGTAACAAATATTCCTGATAATAACCTGATCCACGGTACCGTTGGGTGCGATATCTCGGATCATGAATTGATCTACGTTGGCAGCAAGGAGCACGCTGAACCATGTTTTCCATTGTCCGTGACAAACAGCATAAATTTTGATACGCTTGAGAATCTTATCTCCCAAGTTTCCTGGGATTTTTTCCCGTTCCTTGATGCAAATGCGAAGTTTAATTATTTTTCCTCTAGTATGATCACCAGATCGTCTTCTACATCTGCCGTATCCAAGCGGAGTACAATTCGGCAGCCATGGATCACTAAGGCCATCTTTAGAAGTATCAAACAATTTGTATGTCAAGATGCGGCGATCACCGTTAAACTCCACTCTTCGATCCCGATATAATACTTATAATAACGTTCTCAGAAACGTGCTCGGAGCAGCCAAACAAGAATACTTTATTAAGGTTATCAGGGAATCACGGGGTATCTCCAAGGCTATCTGGAACATGATAAACGGTGCTTTTCTGAACAAGAATACTCGGAACGATATGGTTACGTCACTCCTTTCCCAGAGCGGTGAATTGCTGACTGATCCAGCTGAAATTGCTAATACATTCAACGATTATTTCACTAGCGTGGTTAATCGTGTACCTATACTGAGTAGGAGTGGCCAGTCACCCCACCTTTAATCCGCATAGTCTTTTCCTTGAACCATCAACCGCCGAAGAGGTTATATCTGTTATTGATTTTCTTAAACCCTCGAAATCATCGGGGCATGATGGCATATCCACTGTGCTATTGAAACGACTTGCCCATTTACTTGCTGATCCTCTGTCAGATATAGCCAATGCAATTTTTTCTCAGGGAATATTTCCTGACGCGCTTAAGGTAGCGAAAGTTATTCCCATTTATAAGAAAGGAAGCAGAACGGATGTGTCCAACTATCGTCCCATTTCACTACTTTCACCTCTCAGCATGGTGTTTGAAAAACTCGTATACATAAGACTTGAAGCTTTCTTTGAAAAACTTGATCTCTTCCATGCTTTCCAGTTCGGCTTTCGCCAAGGAAAATCATCTGCTCTGGCACTCATAAATGTCACAGAAAAAATTAAAAAGAACATTGAGGAGAAACTACTGACAATGGGGATTTTCATAGATTTAACGAACGCTTTTGATTTAATGAATCACAGAATTCTCCTCGAAAAAGCAAAAAAAAAAAAAAGGTATATGAGGTCTCCCACTCAATCTATTAAAGAGCTATCTCAACAGTCGAAAGCATTTCGTATCAGTTGCTGGCGATAATTTTGAGTGAAGGGCTTTGTCTACCGGCGTTCCGCAGGCCCGTTTTTATTTCTAATATATATTAATGATTTACATAATTTTCTTCCTGAAGGCTGCTTTCTTTATGCTGACGATACTAATATCTTTGTTGATGCCTCTGATACGACTAGCTTGTACGTGAAAGGGAATAATGTCTTACGTGCGTTTTCGGAATGGCTCTCGGTTAACAAATTAGTCCCAAATACTCAGAAAACATCTTATGTTATTTTTCGGCCTCGGCAGAAGTATATCAGCGTTGATAGGGAAACGTTGTACAGGTTGGGACAAAAGTTTACGGAACACGCGAGCGGCGTATTTTTTCTTCGGTGCGACACCCTAGCGGCTGGCGGAAGCGGGTGAGTTCACAGTATCGGAGGGGTGGAAGGGAGCGCTGTTTGCGACATACAACGGTAGCTTCCACTTCGCAAACACAACCATATCGGAACTACCGCTGTGTCTCTAGCATCACACGCTTCCGCCCCTCCGAAGCAGTGAACTCACCCACTTCCGCCAGCCGCTAGGGTGTCGTACCGACGAAAAAATACGCCGCTCGCCTGTTCCGTAAACTTTTGTCTCAACCTGTACTTCTGCGGTTCTGCTCTTAACAGAGTGTCCCCTGTAAAGTATTTGGGCGTTATCCTCCAGGAGAATCTATGCTGGACTGAGCATATTAACTTCGTTCATTCGAAGATCACCAGTGGACTCTTTGCGCTCTCGAGAATCAGGAGGTTTGTTCCGATCAGCACCACCCTTATGGTCTATCATGCACTAATTCAGTCTCACATATCGTATGCCTTAGAAATGTATGGTCTCATATATTCATCCAATCTTCTCCCTCTGCACCGCGCCCAGAAGAGAGCTCTGCGTATAATGCTGTTTTTACCCCCTACCGAATCCATATCTTTTGCATTTCAAAGCTTGTCTGTCCATGACATTTACGCGCTTGCTAAGTTTAAAGTTTTATTATTCATGCATAAACTATATTATGGTTACATCTCTTGTACATTGGTTTTAATGAACCACTTTCAGTCTAGTTACCCATTGCGACATCAGACCGCCACGTTACAAACACCTTCATTGCGTACCAACTTTGCTATCTACTCCATGTCGTACTACGGTGCGAAACTATGGAATTCTCTACCGTCTGAAATGAGACTTCTGTCCTCTGCTATGCAATTTAAATCAGAGCGACGCTCTTTTTTGAATACACGTAATATGTTCATGTAGTAAATTTAATTTTCTATATAAACTCTGCTGCCATTTTGAAGTTGCTTTGTTATGCTGAATTGTTGTGTATAAGGATCGACATAGTTTTGTACTGACATGTGCTAGCCCCTTTTGAATTTGTTAGTGTACATGTTCCCAAACTCATTTCTTTTTTCTTTAAATTTGCTCTATGAACTTTGCTGTAATTTTGAAGCTGCTTTGTTATATGTCTAATTGCTGCGTTATAGTCTTTCATAGTTCTTCTTTCTGTGCTGACATGTGCTAGCCTCTTTTGAATTGATAGCGTACACGCTCCGCTGAACACAATTCTCCCCACAAAATAGCTAGTTTTTTGTTCAGTGTGCAAAGACTGTATTACAGGGCATGCCCTCACAGTCTTATTTCCTATTGATTTTCATGTACCTAGTGAATAAAAGAACCAGAACCAGACCTCGGTTCCATATAATCCTGAGCAGAATGGCGTCGCTGAACGTAAGAACCCTACGTTATGCGAAAGAGCAATAAGTATGCTTTTCGGTGCGGATATGCCCAAAATATATTGGGGAGAAGCTAACATAACAGCTGGTTATCTTCACAATCGACTCCCCACGAAAGCAGTTAATAGGACACCCTATGAGCTGTGGCACAACAGGAAGCCTAACCTGGAACATCTGAAGATGTTTGGAAGCCAGGCATTTGTGCACATACCGAAAGAAAAACGGAGCAAATGGGATGCTCGTGCTCTTGAGGGAACGCTGATCGGCTTCAGCGAAACGCAAAAGGGGTATAGAGTCCTACTGAAAGGAAGCCACAGAGTAACAGTGGCCAGGAGCGTAATCATTGACGAGAGTCGGGTCATGGAGAAATTCTGTTGTGAATCAGAATGTTATCCCACTAGTTCAGTGAATGAGCAAGAACAGAAGAGCGCGAACAGAACGGGATCACATGTCGATCAAGAAGAGTGCTCACGTGACTCCAATGAAGATGAAATCCATATATGGACAGGACCATCGAGAGACGGAGCTCTCATAGGGGTCCAAGCTGACAAGGAGGGTGAAACAGTTCCGCCAGTCAGTGAACTTCGCCGCTTGCAGAGAAGCAATAAGGGTCTTCCACCGGAACGGCTGTCGTACGTTGCCCAGGCCGCCCTTTCCAACGATCCAGGGAGCTGGAAGGAAATGCAAGCGTTACTTCCCTGTGAACGAACCAAATGGTTCGAAGCGGCGAACGAGGAGATTGAGTCCCTGCATCACATCAATACTTGGGTCCTTGTAGAGTTGCCACCAGGGAAACGTGCGTTTGGGAACAAGTGGATTTTCAAGACCAAGAGGGAGAAGGATGGGAACATCGAGAGATACAAGGCAAGGCTTGTCGTCCAAGGATACTCCCAGACGTATGGGGAAGATTATGACGCTACGTTTGCTCCTGTTACAAAACCGACAACACTCAGGATCCTTCTGACCATATCTGCAACTCTAAAAATGAAGGTTCGTCACTTTGATGTGAAAACCGCTTTCTTGAACGGTGACATTAACGAGGATATCTACATGAGTCAATTGGAAGGGTTCATTGCAAGAGGAGAGGAACATCTTGTTTACAAGTTGCAGAAGTCACTTTATGGTCTGAAGCAAGCTGCAAGAGTATGGAATATTAAAGGTCAGCTACGCCGATTTCCCGATGTGTTAAAACGGTTGTGATATTCAAAACGAGCACGTCCAGCTGCCCCTGAAACGCACCTTCCTTTCTCAATTTTGCCTTCCTATTACGAAAATTAATTAATCAAAGAAACCAAAACAAGCCATGGCCGCAACCATTTTTGTGACGTAGATGGGAAAAAACTGCTCCATCTTCGTAGAAAGAAAAATCGTGCTTCTGATTGGATGAAAGCAGAGGCTTTCTCCGACTTTCCTGGCGGTTTCTCCCGTATGCGAGGCAATCCAGTTATGGCGGTCGGCTACGATGAGCGTTTCGTCCGAGGTAATCCCGAGAACTATTGAACGATGGAAACAACAACTGCGAACTCACCTCAAGAGCATTTTCGACGTGAAATTGTGATTATGTGCTCGAGAACTTCGCAGTTCAACCGTTCAGCTGCCATTCACGTCGACCCGTTTGCTGCTTTTACTGCAAGTGCAGCAATGGGAGCGATTGAGCAACGACGTGAGACTTGGTGGTCGTTTGAGGATATACCTGCAGAGGACTGGTCTTCAAAGAAAGAAGACCATATTTCTGCCTGCATCGTGCGATTGCCAGGCTTGTTACACGAAATACACATATTCTGCAGCATCATACCGTGACCGCAATGAACGACGCAGGGATGTATCGTGACCATTCGAACTGCATTCGTTCAACCATTCGTTGGTTATATGAAAGTGGTCATTAGAGTTGCCCTGCACAAGTGTTGGATGTAGTTTTGTAATGTGTTATTTATCTCGTAGAGCGCATCGCGGCAATGACAGCCCTTTAACGTATTTTTTGCATGTTTACTTGAGTGTGCGCATTGCTCTATACCACACGGGCCATATTTCATTCATAATAGTTTCGCAAATAAAGACGAACGGGTCGATCTCATACTGCTGTTGAGTTAGGCATAGTGTCTTCAAATCAGGGTATATGTATTCTGTTTGCTGGGCCCCACAGATGTTATAAAGGGTAGTGCAACATTTCCCACTTCTTGAACCATGCTAACATTGCCAGAATAAGGAACATTACACTATGCCGTGTATTCCACACTCAATTGTCTCGCGACGTAAACCTCCAATTACACTGTAAAAAAATACTGTGATTTCTACGGGCGTTTAATAGTATCTGACGACGGCGTGTTACCGTAATCACAAATACTGCGAAAACTACGTAAAACGGTGGCGCCATCATCATGCGCCGGTCAAAAACTTCAATGCGAGGCAAGGCCAAGCCAAGTACGGGGCATTGCCGTCATTCGCAACCGCCGGAAGCGGAACATCGTGCGCGGACGATGGTTGACGAAGAGTAGCAAGCCACTTGACTGTGGCTGACAACCCTTACCCCCTACAAAGAAGAAGAAGGAGGACGAAGCGGTTGTTGTAAATCTCGTGAATGCACGTAGTCGGGTAAGCACATTTCTTTTCGCACATCCTGTTCTTTGCGATTTGAGCGTGGTGCACCGTATGCCTGGTTTTGTTCAACTTACGTGACACCAGTAAATCGTGGCTCGCGTTTGCTGCGAAGCGTCTCCCTAGTTCTGTGTGTACGTCCTGGCTCGTAGGGTGATCAAGGCGCTCTTGTTGTGATGTATCGTTGCGGAAGGTGCCCTTGTGTTTTTAACACTCTGATGGGCTAGTGTACCACCGTAGAGGTGTACATGAAGCGAGCAGAATACCGTGCTGTCATGCAATATGTATGTACACGGCGGCGAACTATGCAAAACTAGGATGTCACATTTTGGGACGCTACAAGAACACACCAGGGCGGTCGCCTCGAATCGATTTGCTCTCCGAAACCACGAAAGCATGTCACGTCCATTCCTGCTCGCGTCAGTTCACTACGAATATAGAGATAGTGTCACATACGAAGCAGCACATACGAGAGGGTCATGATCAGATGTCCTTATGAACGGTGGCAGAAGAAGTTCCGTGCCGTCTCCGCGTTTTGTGTGCACCTTCTTGTTCTTCCTCTGAAAAAAATAAAACAGTGAGCCTAATTTCCTTTTTCTTTGAAGTGTTTTGATGCCAGAGCTGACTGATGGGTGTACATGCTTCCTTCGTATGTTCTTCCTTCGAAAAAATAAACGATGAGTATAACTACATGTCAATTGCCCGGCTCCCTGTAACAGTTCCCTTCCTCTTTGCAGGGTTTTGATGCCAGAGGTGACTGGCGCATTTTCATCACTATATACATAGAAAATAAATCCCAATGTGACAAACATCACAATGTGTTGCGCATGGTCATTGCTTAAAGGTCAGCTACGCCGATTTCCCGATGTGTTGAAACGGTTGTGATATTCAGAACGAGCACATCCAACTGCCCCCGAAACGCACCTTCGTTTCTCAATTTTGTCTTCCTATTACGAAAATTAATTCATCAAAGAAACCAAAACAAGCCATGGGTGCAGCCATTTTTGTGACGTAGATGGGATAAACCTGCTCCATCTACGTAGATAGAGAATCGTGCGTCTGATTGGATGAAAGCTGAGGCTTTCTCTGACTTCCCTGGCGTCTTCTCCCGTTTGCGAGGAAATCCAGTTATGGCCGCCGGCTACGATGAGCGTTTCGTCCGAGGTAATCCCGAGAACCATTGAACGATGCAAACAACAACCGCGAACTCACCTCAACATCATTTTCGGCGTGAAATTATGATTATGTGCTCGAGAACTTCGCAGTTCAACCGTTCAGCTGCCATTCACGTCAACCCGTTTGCTGCTTTTACTACAAGTACAGGAATGGCAGCGATTGAGCAACAACGTGAGACTTGGTGATCGTTTGAGCATATACCTGCAGAGGACTGGTCTTCAAAGAAAGAAGGCCGTATTTCTGCCCATGCACATCGTGCGATTGCCAGGCTTGTTACACGAGATACATATATTGTGCAGCATCATAGCGCGACTGCAATGAACGACGTAGGAATGTATCGTGACCACTCGAACTGCACTCGTTGAACCATCCGTGGGTTATATGAAAGTGCCCAATAGAGTTGCCCCGCACAAAAAGTGTTGGATGTAGTTTTGTAGTGTGTTGTTTATCTCGTAGAGCGCATCGCGGCATGTAGGTCGAGAGCCCTTATACGTATTTTTTGCATGTTTACTTGAGTGTGCGCATTGTTCTATACCACACATTCATTCATAATAGTTTCGCAAATAAACACGTACGGGTCGATCTCATATTGCTTTTGAGTTAGGCATAGTGTCTTCAGATCAGGGTATGTGTATCCTGTTTGCTGGGCCCAACAGATGTTATTAAGGGTAGTGCAACATTTCCCACTTCTTGAACCATGCTAACATTGCCAGAATAAGGAACATTACACTGTGCTGTGTATTCCACACTCAGTTGTCTCGCGACGTAAACCCCCAATTATTATATAGGGTACTCCACATGTTCAACCAGTCAGCACTTCCCATATCCTATTTTTTTTAAACATGTGCTTAAAATTCCACAACTGCCACTCAAGCAATTTGGTGGCAACTTTGCCACCAAATTAGTCAGTGACAAAAGGTATATGTACTTTATCACAAATGTAATAACCTTGGTGGAAATGGTTGATGGTGTCCTCTGCCTTGTACAGTGCACTTCATAGCAAAATACACAATAGTCCAAGTGTTTTCCTTGTCCACAAATGCCCTGTCAAAGCTGAAAGACGCTTATCAAAATGGGGAAGCGGGCTTGCTTGTCCAGAGAAACAAATATAAAACTGCAGTGCTCAACGTAAATAACTGCATGCTCAGCAACTAAGGCTGGTGATGCCGAAGACCTAATATTTCTAGGTTAAAAGGAACAAAAGAGAAAAGACCACTGCGGCGTTAATGTTGTTTCAAAAGTATAACACCACAAAATTTGTGAGAGTCAGTTGGTGTATTTAGTTATGTTGGTCACCTCCTGCACCAATTTTTAATAAGATTCAAATGCGTTGCTACCAACAAGGACCTAAGCCTGACCTATGATCTAATAATAATAATAATAGTATCTATCTATGACCTATATGGACCCTCACCACTAGTTTGGTCCAGGTTTCACACGTGGCTTCTAGTGAAGTTCGAAGCTGCTTTGTAGAGCTGACAGGAGACTTGCATAGTAGAGAATTTTTTATTTATATTTTCCATAGAACATGTAAAAAACAATGTGCTGTACCAACTGTATTCAAAGAAATACAAATATACTTTGTTTTAGCTATGTGCATATTACAGGTGACCAATGACACACAATGGGCGTCAAGGGTGAGAACACAAGAATACTACCACTGCAGGCACTGTCCTGAAACTCTAAGTCACCATTTGTCAGAAAGCAATGACCACGCTCAGCCTAAGGATCATATTTAGCTTCTTCCATTATTCTTTTTATTGACAGCATGTTGGCTGCCATCCAGTCCATGACAGTGACCCTTATCGTTGAAAGAACGGTTCAACAGCAAGCGAGCTGGTGATAGTGTCCATGATGGCGAAACCTGAAGAGGAGATACAAGAAGGGACATAACCACGCTATGTTGAGACATTGTGTATGTCCCTTCCTATCCCTCGTCTCAGGGTTTTTTGCTATGGACCTTCATGATGTTTCCTTCCGGAAACTTGACATATTTTTATGTAGAATTGTGAAGGTACAGCTAGGTGCTGTTAGCAAATCACACAGTACTTTTCTTGAAACAAGAATCCATAGAAGGTACACAATCATCTTCAGCATTGCACACATCTATGGGACATGTTAATAACTTTGGAATGTCACAGACAGGTCATGGAGGCCGGCACATGATTAGTGGTGTTGAACAGACAACTATTTGTCATATTTTAGGCACAAAAAGCAGTTTTGGCACCTGCATGTTGAGACACAGACTTGTATCTCTACATACTTTGCCATGACACAAATATATGAAGCAACAAATGTACTCTCTAGTTCATTATGGTTATTAGTCAACACTGCCAAGAATGTGGGAACACAGTCTTTTACGACCTACACTCTTCAAAATGACCTTCACACACGACACATTGTAGGTCAACGAGACTCCAGAATGATGTCCTCTCCCTCCCCATTAGCTGAAAACATTTTTCTACAACCTTGCATAAGGGGAAGTTAGTACAAGAAACGCACACATTCCTTTTTTGAGCAAATTAGTATTCAGAGCGTTACCATACTGTGGTAGGCCTGCAGTGCATTACGTGGTACAGCACACACTGTAAAAAATTTCACCGTAGAACATGTCCCCCATTCTAATGACAGTCTTCTCCAGTTTTTCAAACTGCCATTTCCCATAGTGCTTTATGGTATGACACAGTATTTCTAAATCTTTACTGTAGTTTACTGGTTGTAGCAGAAAAAAGACATCACTGTTCTCGATCACAGGACACAAGCCATAAGTGCTATATGGAAACAGTACATTCTGCTCTCTAGCAGTTGTTCGTGTTTGGACATGGTATGGTGCATGCAGGGTAAATTCCATGGTTAAAATATCCAAACGTGAACAACTGTTAGATTACATGATGTAGAATGCTCTATAGTACAGTAAAACCTCCAAAGTCTGACACCTCCCTACCTCGGACAACTCCCCACGATTTCATTGCACGGGCAGGCTCCCATTGAAACTACATGGGGACGAAATTCTCTATGTCGGACACCTCCCTATCTTGGAAGTAGGATAGGGTTTTCCCTGCAAAGTCGGACAAAACCCTGGCCAAATTACCTCAATATCAGCCCATCTTTGCACCAAAAAGACCCAAAATGAGCCAGTGGCCTTGACTTTTGCCCCTTTTTTCCCTATACTGGTCACAGCATTTTGTTGCTTTAGTTTTTAGAGTCCAAAAACAAGTGCTGTCAGTCTACATTGTAATTCTTTATGTGAGCACTTGTCTTCAGTTTGTCTAGAGCCTTTGAACGAGCACTGCACCAAAGCTATCAGAAGTGGGCTGACGCTTCAGAGACAAGTCCTTGCTGCTCGAAAAGCTCCAGAGGTAATGCCATTGAGTAGAATCTGAACGGAATTGAATATACTAAAATCAGTAATAATTATCAGTGAAGAGTGGGTAGAGGTACCACTACCAGGTACCACTACCAGGTACCACTACCAGGCACCACCACCAGGTACCACTAAGGACCTTAAATTGAAGAAGGGGGACATTTCTCACAGCTGTGATCTCTTCCATTTTTTGTTGCCGTCATATTCTGTAACTCGGACACCTCTGTAAGTAGGAGACTCTTCGGCTGCACCGCGGGTGTCCAACATAGGAAGTAAACAACGAGATTTGGCCGAGGCAGGCCAACAATTAGGGACGACACAGACAAGTAAGCCTCAAACGCCCAGAAATTAACGAATGCAAACAACTCAGGGAAAAGAGGTGCTGACGCCAGGAATCGAACCTCGAACTGGAAATCAGAAGACCCAGATTCGATTCCTGGCGTCAGCACCTCTTTTCCCTGAGTTGTTTGCATTCGTTAACATAGGAAGGTTTCACTGTATTTGTGTTCCGTGTCACGTGACCACAAACAATATATGCTTTTGCTCATGCTGCACAGCACAGGCGAATTGAGCTGCATGTGAGGATAATAACATGAAACCCGAGGCGCAGAGGAAAAGGCATGACTTTACGGTCCCTGTGTCAGTTGTTTCATGTTGTAATTGCGTACCAGCTGGCCTGTACCTAAGAATAGGTTTGATGAATTGTACACGCACCATACACATGCAGTATGTGGTGTGTTGTGATAGTAATGCCACTGCCAATTGAAGAATAATGCTCCAGGTGGATTGTTTCGGTACAATCTTGAACTATGCATACCAAGGGGTAGGGCATCTGCGTGACAGGTTTACCTGGAAGTAAGAATGTAAATGTTAGCTGAAGTCATTGAATAATTAACATTATCAATATACTGCTGCAGATGATACAAACAATAGCACACATGATGCTCCGATATGTTCTGCAGGAATGTCTCTGTACTCACAATATTAGTACAGCAGCTACAGAAACGCATAAAACAAGTTTTTGTATGCATGATACCACTTGAATGCAACACAAGCTCCTGCTGCACTGCCAGAACATCACGGCGGACAGATTTACCTTACTTCACCTGAGAAAAAGTATGTACTGCTGCACACATGATACTGTTTGAATGTCTCGAAAAACATAATTTATGACCAAAAGACATCAACTGGAAGATTTCGATTTACCTTAGTCAAAACTGAGAAAAAGTATGTGCTGTTGCACACATGAAACTGCTTGAACTGCCCTCGAGCGCTCTGGAAAAACATCTTATTTGTGACCAAAATACAACAGCTGAGCCAACATTGAATTTATACCTTACTCAAAATACACAAGATTTGCTGCCGTGCATATGATACGATGATACTGCTTAAATGTACTCTGAAAGCGCTGCCACCTCAGGCATGGTTACTCTAAGCTAGCGAGCAACAGCAAGGGTATACGAACACAAGAAGTCGAGCACAAGTGATGGAATGCACTTGATTAATCAGAAAATGAAATGTCTCAGTACCAGGTGTCACTGTTCCGTCAACAAAAACAGATGAACTTTGAAGGGGCATCTGGTTGGCACTGGTGACAGCCTTCAGCTTGAAACCCAGACGGTGATAGTTGAGACGTGGAGTGCAAGCTTCTCGGTGGTGCCAGTGACAGCCTGCGAAATCATTTAACAAATAAGGCAATTCCAAATCTGTACTGAGAATACACCCGCTGGGGCGTAATCTCTAAAGGATGAAGCAGTAACCGACAGATAGCGTATTTTTCTCTTCTACGTGATGCAATTTGCACCGCATGACTGACTTGTCTAACATATTACGCGTCTTACCTTTATCTGCTGCCTAGTCCTGCCCCTGCAATCTCCAGCTGCAGATAAGGTTGGCACAGCATCCCGGACGAGACATCTCCGGCTTCTTGTGAAACAAGTTGCGCATTGCTTCCGTAACATTCGTATGAGCCAGATGAACAGATCAAATCGCTCCTTTCGAAGGTGGCACCCAGTCGGAGTTGTAACCGATTGTTGCAGTCAATAGATTTCTCTTTCGCCTTTCGGAAAATTGTGGTTTGAAACATTGGAACTGCATGCTGAAGTGTTCTTGCAGACGGGAGCAAAACGCTCACACATTCTCGGCACGCAGCACAGAACACGAATCACACCAGGAAGTCTGTACTGGCCTAGCAAATGCTTTGCAGTCGAAGGAAGCAAAACTCACGTTCCTCGTGGGTTTAGTGAAGTCCAGAAATATACTGCGAACTGTTGATCACTTCCCCAATGAGAATCTGCGCAGCAGACGGCTCGGCAGAAGAAACTGGCCGGCTTGGCGGAAGAAACCAAGCCAAAAGTCATGCCAAGCCGGAGCGCGGGCAGACCACGAATGTGTCGTCGACACAGGGTTTCCGGGCCACAAGACGGGATGTCAGTGAAACTAAAAATTCACTTTTTCGGAAAACCGCGAGGAGTTTGGGATAACTATTTTCCATACATAATCAGTGTTCCCTTATGAACGCATCGTGTGAGTACCATTCCAATCTGTGACACTCGAAAATCGGCGTAGCTGAGCTTTAAACTGCTCTCATTGCTACGACTATATGTAGAAAAAAAAAGAGAGTCTCCAGGGACGGTCACAGCACGATAAGGGTACACGGCATATGGCAGTTAAAATGACTGGCCAATGCAGTTTTTTAACGACCACAGCAAAGTAAATCTACACGGCGTATCCCTGTTAAAATTACTGGCCAATGCAGTATTTCTTCACGGGCACAGCTTGTACGGGGCCACCGTAAAAAAAAAAAAAAAAAAAAAAAAAACTGCCAATGTTTGGCGGCCAACTTTCCGTGCATTTGGCCGTTTTTTTTTACGGTGAAATTTTTTACTGTGTATTATATGTGTACTCCACATTTTCAACCAGGCAGCACTTCCCATACTCTTATTTTTTTTAACATGTGCTTAAAATTGCACAAATGCCACTCAAGTAACTTTGCCACCAAATTAGTCAGTGACGAAAGGTATATGCACTTTATCACATATTTAATAACCTTGGTGGAAATGGTCGATGCTGTCCTCTGCCTTGTACGGTGCACTTCGTAGCAAAATACACAGAGTCCAAATCTTTTCCTTGTCCACAAATGCCCTGTCAAAGCTGAAAGACCCTTATCAAAATGGGGAAGCCCCGGCTTTCTTGTCGGAAGAAACAAATATGAAACTGCAGCGCTGAACGTAAATGACTGCATGCTCATCAAGTAAGGCTCGTGATGCCGAAGACCTAATATTTCTAGGTTAAAAGGAAAAAAAAAAGAGAGAGAAGAGCACTGCATATTAATGTTGCTTCAAAAGTATAACACCACAAGATTTGTGAGGGTGAGTTGGTGTATTTAGTTATGTTGGTCACCTCGCAGCAATTTTTAATAATTGATCAATTGCGTTGCTACCAACCAGGACCTAAGCCTGACCTATGATCTAATAATAATAATGGTGTCTATCTATGACCTATATGGACCTTCAACACTAGTTTGGTCTAGGTTTCACACGTGGCTCTTAGTGAAATTCGAAGCTGCTCTGTAGAGCTCACAGGAGACAGACTTGCAGAGGCTTTCTCCGACTTTCCTGGCGGCTTCTCCCGTTTGCGAGGCAGTCCAGTTATGGCGGCCGGCTACGATGAGCGTTTCGTCCGGGGTAATCCCGTGAACTATTGAACGATGGAAACAACTGCGAACTCACCTCAAGAGCATTTTCGACGTGAAATTGTGATTATGTGCTCGAGAACTTCGCAGTTCAACCGTTCAGCTGCCATTCACGTCGACCCGTTTGCTGCTTTTACTGCAAGTGCAACAATGGGAGCGATTGAGCAACGACGTGAGACTTGGTGGTCGTTTGAGCGTATACCTGCAGAGGACTGGTCTTCAAAGAAAGAAGACCGTATTTCTGCCTGCATCGTGCGATTGCCAGGCTTGTTACACGAAATACACATATTCTGCAGCATCATACCGTGACCGCAATGAACGACGCAGGAATGTATCGTGACCATTCGAACTGCATTCGTTCAGCCATTCGTCGGTTATATGAAAGTGGTCATTAGAGTTGGCCCGCACAAGTGTTGGACGTAGTTTTGTAATGTGTTGTTTATCTCGTAGGGCGCATCGCGCCAATGACAGCCCTTTAACGTATTTTTTGCATGTTTACCTGAGTGTGCGCGTTGCTCTATACCACACGGGCCATATTTCATTCATAATAGTTTCGCAAATAAAGACGAACGGGACGATCTCATACTGCTGTTGAGTTAGGCATAGTGTCTTCAAATCAGGGTATATGTATCCTGTTTGCTGGGCCCCACAGATGTTATAAAGGGAGTGCAACATTTCCCACTTCTTGAACCATGCTAACATTGCCAGAATAAGGAACATTACACTATGCTGTGTATTCCACACTCAATTGTCTCGCGACGTAAACCTACAATTATTATATGTGTACTCCACATTTTCAACCAGCCAGCACTTCCCATTCTCTTATTTTTTTTAACATGTGCTTAAAATTGCACAAATGCCACTCAAGTAACTTTGCCACCAAATTAGTCAGTGACGAAAGGTATATGCACTTTATCACATATTTAATAACCTTGGTGGAAATGGTCGATGCTGTCCTCTGCCTTGTACGGTGCACTTCGTAGCAAAATACACAGAGTCCAAATCTTTTCCTTGTCCACAAATGCCCTGTCAAAGCTGAAAGACCCTTATCAAAATGGGGAAGCCCCGGCTTTCTTGTCGGAAGAAACAAATATGAAACTGCAGCGCTGAACGTAAATGACTGCATGCTCATCAAGTAAGGCTCGTGATGCCGAAGACCTAATATTTCTAGGTTAAAAGGAAAAAAAAAAAAAGAGAGAAGAGCACTGCATATTAATGTTGCTTCAAAAGTATAACACCACAAGATTTGTGAGGGTGAGTTGGTGTATTTAGTTATGTTGGTCACCTCGCAGCAATTTTTAATAATTGATCAATTGCGTTGCTACCAACCAGGACCTAAGCCTGACCTATGATCTAATAATAATAATGGTGTCTATCTATGACCTATATGGACCTTCAACACTAGTTTGGTCTAGGTTTCACACGTGGCTCTTAGTGAAATTCGAAGCTGCTCTGTAGAGCTCACAGGAGACAGACTTGCAGAGGCTTTCTCCGACTTTCCTGGCGGCTTCTCCCGTTTGCGAGGCAGTCCAGTTATGGCGGCCGGCTACGATGAGCGTTTCGTCCGGGGTAATCCCGTGAACTATTGAACGATAGAAACAACTGCGAACTCACCTCAAGAGCATTTTCGACGTGAAATTGTGATTATGTGCTCGAGAACTTCGCAGTTCAACCGTTCAGCTGCCATTCACGTCGACCCGTTTGCTGCTTTTACTGCAAGTGCAACAATGGGAGCGATTGAGCAACGACGTGAGACTTGGTGGTCGTTTGAGCATATACCTGCAGAGGACTGGTCTTCAAAGAAAGAAGACCGTATTTCTGCCTGCATCGTGCGATTGCCAGGCTTGTTACACGAAATACACATATTCTGCAGCATCATACCGTGACCGCAATGAACGACGCAGGAATGTATCGTGACCATTCGAACTGCATTCGTTCAGCCATTCGTCGGTTATATGAAAGTGGTCATTAGAGTTGGCCCGCACAAGTGTTGGACGTAGTTTTGTAATGCGTTGTTTATCTCGTAGGGCGCATCGCGCCAATGACAGCCCTTTAACGTATTTTTTGCATGTTTACCTGAGTGTGCGCGTTGCTCTATACCACACGGGCCATATTTCATTCATAATAGTTTCGCAAATAAAGACGAACGGGACGATCTCATACTGCTGTTGAGTTAGGCATAGTGTCTTCAAATCAGGGTATATGTATCCTGTTTGCTGGGCCCCACAGATGTTATAAAGGGAGTGCAACATTTCCCACTTCTTGAACCATGCTAACATTGCCAGAATAAGGAACATTACACTATGCTGTGTATTCCACACTCAATTGTCTCGCGACGTAAACCTACAATTATTATATGTGTACTCCACATTTTCAACCAGCCAGCACTTCCCATTCTCTTATTTTTTTTAACATGTGCTTAAAATTGCACAAATGCCACTCAAGTAACTTTGCCACCAAATTAGTCAGTGACGAAAGGTATATGCACTTTATCACATATTTAATAACCTTGGTGGAAATGGTCGATGCTATCCTCTGCCTTGTACGGTGCACTTCATAGCAAAATACACAGAGTCCAAATGTTTTCCTTGTCCACAAATGCCCTGTCAAAGCTGAAAGACCCTTATCAAAATGGGGAAGCCCCGGCTTGCTTGTCGGAAGAAACAAATATGAAACTGCAGCGCTGAACGTAAATGACTGCATTCTCATCAAGTAAAGCTCGTGATGCCGAAGACCTAATATTTCTAGGTTAAAAGGAAAAAAAAAAAAAAAGAGAAGAGCACTGCATATTAATGTTGCTTCAAAAGTATAACACCACAGGATTTGTGAGAGTGAGTTGGTGTATTTAGTTATGTTGGTCACCTCGCACCAATTTTTAATAATTGATCAATTGCGTTGCTACCAACCAGGACCTAAGCCTGACCTATGATCTAATAATAATAATGGTGTCTATCTATGACCTATATGGACCTTCAACACTAGTTTGGTCTAGGTTTCACACGTGGCTCATAGTGGCTCCTAGAGCTGGCAGGAGACAGACTTGCAGAGGCTTTCTCCGACTTTCCTGGCGGCTTCTCCCGTTTGCGAGGCAATCCAGTTATGGCGGCCGGCTACGATGAGCGTTTCGTCCGAGGTAATCCCGAGAACTATTGAACGATGGAAACAACAACTGCGAACTCACCTCAAGAACATTTTCGACGTCAAATTGTGATTATGTGTTCGAGAACTTCGCAGTTCAACCGTTCAGCTGCCGTTCACGTCGACCCGTTTGCTGCTTTTACTGCAAATGCAGCAATGGGCAGTGCAGCAGACTTGCAGAGTACAGAATTTGTTTATTTATATTTTCCATAGAACATGTAAAAAAACAATGTGCTGTACCGACTGTATTCAAACAAATACAAATATACTGTGTTTTAGCTATGTGCATGTTAGCAGATTACAGGTGACCGATGACACACAATGGGCGTCAAGGGTGAGACCACAAGTATACTACCACTGCAGGCACTGGCAGGCATTTGTCAGAAAGCAATGACCACACAGAGCTTAAGGATCATATTGAGCTCCTTCCATTATTTTTTATTGACAGCACGTTGGCTGCCATCCAGTTCATGAAAGTGACCTTTATCGTTGAAAGAACGGTTCAATAGTAAACGAGCTGGTGATAGTGTCCATGATGGCGAGACCCGAAGAGGAGATACAAGAAGGGACATACACACACAATGTTGAGCCATTGTGTATGCCCCTTCCTATCCCTCGTCTAATGTTTTTTGCTATGGACCTTCATCATGTTTCATTCCGGAAACTTTACATATTTTTGTGTAGAATTGTGAATGTACAGCCAGGCGCTGTTCACAAATCACACAGTACTTTTCTTGAATCAAGAATCCATAGACGGTACACAATCATCTTCAGCATTGCACATATCTATGGGACATGTTAATCAATTTGAAATGTCACAGACATGTAATTGAGGCCGGCACATGATTAGTGGTGTTGAACAGACAACTATTTGTCATATTTGAGGCACAAAAAGCATGCAGGTTTTACATTATGCATCATCTTCACCAGCTCGCTTGCTTCCTAGCCATTTTTTCATTGACAAAAAGCAGTTTTGGCACTTGTATGTTGAGACAGATGTATCTCTACATACTTTGCCATGACACAAATATATGAAGCAACAAATGTACTCTCTACTTCATTATGGTTATTAGTCAACACTGCCAAGAATGTGGGAACACAGTCTTGTACCACCTACACTCTTCGAAATGACCTTCACACACAACACCTTGTAGGTCAACGAGAGTCCAGAATATGTCCTCTCCCTCCTCATTGGCTGAAAACTTTTTCCACGACTTTGCATAAGGGGAAGTGAGTACAAGAATCGCACACGTTCCTTTTTTGGGCAAATCAGTATTCAGAGCGTTACCATACTGTGGTGGGCCTGCAGTGCATTACGTGGTACAGCACACACTGTAAAAAATTTCGCCGTAGAACATGTCATCCGTACTAAATGCAGCCTTCTCCAGTTTTTCAAACTGCCATTTCTCATAGTAGTTTAGGATATGACACAGTATTTTTAAATCTTTACTGTAGTTTACCGCTTGTAGCAGAAAAAAGATACCGTTGTTTCCGATCACAGGACACAAGCCATAAATGCTACACGGCAGCAGTACATGCTGCTGTCTAGCAGTTCTTCGTGTTTGGACATGGTATAGTGCATGCAGGGTAAATTCCATGGTTAAAATATCCAAACGTGAACAACTGTTAGATTACGTGATGTAGAATGCTGTATAGTATTTATGTCCCGTGTCATGTGGCCAAAAGCAATATGTGCTTTTGCTCATGCTGCACATGAAACCCGAGGCGCGTAGGAAAAGACATGACTTTACGATCTCTGTGTCAATTGTTTCACGTTGTAATTGCGTACCAGCTCGCCTGTACATGAGAATAAGTTTGATGCATTGTACATGCACCTTAGACATGCAGTTTGTGGTGTGTTGTGATAGTAATGCCACTGCCAATTGAAAAATAATGCTCCAGGTGGATTGTTACGGTACAATCTTGAACTAAGCATACCAAGGGGTAGGGCACCTGCGTGACAGGTATACCTGGAAGTAAGAATATAAATGTTAGCTGAAGTCATTGAATAATTAACATAATCAATATATTGCCGCCGATCATACAAACAACAGCACACAAGATGTTCCGATATGTTCTGCAGGAATGTCTCTGTACGCACAAGATTAGTATAGCAGCTACAGAAAGGCATGAAACAAGTTTTTGTATACATGATAACACTTGAATGCAACACAAGCTTCTGTTGCTTTGCCAGAGCACAACAGCGCACAGATTTACCTTACTTAAACCTGAGAAAAAGAATGTACTGTTGCACACATGATGCTGTTTGAATGTAATACTGAAACGTCTCGAAAAACATAATTTATGACCGAAACACATCAACTGGAAGATTTAAATTTACCTTACTGAGAAAAGGTATGTGCTGTTGCACACATGAAACTGCTTGAATGTAACCCTTGAGGGATCTGGAAGAACACCTTATTTGTGACCAAAGTACAACAGCTGAGTCAACGTTTAAATTTATACCTTACTCAAAACACACAAGATGCGCTGCCCTGCACATGATACGATGATACTGCTTAAAGGGACCGAAAAGTGAATATAAACCTATCGAAACTTTATGTTCAGCGAAAAGCTTGAACCTTCAAAAGTTCGAATATCAAAGAACTCCGCTGAAGTCGCTGTAGTTTTTCTGTAATCGAATTTTTCATAATTGCATGTCCAGGGACCTAGTAGGAAACCGTGCAGTCTGTCAACAATTGCATGACCCCGCGCCATCTGTCGAGGACGCATGTAATACGCGCACTTCCGGGCGCTAATCCGGCGAAAACGAAAATGGCAGTGGGCATTTGTGACCACTTTCTACGTCGAGAATGTCGAGCCTCTTGAACATGAGTGCGCATGAATTTCACAGTCGAGAACTGTCGCTCACACAGAACTGTTGTTCGTGCGTTAGAGTGCTGGAAAGTGTGTTCTTCGCAGCAGAAGATTCCTCGTCCAGAGATCAATCGGAGTCACATTCGTCCTCAGCAGTAGCTCACCGTGCCGTGAACATGAACTGCTTTGTGAAATTTCCATGTATCAGGGAGAAGCACTTGTGTAAGCCGAAACAAGCGCTGGTTTTTCGTCGTGCAGGTGTTCATGTGTGAAATGCAAACCGACGGATACTACGGATGGATACTACGGTTTTTGCTGCCGAGAGGTAGAGAATGCGTGTGAAAAGCAGACAGACGATTGCATCAGAACTAACGAATATTTCGAAATATTGTGCCTTGACACCGAAGTACTGCAAGTGTCTTTTACATATATCCGAGAAACCGAAGAGCATGGCAACATACATGGCAGCGCCGTGTTGTCTTCACGCGCTACTTGAACAGCAAACTGGACGGAAAACCCTTATTTCTGCAGGAAATTCCGTTATACCACCTGTCGGCCATTGACAATAAGGATATGATCCGAGAAAATACAATAGAAAGTACCCCACTGGATCTCGATCTGCGTCATGCATGCTATTAGGGATGCTTTCCCATCAGTGCGTTGACCTGTAGAAATGTTATCAGCAGATTTTCATTTCTTGTTTGCTGCAAGCTTTTCGCATTGCTTTTTGTTTGCTGTCACAGCATATTATAATTACTAGTTTGTTCCTGAAGGGTTAAATAACCTGTGGGCATAGATGTATTTGTAGGTTATACTCATGTCTCAATTGTATATGTGAGGAGTAAGTAAGATAATTTTCATCAGTGTCATTCAGCTGAACTGTGTTCATAACCTTTTAGTATACTTCTTAGTGACCACGTTTCCAAATGTCAACATTGAACCAAGATTGGGATTTAACACTTAACTCTGTTTTGCCAAACGAAGTACTTGTAACTGATTCATTATCACGTCACCAACTAACATTTGTAAAGAAGGACTTGAGGGCTGACTTCAAGTATTATTAACCCTTGATCTGAGTTCAAAGTTAACCATGCACCATTGGTGTGCATAGTTCTCCAAAATGGCTAAATAATTTCTTGCATAAGTTCTCTGTTACTGTAATTGAGATGTACTTTTGTAAAGTATTTTGACAGCCCTGCAAATTGAAACTTGCTTCAGTGTACACTACAAATGCATCATAGCATTTGATTGAAATATAATATAAGAGCAGAAGCAACGTTTTGTCACAACTCAAACTATATCTTTCTTTTTTATTGTCCAGGGATTTAGGAAACAGAGTACGACTTCCTGCCCTCTGATGTTTAGACGTACTTGATAGAGTTGTAAAACCTGCAACAAACTAAACAAGAGAAGTATAAACAGTTTTGTCTTTCCCTTTTGAATTTAACGAGCTAGTTATATTTTACCATTTGTTCACTTTTGTATTCTCTGTTGGTGAAAAGATTACAGGAACAAAAATGCTGCAGATCGAACAATGACCTGTCATCTTGATGAAGATCAGAACATTTCTTCAGGCATGCTAAGTGAGACAAAAGAAATGTACAATGAAGGTTATACAAAAACAGCAACTCTCCGTCGACTAAAACTTTATATATATGGATGTTACCACATCGTGTATTTTCCATCCAAAAGTAGGACTAGGCAAGGTTGTTTGGTAGGTTGTTGGCATGCTGATGTGCTATACCGTTACAGCACATCAATATTGATGAGGGGCAAACACAGTAGACAGCGTGATGGCTGCAAACTCAAGTGAAGATTTATTCAACAGAACAAGAAACCGAAAGCATGAGTATAGAGAAAGGCAGTGCCATGCAGTGTATGGTGACCCACATTAATCTCTGAGAAGGTAGAATCGGAAAAGCAATAAAGAGAAATGACAGTTGCGTCCTAGATAGGGGAACTCTGCAAATTTACGACCAATATGATGTGGAAACCTTGCATGGCTCACTGCAGCTCTGACACACATTGAACAATTCCAGTAGTGGGGCTTCAAAGACAACGAACGTTTGCTGTTTCACTGGGCATTCCAGTGTAGAGGATGCATCTCTAGAAAATTAATTAGCGTTCCTTAGTCATAAAGTCATAACTACATCTCAACAGGAAGTATTCTTATACCCCTCAAACAAGCTAGTAGTTCTGATCGGTTTCTTCTCCCCCTGTTGACGTCATACTAATGTTCTGCACCTGTCCAAAGACTAAAAAAAATGTCGCAAAGTCTGCAACACGTAACAAATCTAGTGCTTCCATCTGTGGACTTTGCATACCTGCTTTCAGCTATTTCTGTCATGTCAACTTGAGTGCCTGGATCACACACACACGAAGCACTCTTGCGCCACTTCAACACTGGAAGGCCCCTAAAATTAAATTTGTTGATGTTGACAATGTTGAGTACGGGACAAGTAGGATAACATAAGTGAAATGGAATACGTCGTCGCTATATTATAATTTATACATGTGTGACGCCTGTACATACCTAAGACGCTGTGTTGAACTCGTCACCTCGGTGAAGCAAAATCACTGGGTGCTGAGCATCAGTGTGCTTCGGAAGTCTTCGCAATTCGCCTTCTACGGCATCTTCGTAGTCATCGGCAGCAAAATGAGAACAGCACACACGACACGACTGCTACATCTAATAACCGAGTGTTTCGAACCACATTCGCTTTCGCGCACTCTCCTGTTGAATCTTGTGGTAGAAAACGCCCGCCGCCGATGGTGAACAAACATGATTTTTGCATCCCCGAACACCAAAACTACACCAGGCATATGTAGGTCTCTCGAATAATTGACACAACCACGACGAACATGTCATTCACTTCTCTTCGCGCGACCAACACGACCACCCACGACGTAAACAATAAACGCGATAACACAGACGAACTTGCAGATGGCGCGGCGGATCGTAGCTCGTAGCGGCGAAGTAGCTGAATGCTTTATTAACGTAAAAGCTATGGAAGTGAGCCTCATTTTTAAAATGGCGTTTAGCTGTAAGATAATGTGCGTCAGCTTTGTTATCTACAAAATTAACTCTCACGCGGTAAGGGTTGACCAATCCCTGGGAGCCCTGGACCTGAAACCCAAGTTGCTCTTTTTCGCCGTTCGCTGGCAGCACCGTCCATGTTCCGGCAATCTTCAAAATATTTATACGTAAAAAATATGCCGAATTGAGAAGTAATGCTTTCTGTATCTTATCAAACAACGATGTTGTGCACGACTGTGGGCAAAAATATGGGGGTTATTTTTCACTTTTCGGTCCCTTTAAATGTACTCTGAAAGCGCTGGAGTAAGAACACAAACACCTCAGGCATGGTCGCTCTAAGCTAGCGAACAATAGCAAGGGTATACGAATAAAAGAAGTCGAGCACAAGTGATCCAATGCACTTGATTCATCAGAAAATAAAATGTCTCAGTACCAGGTGTCACTGTTCCGTCAACAAAGACAGATGAACTTTGAAGGGATTCGTCTGGTTGGCACTGGTGACAGCCTTCAGCTTAAAACAGAAGGTGATAGTTGAGACGTGGAGTGTAAGCTTCTCGGTGGTGCCAGAAATCATTTAACAAGTAAGGCAATTCCAAATCTGTTCTGAGAATATACCCGCTGGGGCCTAATCTTTAAAAGATGAAGCAGTAACTGACAGATAGCGTATTTTTCTTTTCTATGCATTTGCACCGCATGACTACTGACTTGTCTAACATTACCCGACTACCTTTATCTGCTGCCTAGTCCTGCCTCTGCAATCTCCTGCTGCAGATAAAGTTGGCACAGCATCCCGAACGAGATATCTTCGGCTTCGTGTGAAACAAGTTGCGCATTGCTTCCGTAACATTCAAATGAGCGAAATGAACAGATCAAATCGCTGCTTTCGAAGGTGGCACCCAGTCGGAGTTGTAACCGATTGTTGCAGTCAATATATTTTTCTTTCGCCTTCCGGAAAGTTGTGGTTTGAAACATTGGAACTGCCTGAAGTGTTCTGGCAGACGGGAGCAAAACGCTCACGCATTCTCGGCACGCAGCACACCAGGAAGTCTGTACTGGCCTAGCAAATGCCTTGCAGTCGAAGGAAGCAAAACTAACGTTCCTCGTGGGCTCAGTGAAGTCCAGAAATATACTGGCTCCCTAACAGTGAACTGCCTATCACTTCCCCAATCTCCATCTGCGCAGCAGACAGCTCGGCAGAAGAAACCGGTCGGCTTGGCGGAAGAAACCAAGCCAAATGGTATGCCAAGCCGGAGCACGGGCAGACATCGGCTGTGTTTCAATACTCGGCGCAGGAGCAGCTGTCTGAGTGGACAGCTAGATAGACGCCTTATCGGCGGAGATTTGGAACAGACTTGCGGACTTGGCGCGCTGTCGCCATCTGTCATGGCCCGCAGGAACATCAATTCCGCACTTTGTTTAAACGCCGCGTAATTCATTAATAAACGCTGAAATAATTCAGCTCACATGTCGATGCATTCTCCCTGCGTATCGTTATATTGCAGAACACCTAGTGACCTCAGTATCATTAGTTAACAATGATCGGCAAAAATGCCGGCACGGCTCATTCATATTACGGCGTAGCCTTTCAAGAAATACGCGTTTCTTGTATTTTCTTGATGTGTTCATATCATTCGTATATGTCTACATTTCCTCAGTGTTCCTTGCATTTCGTTGTTCTTCACGTTTTGCAAAACTTCACTCCGCCATGTATTAACCCTGGGTCCTTATGGCACTACAATAAATAAATTCAATAAAATATCACTTTTTGGACTTATTGTTGAACGCCGTAAACACGTCAGACCTAATCGCATCTATGTTGCAGACAAGTGTATTAATTTTCAAGGCTGCTGTCAATGACGACCACTCAGACGCATAGCTAGTCTGCATCGATGCAGACTAGGCGAAAGACGCCTGAATAGCAGTCTAGGCGGGAATTGGAACGAAACTTAACATGGCGGCACTTCCGGTTGGACCGCCAAGTAGTCGACTTACCGGAGTATTGAAACACAGTCAACGAATGTGTCGTCGACACAGGGTTTGCGGGCCACAACACGGAATGTCAGTGAAACTAAAAATTCGCTTTTTCGAAAAACCGCGATGAGTTTGCGATAACTATTTTGCACACATAATCAGTGTTCCTTTATGAACACATCGTGTGAGTACCATTCCATTCTGTAACACTCGGAAATCGGCGTAGCTGAGCTTTGAGGCAAATGCTGTTCTACAAGAGGAAGGCTTCACTCGAAGCAAGGCAGATCCTTGTCTGTATTCCAAGACGACTAATAGTCCCATGTATATTTTACTATACGTGGATGATATGCTGAACCAAGCACATCGATGTTCGACATCATTATCTGAGAGACTCAATTCATCGTGGGTTGGTTGACATGCAGTATTGTCAGTCAGCCCACATGATTGCAGACGTTCTCACCTAGCCACTCCTACGACAGGACTGGAAACCTTCAGAGAGCGCTTACGTCTTGTGAAGGGGAGTTGTCATAGTTGTCGAGGGGCGGGTGTTGGCAGATGAAGAAAACGACAACTTACGTGCATCTAGCACGGTCCCACTGTCATTCTGCGCGGGACAGTAGAATAAACCTTGTTCTCTGGTTCCCTGTCACTGGTCCGGTCTGCTAGCACTTACATCAACCACGCAGGTACGCGCAGCCACAATCGGTGGTAGCCCAAGCACGGAAAGTTTGAAGTAAGATTTCCGTATCGTGTTGTGCGGGAGAAGTGCTAGCGGAAAACAAGTTAGTTGTCACCATCTGCTGGACATCATCTTGCGATACATTGGGCTTCCAGGGTGGCCACACACATCGAGACACAGTGTCTGCAGCCGTACTTCTTGCACTTAGTTCTATAGCGGCAGGTTTTAGAGAGATGCCCCTGCTTCGTTCATCGAAAACATCTCCTCTCGGATGCAAGCTTTCTCTTCTTTTCCGCCAGAGTAAGGTCACAAGGACAGGTGTCGGCAGTATGACTCTCAGAGGCACAGAAAAAGCAGGCAGCGGTCACCTTGCCGGCGCTGTGAAGCACGAGTGCAGATGGAGGACTTACTGCTCCTTGCTTGCGCTTTGGAGCCGGAGCGCTGTCCTGCCCCCTGTCGAGTACACCCGAACGTTCTCTGCTCAAGATTTCCACGCGCAAGAAATTGAGCAGCTTCACCAGTTCCTTGAAGGACTCCGATACCTCCGATGTTGATCCTGATGATGCCTGCGACGCGACGGGGGCAGCATCATCCTCGAGCAGATAGGAAAATTTGAGTGCTGCTATTCAATCTACGATGATACTCCACTACAATGTCTGAGGGAAGCACGGACAGAAGAATGTCCACCGTCATGGAGGAATACGTTGCAGTCGAGACACAAGCGATTGCAGGCCGCGTGTATTCGTTTGGACACGATCGTATAATTTTCGGAGAGTTTGAATATCTTCCGAAGACTTCACAGCAGGGAGACGTCTCATTTTGCTCAAATGTTCACGTTCAATACGACGTTTGTCTCCGAAACGCTGTGCGAGAATGTCTATTGCGTCTTTGTAGTATGAAGACGTGGACTGCAATCCCGATATCGCACTCGACGCCGGACCCACGAAAAGTGAACGCAGGTACTGGAACTTCTCAATGTCTGACAAGCTTTCGTTATTGTGGACAGCCGTTTCGAATTGATCTCAGAACGGTTGCCAGTGCGCCAATTCCCCCTCGAACTGCATCAACTGCACCTTAGTGAGTTTCACGCCAGTGTTTTGGGGCTATCCTCTGCGTGTCACTGACTTGTCAGCTGTAAAAGGACCGTTAGAGGACATTTGAAAAGTAGTTAGCTTACTCTAGATGCCACTGAGTGTCCTTACAAATTGGTCTTCGTAGTCTCCGACAGTGGAATACTCGGCTTCCAGCGCATCGTCCGGTATGAGGGGTTCGACTTGGGCGTTTACTTGCTTGAGTTCATCATTACTTGCAATGAGACGATCGCGAAGGCTATTGGGGGTAGTCACGGTGACGTCGGGCTGTTGAAGCAAGGAAGCAACCTCGTTCTTTGGTGTTCGTTGTGCGTCGAACCGATCGTTTAGTCTTCAGTCGATCCATGGCGTTGGAACTTCACGAGTGTAATCTCGGGTTTCGCCGCCAGAAACCGCCAGTAGTTGAAGAATATCTGGCGATATCACATTCGGTACACAATATATGGATGACACTGTGAAGCTGTCGTTGACCCGTACAAAGGACCGATAAGAACACACGTAGCACAAAGACGTCTTTGCTCAGCGAGGTTTATTTTACGACTAAAAAACTAATGGCTTTTCCTGGGGTTCAGACACTTCCAATTTTGAACAACTAAAAAAACAAGAAAGGCAGTTGAGACACAGGAAAAAGGGACACAGTTTCCCCTCTACTTCCAGAGAAACTGGAGTTCCGTGCACCCCTTCTGCTGGGTGTGTCATGACAGCCACTCCGTGTCGCAGCCGTCCAGCCGAAGAACCGTTTTCGGCCGCGCACAGTTTTACAACAGTACTTTCAGTACCCGTGGCCTGAACAAAAACGAAGAAACGCGGTTTCAAAATGTGACCTCTTCGTTCGATTGCAACACACCTTTCAACTGGGTCTCCAATCCTTATTGTAGATTTCCGATAACCCAATACCCATTTGCATGGATGAAGACCGACATGGGATAGAGTATAGAGTAGTACAGACTAGAACAGGGTAAAGTATCGCCTGCGATTTGACACCCCAACCTTCGTCACAATAAAGTTATTCTTGAATAGAGTTGGAGATAACGTTAAACAAGTGCTACGTGCTCTCGACTACATCATTTATTTCTAGATGAAGATGAAGCAATGCCTAGATCAGGGTAATCGGGGGTGTCTCACACGAGGCCGTATATGGCCCGAAGTCAGCTATTCTGTGACCCAAACGCTCGTGACCACTAAAGAGAACGTAGCGGCCCTCCCCCCCCCCCCCTCCCTCAAAAAAAAAGGTGAAGAATAAGAATGAAACCAGGTTTTCGTGCATTGTTTTTACCCTTGCTTGCCGTAGTACCGCTCCTGTAGGAAACAGATACACATTCGAGCAGTTCTTCTGGCTCAGAACCTCAACAAGTAATGGTTACAGCCAGTGGCGTAGCCGGTTTGAGGATTCAAACCCCTCCCGAAATCATACATAAGGTAGTGCATTTCGGAGAAGGTAACTAGGGTGAAATCCCATCAAACCCGTCTCGAGATACTTTTGTGGCTACGCTACTGGTTACAGCGACCAAGCCTGCACGTGCATTTTCGTAAACTACATTGTGAGTAATATGACAATTAAGAAGTAATAGTGAAGAGAAAAAGAACTAAACACAATGGCTTCATCTAAATTATTACAACAAACTTATTGTATATACTATATGCCTATAGTATAGCTACAGACTCTCCGGATATCATCCGCGAAAAACTGTACGAAGCAGAGAGGCGCAGAGAGAGAGAGAGAGAGAGAGAGAGATAAAATATAAATGGAACAGTTATGTACAAGGTCATTCTATTAATTTTTCAGTTATTGCTCTTTCTATGATGTTTCCTGTTTTTACGCTGAAAAAGTAAGCAAAGGCAAACTACAGTGTGTAAATAGACAATTTGAATCCTCCTGAACATGGGGTAATCGTTCATGAAGAACTCTGTGCGAATAACTTGAAACGCCTTTCAGATTTTCAGTGCACGATTTGGAAAGACAGCCTATTCATTCCTGTTAGTGTGCCGAGTGAACTTTTTCAGTGATTAATTGCGCATACACCGAGTGCACAATAACTACATCACTCCTGTTTTTCGGGTATATTTTTTTATGCTGGAGTATTGTGCGATAATTACGGTCATTTCTTTTCTGTCCGGTCCTCCATGATGTCGTCCAATGTCAATGCGGTCCGCGACGCAATTTGAGCTTGAGTCCCCAGGCCTAGACGGTCTGTGACCGATGCGACATTACTGCACCCACTTGCTGGGAACGTACGGCATGATGGGCGGATTCGCATCCATCTCTATTAGCATTAGCCGCGTTGACATGAATTCAATAGGAGTAGGTCAAGTTGACTTGTCGAGTTCGTCTCGCTTACGTAAACGCTGTGGGATCATGTTGACTCAGTGTCGCGTCGAGTCAAGTGAAGCATAAAGCAGGGGGAAGGTCGACTCGGCTCGCTCGAGCTATAGACGCCGCTGCGATCGCCTCTGGTTGGAGCGAGTTCATGTAAACAGCGTTTGGTCAGGCCCGACTCAGCCAGATAGTCAACTCGTCCTGCTCCTGTCAGGTTCATGGAAATGAGGCTATAGTGCTACCATTTTGCGGTGAACAACAACAACAGGTGTCCCAGCACCACGGAGTTTCCTTTGAAGATGACCTGCCCACCGTCTCAGATTTGATAGAGAGCTCCAAAACATTTCACAATATCGTTCTCGAAGGCCAAGGTTCTTCATAAAAGGTTTTATACATCGCTCAGGGATGTAGTTCCGTATCGGGACCACTGGCTTTTTTTCAAAGAAAAAAGAATAAAAACAGAAATCAAACGCTTTTACGTGAAAGAGGATCTAATTAGTAACGAAATTAAACAGTAACGACCCTCGTATATTGCGTAAAATGTATAAAAATTAAACTTTATCGGCGGTTCCTTGAAGGCGATCCGCCATCTTTACTGAGGACCTTCTGATCTAACCCGAGGCACAGTCTCGACGCCCGCACCGACTAGTGGGTGCCTGGGTGGGGGGCCTCAGACCCCCGAATCTGTAGAACCTAACCTAGACGAACCTCACTAAAGTGAGATGATCGAGCCCAATTCAACGACCCTACCTCTTACAAGATGGCAAGTTCCGAATCCGTTAGGCTTAGCATTCCCGTGTTTCTCCTGCGCTAAAAGTGCATCAGATGGGGTTGGTGAAATGCATATAAAAAGCTTTTAGTCCACAGAATTTTATAATTCTTGCGTTTTTAGATTCAGTATATGACCTTGTTCCACTTCTATGCAATATTTACCTTCCTATCCCTTTCACTAATTTTTAAAAACGAGTGGTCCTGACACGGAACTACACCCTCGCTCAGTAGTGCGTGTGTTTCTTCAGCAACACAGGCTCGGCAGAGGAAATACGGGCACTCCTCTTGCTATGCTGCACCCTTCCTCTTCTTCTTCCTCACACAAAATTGGCCGTGGACCACGGAGGGAGGTTGACAAGGGCTATATATAACTATGTAAGATTGGTGTATCGCTATGAACATTGTGTATATATACCTTGTATATATGAACCTTGTGTATGTTCCCTTCTGCATTCTTCAACTTCATCGCCGCCATTCGTGATCGATGTCCTTCGCTAATAGTGCAGGCAGCTGTAGCACATCGGATCACGACGCGTTACATCAATCGTGCTATTGTTGCACACTCAGAACCGCCAATCACTTACTTTACCTACAAGAATTCTTAGTCTGCGGTACTCATAACGTGGGTTTATACAAATTAGTACCGGTACTAGGTTATTATTAGAATTCTACAATAAATATGGGACAAAAACGAATTTTGGGGCCTAGAAAGGTATTCATGATAACGCCCTGAAAGTATGGCAAGCCCATTGCAGCTTCTCTTCCAACAGGTGATATCACACTGCTAAGCTAGGATTTGATAACTTTCGATGTACTAAAACTCCGTAAAGGTGAAAAGTACGCTGCAATTGAATGGCATGATTTCATTATCAGAACTCAAATTATTTGTTTCCTTTCCCGAAGAAGCTTATGTATCTTCGCGAATTTGTATGCAATTTATTTTTCAAGCAGATTACATTTTCTACGCCATGGCCCTACGACTGACTACAACAACGCACCAAAACTGATACACATAGTTACAAGGGACGAATGTCGCCTACGTTGAAATACTATGCTCACCATAGAAATAATTTTCGCCCCTTGATCAGGTCATGAAAATGTTTTCTTTGCATGCGACGGGAGACAGACGCTGCTATGTCATTCAGAGATAGCGATAACGCATGGAGAGCGCCTCACTGAGCGGGCTGGTTCAGACGGCTAATTTTCTTGTTGTTTTGGTTTCGTCACTGATTCTCCTTTCCCACTCTTCAGCCAACCAAATTTTACCTCCCGAAGACAAAATCTGTCCTGGGCATTGATTGACAAAATTAATTAATGACTTCTCGAACTGATGATTTTATTTTAGTCCCCGACATTGCGTGAGAGTTTGCAATTCAAAAGTGACCGAGTACTCACTTGCAGTTTTGCACCGTTTTAACCATCCACACCGGTTCTCGGTTTTTGGCGAAGCGTTTTGTTCCTGTTTGGGTATATACAGACGCACATACCAATGAAATAATCAGGAGATCCATAAATATTAATAGTAAAAAAAAGAAAATTTAAAAAAGTAAAAAAGAAGAAGAAAACGAAACCTTTTTACTCTGGAGGACCTGTAGTATGTACATTTATACATGACCATGTATATGCATGATGGTGTTTGTCCGTTACAGATTTTCTGTAAGAAACATATGGAAGCCACACAGATGCCTTTTTTTTTTCAGGTGGGTTATGCAGTCAGGCGGACTGTCGCAAAGCGTATCAAGTTACGTTGCGAGTCATTAGCTACAACTCATTAATTAATTTATTAATTATATATTCTTTTGCAAAAGCGAGATAACAGAATTGGAACAAGTGATTATTTAAGTCTATTGTCCTCGTTAAATATCCTGAGATGAGCACGTACTTTGAAATATACATAAATTGCCAACTTTTGCTATGCAAGTGAACCGATAACGGAACAATCCGAAGCGCAAAAAAGTGCGATGGGCATTCCACGTGAACGGGAATCACCAGTGCCTGAATAGAAACAAAACAGAAGTACTACACAACTACTGAAAAAGCTGTTTCGGCGGTGGCTCGCTTTTCCCCCACCTACTGTGTTTTACATATTCCATTTGACGGAAAGTAGCGGTAGGGGAGAAAGGGTCCGCAGCTTCCCCGGATTTTAACGGAAACATGTTTTCTGATTATTCTGTAAACTGTAAATACTCCGCTGCTAAAAAAAGCAATGACCGCACGAGGTGCCAGCGGTGCAGAAACCGAAATGAAGTCCCAACGTACGGTAATTTCTGTTATTTCGGTTGCTGCACCGACAGCGCCCCAAGCGACACCCGCACAAAACTCTCTGATGACGTCACGCTGATATCAGTATATTTCTATATTTCAGATAGGTACAAAATGGCTACAGTTTTTGCCCAGTGTTTGGTTTCTACCGTTTTTTTGTGTGTGTTATTTTTGATCGCACAAAAGCGCCGTCGCGCGACACAGGAAGCTTGTCGAGTAAGCAGGCATCGTATTACCTGAGTAAATGTGGGGCTGCTTTATCTGCACATACCCGGCACTTCACAGTCTTTGAAAAGCCCGCCTTTTCATTTCTCCACGACATTATTTCCTCTTGACCAATGCGAACCCACGAAAGTGGGTTGCGCCTCAAACTCATCTCACGCCGTGAAACTTCTTGAACCGTCGTAAAGCAGAGTCAGGAAACTGGATATCGGTCACGATCTCCGCATCTCGTTGCCGAGGGAACGTTCTCTGGCTCGGCCTTGAAAATGCGGTCGTCCAGCCAGTGCATCGGCGGCACGCGATTAATCGCTGTTGGTCTCGGTCTCCGGATAACACGTTGACGTCTGCAGCTGTTGTGAGGAGCTTGTGCGCAAAAAAAGTAAGTCTAAATGATATCCTGTACGTAAAGGGAGAGGAAATGCCTTCTGTTCTTCGTGTCACGTCGGCAGCTTGTTGAAAGCGTTTGAAGTGATTCTTTTGCTTGCCTGTAGTTTCACACAGTGTGCGTAGATAGTGTTTATGCAGATATCTAATTTGGGTCCGCCACTGGTTACTTGAAATCTACATGGTGTATCGTGATCCATTATTAATATGCGACGCTCAGTTCGACACATTCCTCCGGGGACCAGTTTCTCACGGAAAGTGTCGGAAGCGGCGGTCACGGGTGCGTCCGAAAACTGCATCGCACAAGCCGTCAGAGTGGGCGTCACATGTGCGCCTTCAAGCCAAAGTATTCGGACGAGCACTCTGAGCACCGATATGCGCGCCATCTGGTGCTGATCGTCTGCAACGTCTATTTAATAAAATAGACTCCAGAGGGCGCATAGCATGAGGTGCTGCAAAATCGGCCGTAGTAGCAGACGACAATAATTTCTCGGAATTCAGCATGGACACCGAGGCAGTTTTCATTTGTCTTGCAGTTTATCTGCATGCGCAGAGAGAATGAGGTTGACATTCCAGACAATGTGTGTAGAAGTCGTGCAAACTGAAACTGACGGAAGGACGAAAAGTAAGCAGAGCGTACAAAACGTGCCCAAAAAGAGAACTCCGGAAGAGCAGAGACGACGAGAACTCTAATTCTGACAACAGTAGTGTGATGTAGTACTGGGATCGGCTTGCTGCGCATTTATCCTGCCCAAGGCACCCTGCAATCGTGTATCACAACCATCATTGAACCTCGTGAGCAACGGTTGTGTTCTGACAACTTATCCAAGGCTGAAAGCGACAATTCCGCACGGGGAGCATTTGTGTGTAGTTTTATTAATCTATTCGCAAATCATAAAACCGTTGGAGAAGTTCAGTCTGCTTTCGTGTTTCGTTTAACATTTCTACTTCAATATTTGTTGGGGACTGGCGGGGAGGGGGAGGGGGCTCCCGGGTTGTCCCGGGTTCCTTATCACTGATCACCTCATCTTCTGGGCGTTCCTCCCGATTTTCCAGACCTTCCAGCCGATCTTTAGGCGATTCTCATTCCCGTGGAGAGGTACGAAAACTCGTGTCGCTTTAAAATTAACTAAAGAACGAAGGATAAAGTGCTCAGTGTTAATATGTGAGGCTAAACTCGCAAGAGTAATTGTTCCGCCCTGTTTCGCCTTCGCGGTATGCCCATTTATCTTGGTATGCCGACATTTTTGCAAACAAAAGGGCCGCCGGCCGCCGAAAACTGTCGTCTGCTAAACCTAGGCCTCCATGTATTACACCAGGCCTGAAAGCTTCGCGATTTCCCCATTGAAAGCGTGTGCCGGACTTAGTTCACTTACCTGCCATATGGCGCTCGCTACATGGCCCAGGATAGCGATGTTATTGGGACCTTGCCAGGTTTCGGAGCTTCGGCACAGTTCTGCGCTCTGGGAAATGTGTCGTGTGGGAACTTCTCAACGACGATGATTTGGGCACGTGGATTTGGTACTGTGAGTGTGTCTGTTTTGTGCCTGCTCGGAAGAAAGAGAGAACTATAACTCGCATGTGTGAGGATTTTTGAACAATGCCGACCGATCTCGCTTGTGGATCTTGTCATCATAATGAACGAAAGGGAAATGGCACAAGCAAGACCCCCCCCCCCCGTTCCCCTTCTTATTCTTTCTTTTCATACCTCAAACGCCCAAACTCGACTTTCTCTCTCTCTCTCTCTCTCTCTCGGGTGAGGAGGCGGCAGGGCTAGCTTATATGACCTTCTGCGAAAAATATATTTTCAACTCCGGGAGCATTCCGTCAGAACGCACGAGATTTCGCAGGATATGTCTGGAAAAAAGCAATTACAGCAATTACAGAAATTGAAACAGCTTTTATAATCGAGGAACTTGTGTGATAACGATGGTTGTCGTCTGCTAGCATCGTCTGCTAGTCTCGAATGCGCCAGGCACACGGTCAACACCGAAATCAATGCTCTTGGTCAAAAGTTTTCTGGACAAATGTTTATTCTAATACACGGGGACAGTAATTCATTCGTGAGTAGAGCGCACAACCACCGTGGAGGAAGCTGCTGCGCGCTGTACCATGAGCGAAGGTGGTGGTGTAGTGTAGTCTCTTCCTCATTGCGGATCGCGGTCTACTTAGCAGCCTTTTGGGCCATGTAGGAAGCGCCAATGTAGCAGGTAAACGAACTAAGTGCGGCACAGCTTTTTCTTGGGAGCTTTCTTGGCCTGGTGTAATACATGGAGGCCTAGGCTAAACTAACTGTTCGACGAACGCGCCCTCCCCCGAAACACGGCAGAAGCGGGAAACGCGAAACGCACTCCGCGAAGTCTGCATCGGAGGAGACTTCCCAAAGTGCGCCTTCTGTGACGCACATGTGCTCCTGTGGAGAATTCGGATGGCGAACCATTATGGCGGTACTTCCGGTGTGCCGTATGTGGTGACGCATCTCAGACTATTCGGACGCACCCCATGTCATCTCCATGCGTCCATCGTTTACGAGTGCCTTCGCACACCTCTCCCCTTCCCGACATGCTTTCGCCTGCGTCCTCTTTCCCGTTGCTAGGAACTCACGGCAGTTCTGCTAGCAAACGACAGCCGCGCTTGCTCGGAAAGTGCATTTGACGCTTGCCTTCAATTCTGAGTGACCGCAGACATTAATTTTACAGTATTCCGAAGTGCCTGAAGCCAAAACACACCGTCTCTTAGATGTCTTATAGATATCTCCGTTTTCCATTGCCCTCTTGAGACCTTCAGGCACGAGAGTGTCATCTTGCACTCACAGTGCAGTAGTCCCGTCATTCTTTCATCACGTGGGCAATAAAAACGTAGTTATCTGCTAGAGAGGATGTGTTTGGCGGTAGGCAACTCAGAAGACTCTAAAATGGGTATCTGCGGCTAATCAGAACGGTATGCGAGCGTCACATACACTTTCCTAGCAACCGCGGTTGTCGTCTGCTAGCGGAACTGCTGTGCGTTCCTAGGAACGGCTGAGAGGGAGCACACACTTAAACTTTATACATCTTCTTGGGTGTAATTGGATGATACCATAGCTGATTACTTTTTTGGTGTAAATCAACAACTTAAAATGGAAGAACGCCCTCCAGGCGAGGTGCTAATTGGACACCATCTGGGGTGTAACTCAGTGGTACCCTAACTGAATCCATTTTCGGTGTAAATCAGCACTCTTAAACAGTGGCTTAACGTGTGCAGCTTTGTTTCTATAGTGAGTGTACAAACCAAAGTAAATGCTTAACATGAAAATGTAATGCATTGTGGACCAATATTGTCCTGATATAGCAATTCCGTACTGGTGCCATATTGGGCCAATATACGTTCTGTTATGCAGATGATGTACGCGCTAAAAGTAAGTGATAAATTTGGAACATCACCTAAATGGCATAACGAACCAAACGCTCGCTTAGAATGGCATTTCTTTTCTAAGAGAAAACAGATGCTATATGCATTGCTGGTCTTGCGCACGTCTGCAAATTTGAGGCAAATTTGCTTCCAGTGAAAACGAAGGGTGAGGTGTCTAAGTTTAATTTGATTATATACACAGACAACACTGAAGTTAGGAATTCCTTGGAGTATCAACTCACCATCAAGATAGCGTCTGCGTTTCTTACTGGTGTTGGTATGAGGCAAAATTAAGACTCAGCGTACACGGCATGGACATTCTAGGACAATGTTAAACCTTTTACCCGGTTACACCCTTTTCACACCAGTAGCCAAACATACACCCTCATGTGCCACTCAAGCCACTGTGGTGTGCTTGAGGACCTGGAGCATATTCTTCTTCATTGCTCCCACTACCAACCTTTCCCGAACCACACTATCCGAGTCTCGGACCGGTGGCTCAGTCGGTAGCGCGTTCGCCTTCTGATCTCGAGATCACGGGTTCGAACCCGGCCGAGGACGCCAGCAACTTGGTGGCAGGGTACAAGTTGCTTAGACATGCCGTCTTCCGCGAGGGACGTTAAATACGGGGTGCCGTGTGATGAGCCTTCATCGCACGTTAAAGAACCCTCAGGTGGGCAAAATAAATCCACAGACCGACCGCTGTGGCGTCGCTCATGATCTCAGTTGTCTCGCGACGTAAACATCCAATTATTACTCTCCGAGTCTCTTCGTCAGCTGGACTCTCGCCCCTTCTCCCTATCGAAATTGCTTGGTCCCTGGCCTAATCCAGCCCAGCAACGCTCAAAGCTCTTCTGACATTTCTGGACACCATCGGACTTCGATCATTATTGTGACGGGGCTCGTTATTTTATTCCCCACATTCCCACCAGCAATGGGGTAGAGTATCGACTATGGCGATGAACCCAACCACTCTCCAAAGCCAAAATAAAGTTGTTGTTGTTGTTGTTGTTACACCCTCATGATCAGGCTCTGTAACTATTACACCCATATAATGCCTCCATGCAAACTTTTTTTTTTTTGCCCAGAAGGGTGTAACAGGGGTGTGCAAAACGATTTACGCAAAAAATTACACCCCATTTGCATCGAGAAGGGTGCTCAGGATTTTACAGTGCAGGCCTGGAAGAGGACAGTGGGCGAAGGCAATCATGGGCAAACTAAAGGGCGCATGGAGATAAATGACATGACAGCCGCTGCCGCAACTTTCCGTGAAAAAATAGTGTGTGTAGGAATTTGCGGAACTGTGCACGGCTAATACAAAATAGCCCAGATATACCATGCGTAACTACATCCCAACGCTTAAAAAAAGGGTGTACAGTAACTCCTTTTGGGGTGGTACACCCTTGGCACTCGTATGTCACTCCCTATGAAGTGTACAGTTATACTCTCCAGTAGGTAGTTAAGCGGTCTCCTGACTCCCTAAAGGGAGTGTGGAGACTCCTCCTTGAGAGTATTTGTACTCTCCAAAAGGGAGTGACATATGTGGCAAGGAAAAGGAATTAAAGTATACTTTTTCTTAAGAGTGCAAGGGTGTAGATTTCAAGGTTAAACTGGAGTGGCGGACCTAAACTAGAAATGAACCGGTCCTTTTGTTATTTCTTCGTGGCATCTTTCAGTTGATAAGGGTTTGCAGCAGTTTGGAAGCACTTTACAAAATCACTTTTACGGTGAAGGATGTTGTCAAATGGAAGTTCAGCCACGTGATATCTGCCGTTTCAAAAGAATAGCGAGTTTTAGTACATGGTACGCTATCACCTTTGCGTACGTAATGGATAGCGTTGATGGTTCTGCGCACGCCCATAAGAGAAAGAGAGCTTCGCGCAGTGCGCAGAACCACCAACACTATCTGTTACGTACGCTATCGCCTTCGCATACGATGTACTAAAACTCTCTAATAGCTTGGTTAGCTTACCGTGTTTTCTGAACCGTTATCCTGAACATCTTCCGATCTGCTAAATCTCCCTCACGTTCTACAAACAAAGAAAATAAATTATTAACTGGTGGTGAGATTTATGTGGATGAATATCTCGCGGAATGCAACACAGACTATGTAGAACTTTATGTAGGACGACGCTTAATACAAAACCGATGAACGAAATTGAGCGTTGAAACCTATATCCTCTCTTAACACTTAAAAGGAAGAAGACTTCTATCGTTATCGGAAAATTAATGTCCGCATCTATATAGTGAATACTGCTCAAAATTCTATACAGCGTGAATTATCAGATGGTGCTAGAACGAGTCAAGAACATTCAAACTACACGAGGATAACTGTTAGTAATGATCCTGTTCATTAAACCTCAAAACGTCCATGTTGTGTAACCCTTGGAAAAGCAAGATAAGGACAGTAAGCGGGTTAAACAAAAAATGACATGTCGGAACCTAGTTCAATGGGCTTTTCGGGTTATGTTAGCTTTCTTAGGTCCGTGCTACGTTTTCCTACATACGAATCACTTTTAAACAACGTATGTAGAAACGTTGTTTCCGCACTTACATGTGACCCGCTTTAGGGCATTAACGGTGTGGCAGATAGCGGGAAAAAGGGCACATAAAACTGCAAACATCCAGACATGTTTCAGTGCTTTTTCAGGAAGAGAAAAACGGTGTTGTTACTGGAAAAGATATCCTCGTATAGCTCGTATAGTGTGCCTCATGGATCTGAGGGTACGTAAATAAATAAATATACCGTGCCTTATTCAGCCTCTAAAGACCTCAGCATAAAGGAAACAAAAGAAGCTTTCTCGTGTGTACCAATATTTCAAGCCTGATGATTGGTGTTAATAGTGTGAGGGCCCCCAAGCATTCACATAACGGACTACGTTACAATTGCGAAAAAAAGTCTAGAATTTACGCATCCGCTCTTCATAGTTTGTTGTATGAATGTTATGCACTTTAAGGCTCTACAGAGGCTTTCTAAGTGAACAAATTTTAGCTGAGTGAAAAGTGAATTTGGTATAAAAATTTGTCTCAATTTCCAATGGACCTTTTTCACAACGACTTAGGTGCATGCGCATGACTTTGAGGCCCTGGAGTGGGTTATCTCCGTGTTCACTAGATGGCGCAGTATGGGGACGACAGAAGTGGGGACCAGTGGGGAGACCGCATGAACGGCGTGACCTCGTCGTCCTACTGCGGACCGGGTTTGGTCCTTGTTCTACACACGTGGATTCGTTTTGGCGCGCGCCGAGCGTGGTTCGCCGGAAAGCCGCTAGGATACCACGCGTATATGAAAAAGGTTCATTTTAAGGTGCAAAATGTTTGCCGCCCTCCGCTCCCTTTACGGAAGACGCCCGGAGCGGTTGCCCCCTCGGAACGACTCTGCACGTTGTTCAAATTCGGACTGTGCAATGAATTCGTAGTTTATATTGCTGAGGCCAGACACTATACTAGAAATGACAATTCAACTTTCCACGCGCAGGTGGCCGACAATGACGCCAGCCAAACGTGTGTGCGTCATAGGTGCCGGTCCCAGCGGTTTGGCATCGGCACGACAGATGTTGGACGAAGGATTCCTGGTTGTCATGTATGATATGTCGGACACCGTGGGCGGATTGTGGGCTTACACGGAACTACAGGAAGAGGGAAAAGCTTCAGTCATGCGCAATACCATCATGAATACGAGCAAGGAAATGAGCGCCTTCAGGTATGCATTTTGCTTTGTACAGTGCTGGACAAAAGTTTATGGAACCCGTTCCGGCGCATTCCTCCTTCAGAGTGACACGTTAGCAGCGAATGAGACCGTACGGACTTGCAAACAGTTGACAAGGTTACCTATTCACATGTATGAAAGTCCGTGCGGTCCCATTCGCTGCTTACGTGTCACTTCGAGGAAGGGATGCGCCGGTATGCGTTCCGTAAACTTTTGTCCAGCACTGTACCTATAGTCCTAAAACGAAGTTTTGTATGCCCATCCGCGCAGATATTCCTGAGAAAGAGGGAAGCGTGAATACATTGCAGCAGATAAACAATATACGCTGTGCAACAACAACAGCAAGAACAACAAATGAAGGGGAAGTTATGATGACATGTTATGTTTCCCCGTGGTGTGATGCACCCGCCTGCTCGCGTTGCATCCACATTAATGTTTAACACAACTAAAACGGGTGGGCCCACGCTGAGGCGAGGAAAAACGAGACGAGACCGCTTTACAGTTATAGCATATTTACTTTCCTAGCCGTACAACATCGCATCATGTGTGACAGGCTCACCCTTCGACGTGGCTTGCAGGTTGTTCTGGCTGTTCTGGCTGACAGGCCTTCGTTGACGACGACACCCTGGGCGATGGTCTAGGTCGCACCACGTTGGTGTTCAGTTCAGATCCGGGGACGCAGACATGTCGGCTGTGACGCAGGGCCTGGTCGGCGTTGTTCCGGGAGGCGGTTAGTGTCAACCGGCAATCTCAGAGCTCCCAATCGTCAGGAGATGTTTTCTCGTTCGTTGTCGGGTCTCCTCTGTCCACCGTCAAAGCTCTTCCTTAACGCGAAGGCTCGGTCCCTTTGTTTCTCCCTCGCCTGCTTGTTTCCCTTCGAGCACCCCGCACATATGGTTTTCATTCGGCTCGAAGTACGCGCCCCTTTGATGCCGCCGTCAGGTGCCACCGTGTCGCCGGAGGTGATGGGGTTCTCTAATTGCTCCCAGACGCGGAGCCTTGTCGCGTCGCTTGCTCCTTTGTACGTCACCTGGTCTGCATTACCTGACCCACCCAGCATATTGTTCATGTCGCAAGTTCACAAGAAGGGTCCGTCACATCCGCTCAATCTCGGAGAAGAATTTTGTTACACTAAACAAAATTCGCTTGTCTTTCGCCACTCAAAGATCACCACACAATTTGAGCACAGCCGAAGGTGTCCATACACACTTTGCGATGTTCTGCAGGAGTGCAGTGTCACTCTTCTTACAAAAATACTATTATGGCACTATCCCGTAGTTATCCGGACTTGATTACACACATAAAAGAAAACGTACTCAAACAACATGTACAAATTTTATCCCTAAAGTCTAGAACCTAAGATGCAGTTTCTTTCCCGCCCTTTAGTGTTTCTCGAACAGGTCCGCAGTTATGGGACGTCGGGCACGGGTCCGCGACTCCGCAGTGCATATCCTGCGGTTGGTACAGCGACGCCAGAAGACGTGCGTGGGGTACGTTGTACCTCGAAACTCAGGGCTTCTTCTAACAGAGCCTGCTCTAGTATCCCTTGGTTAATGATAGTGTGGGAGTAATGATTTCTGTCGGATTGAGCTTGGTGTGAACACGGGGGACGGACATAATCGTTTTCGTCAGCTCTGTCAAAAGGATCATGAGCGGGCTTCATCCTGTTCGCATGTACAACTTTGTCCTCTCCGCGCCTGACATCGCGAATTTTGAAAGTCACGTCAGACAATTTTTCGACGATGCGAAACGGTCCCGTCCATTTCGGCGCCAGTTTTCCACTGATGCCCGGGGCTACTGCTTCCACTCGCAAATAAACCCGATCCCCCGGCGCGAAGCAGGCCTCTTTTGCTCGTCTGTCATGTCGCGCCTTTCTTGCCTGCGATGCCTCAGTAAGACATGTGGCCGCGATTTTGTGCGCGATCGACAGGCGTTCCACGAGCTCTGCACGGTAGTTCTCAAGCGTGCCGTAGTGGACGCCCGTTGGCTCGTAAGCCACTTCCGGCACCACTGGCTCCCTCCCATGAAGCAAAAAGTACGGGCTCTCTCTGGTTCCCTCATGAATAGCCGAGTTGTATGCGAAAAGGGCGAAAGGTAGCCAGAGGTCCCAGTCCCTCTGGTCACGGGATACATAATGGGACAACAGTTTAATTATGGTTTGATTCAAACGCTCAACTGCGCCGTTGCACTCTGGCACACACACACACAAATAGAGATACGATGATGAGCACTCTGGGTGGTACGCAGTGGTCTGCAGTTTCTTGATCCCTAGCAGCTGATACACCTCGCTCATTAGCTTCCCCGTGAAATTGCTCCCCTGGTCGGTCAACAGCTGTCGAATGACCCCATGGCGGAGGATGATGCCTTCTACAAACACGCGGGCTACCGTTTCAGCTCTCTGGTCAGGCATGGGGAAGACCTCAGCGTATCGCGTCAAGTGATCAACGAATACCAATAAGTATCTATTTCCTGACGTCGTCACCGGCAGGGGTCCCACAATATCCATAGCTGCTCGCTCGAAAGGGTACTGTACCTCTCCAAAAACCTGCATCGGCGCGCGTCTCCGGCGTTTTGTGTCTTTTCGCAAACTGCACGATTCGCACGCACGGCAATATCGTCCGACATCACCCTTCATCCCAGGCCAGAAATACTGTTTCTGTACCTTTCTTAGCATTTTTCTCACCCCAGGGTGTGCGGCACACGGAGCGTCATGGTATAACCTTAGTAGCTCCCCTACCATTGACCTCGGGGCAACGAAACGGCCTTGTGAAGTGCCCGTGGGGTCTGTTTTGCGCAGAACCCCTCCCTGATCAAGATGAAAATTTCCCGAAGATTTGCCGGGAGACGACTCGCACGCGTCGATGATGGGCCGTAGAACAGAATCTCGCTTTTGTTCGTCCCTTAAACGCATTTGTTCCGCTGTTGGCACAAATATGTCCGTCTGCCGCACCACGGCCCGACTCAACGCGTCGGCGTTCTGGTTCTTTTTACCCGCTCTGTGGACAATCTCGAACTCGTACTCCTGCAGTAGGAGATTCCAACGAGCCAGTCTAGAGCTCGGATCGCGCGCGTTCATCAACCACTTGAGGGGCTGGCAGTCCGTGACAATAGTAAAGTGACGCCCGTAGGGGTAGCAGCGGAAATGACGCACCACCCACACTACGGCCAAACACTCTTGTTCGGTGGCTCCGTACTTTTGCTCGGCCTCATTTAGCTGTCGGCTGGCGTACGCCACTGGGTGCTCCACGCCGTCAAAGACCTGAGAGAGGATGGCCCCCACCGCGTATTTCGAAGCGTCCGTTGTCAGTACAAACGGCTGCGTGAAATCTGGGAATCTCAGGACGGGCGCCTCAGTCAACTTTTGCTTTAAGCGGTTGAACGCGCCCTCAGCCTCCTTTCCCCGAAAGAATGGTTTTTTTTCGTCGTCAGCTGCGTTTGGGGCCGAGAGAGCGCGGCAAAATCTTCTATATGCCGGCGATAATAGGTGAGCAAGCCCAGAAACTGCCTCACCGCGGTTTTATCAGTTGGTGTCGGAAAATTTCTGATGCAGTCAACCTTGTCGGGGTCTGGTAGGACACCCTCCGCAGACACGATGTGGCCCAAGTATTTAACTTCCGGTCTCAAAAACTGGCACTTGGATGGCTTTAATTTTAGCCCTGCAGATTTCAGTCGACCAAGCATGGCCTCGGTGTCTTTAAGGTGTTGCTCGAACGAATGGCTATAGATGATAATGTCATCGAGATAGACATAGCACGACTTCCCGAGGAGACCGGCGAGCACTACATCGGCCGTTCTTTGCCACACTGACGCGCTGTTTACGAGCCCCATGGGCATTCGCTTCCACTGATAATGACCTGATGGTGTGTTGAATGCAGTTTTTTCTTTATCTCTTTCTTCCATGTCAATTTGCCAATACCCGGAGGCCATGTCCACTACCGTGAAGAATTTTGCGTTTCCCAATTGCGCCAACGTTTCCTGAATATTTGGAAGCGGATACGGATCGACCCTTGTAACCTTATTCAAGTCCCTGAAGTCCCTGAAGTCAAAGCGATACGACCCATCAGGTTTCCTCACAAGCAATGCAGGGGCCCCCCACGGTGAAGTGGAGTGCTCTATAATGTCGTTTTCGAGCAACTCGTTCACTTGTCGTTCCATCTCCTCTCGTTTCGCATAGGGAATTCGATACGCCATGCGGTATACCGGGTTCGAGTCTGCGGTTGGTATCCGATGTTTAATAGCGCTGCAGTGACCGATATCTGTCGGGCTCCACGAGAAAGCGTCCCCGTATGTTTGAATCAGTTTAGTTAGCCTCTCTCTTTCGGGCTCCGCAATGTGCGTCAGATTGAACTTTACCGCGATGTCTACCTCGCCCACGGCGTTGCAGTCGGAACGCAACGGAACCGGTAACGCTTCCATCTCCACGTCCACCAACGCACCGACTACCTTCTTTCGCGGGAGCTTTATTTCTTGTAACGTGGTGTTTGCTACCCGTATAGGTACCGTGCCGTCCTGCCGAACTTTCACTAAAGCCGAAGCAACCCAGGCGCCAGTCACCACCTCTGTGTTGGACGTCTCCACGACTGCCACGCGTCCAGCAATCCCTGACGCGGCGACCCTCGCTGTCACTACAGATTCGCTCATGGGCGGCAGAGAGCACGTATCGACCAGACGAACCCTCACCACAGGTTCCGCCACTCCACTAGATTTGGGAGCCTCTCGACCTATGGGCGACATCCAATTCACTATCGGGATCTCCTCGTCCCTTATTTTCAGGACTCCTTTGCTTAGTAATAAGTCAGCCCCCTGGTTATGGAGAATGTCCTGGCCGATGAGGGCGGCCGTCGGGAACAGGATTTGGTCAGTGCACACGAAAAACTGAGGGTTGAGGCTATGGTTGCCTACTCTGAACGGGATTTCGTAACCTCCAACCGTTTCAAGTTTGTCCCCGGTAATAGCGACCAAGGTGCGATCACTGTTCCCTGCTCGGAACTTTTCCCTCCACCTTCGGTCTATCCGGTCGAGAACGCCATCCTTTATTAAGCTTACTTTGGATCCCGTGTCCACCAAGCATCTTACTTTGATACCCTCAATGTAGCACTCAATTATAGGGCTCGTTTCTCCGCAAAAGCTTATGACTACCATTTGCTCTTCCCCCTCGTCGCGGATACACGAAGGGGACACCACTAGTTTCCCGACGCTGTCGTTTCTCTGCTGATATTCTGAACCTCTGCGGCTCGGCGGGTGCCCGTCACTTGACTCTCTGTACCCCTCACATTGTACCGTTGTGAGCACTCGCGAGCGAAATGTCCGGATCTTCCGCAAACGTAACACTCACTACTTCTTTGCCGAGGTGTCGAGCGGCGCTGCGTGCGGCGATTCTGCAGTGAAAGGGAAGCCTCAAGCATCCTCTCTAAACGATCCAATCGCGTCCTAACCTCGTCTTCTTCACTGCCGTCCACGCGTGCCACGACCGATTGGCTCTCGCCTATTGTGCGCTCGTGCATCTCCTCCTTTGCGGCTATCTCTACCGCGGCATCAAAACTCACTGGGTCACGAGAAAGGGTAAAGCGCCGAACAGGATCCCTCAGACCTTTCAAGAAATTCGTTAGTAATTGCCCCTGGAGCAGCTCCTTAGCTACTTCTGCCTTCTGCTTCGCGTCATTTCCTTCGTAATCTACCAAAGTGACGCTGCCCAGGCTTCGAAGCCTCGATGCGAAGGTACGGACATCCTCCCCCGTGTTCTGCCTTGCTCCCATGAATTTCTCTAATTTCATGTGTGCAGGCTCCGTGTCGAAACGTTTCTTGGCCAAGGCCTTGAACTCTGCGAACGTTCGAACTGCGCACACCTCATCATCTTGCCACGCGAAGGTGTAAGCCGCGCCTACCATTTTGCATCTTGCGATCCCTATCAGCTGGCTATCCTGCCAACGTCCCATATGGCCAACCTGCTCGAGAATCTGCAGGAATTCCGACAAACGGGGCCCCATACTGTCTCCCGTAAAAGTTGGAACCATACTGCCTAGTGCTAACACACCTGCGCCTACACTATTCGGGCTAACAACGGGCTGTGCCATAGCGGATCGTTTTTCCTCTCGTGTGAGGGTACAATGGTCTCACACTTTTCCTCAGCGATTTCTCACACAGGGATCCCACCGCTGCCACCACTTTAATGTGATGCACCCGCCTGCTCGCGTTGCATCCACATTAATATTTAACACAACTAAAACGGGTGGGCCCACGCTGAGGCGAGGAAAAACGAGACGAGACCGCTTTACAGTTATAGCATATTTACTTTCCTAGCCGTACAACATCGCATCATGTGTGACAGGCTCACCCTTCGACGTGCCTTGCAGGTTGTTCTGGCTGTTCTGGCTGACAGGCCTTCGTTGACGACGACACCCTGGGCGATGGTCTAGGTCGCACCACGTTGGTGTTCAGTTCAGATCCGGGGACGCAGACATGTCGGCTGTGACGCAGGGCCTGGTCGGCGTTGTTCCGGGAGGCGGTTAGTGTCAACCGGCAATCTCAGAGCTCTCAATCGTCAGGAGATGTTTTCTCGTTCGTTGTCGGGTCTCCTCTGTCCACCGTCAAAGCTCTTCCTTAACGCGAAGGCTCGGTCCCTTTGTTTCTCCCTCGCCTGCTTGTTTCCCTTCGAGCACCCCGCACATATGGTTTTCATTCGGCTCAAAGTACGCGCCCCTTTGATGCCGCCGTCAGGTGCCACCGTGTCGCCGGAGGTGATGGGGTCCTCTAATTGCTCCCAGACGCGGAGCCTTGTCGCGTCGCTTGCTCCTTTGTACGTCACCTGGTCTGCATTACCTGACCCACCCAGCATATTGTTCATGTCGCAAGTTCACAAGAAGGGTCCGTCACAGTGGTACCCACAGGGCCTACCCCACTTCACAGCGGTTAATATGAGAGGATGTATTATGATGAACGCGAAGCGACGACAGGTCGGAGTTCTGTTTAGAGCTCTTCGAGGAGTCCAGTGGCTTGCATGAAAGCAAAAAGAGAGCGTAGAGCCCGGCACTGATGTGCAGGAGAGCTCCATGGGCCAAGTACTTTGGACAAGCTGGATGGTCTATGGTCAAGAAGATCAAGTTGGCGTCGAAACACCTGGCGTTCACTCGTGTACCGGTCGCAGTCCCCCATGATATGAAGAATGGTAGCTGAGGTGTGGCAAGCTGGGCACAGCGCCGTGCTACCGTAACCCAGCTTAACCCGTTACACAAATGTGAAGGCGACGTTGAGTCGTAGGCGCTGCGGAAGTGACCTAAAGCTGCGGGGGAAGCCACCTGGCATCTTAAATGATAATGACGGGTCCACTGCATGGAGGAGTGACCATTGAGCGATGTCATGGAGCCATTGCTATGCAAGCTGTCTGTGCAGCTTCGCTGTTTCCCACTCTCCCATGCTGTCCATGAAGCCTCATTGAACCCTCCCATATCAAGGAGTAACAGCAAACAGCGGGAGGTTAGCGGCCTCGCTACGATAAGCGCTCGACTATTGGTGGACAATGGAAACAGGTGGACATGGGGCGGTGGGGTACTGGAATGGTAGCGCTTGTTGACAAGACGTGTAAGAATAACGGCTCTAGCGCAAAGAATGAAGTCTGGTTATCTGGGGCTTTGCTGAATGAATACTTTGCTGATTTATAATTTTTAATGGTTCCTATCGGAAGCATATCACTAGATTGTGCGACGTTACAAACTATGGCTTCATTCGTGCTCTATTTATTGCGATGCGAGCAGCGAGCATCAAGTGAGGAACAAGCGTCCAACTATGGCTACCCTCCCTCGTAGGAGGAATGATACATAGGATAACCCCTGTAGAACACAGGAAGGCTTCTCATATTCAATTGAATGAGCTAATAACTAATGCTAATTCCTCGACATTCTCGTTTCGCCACGGTCACACTCCTGCCATTCTAAATAAGGGTACTTCGCCTAAGGGCCAGCACTTAAAAAGGGGTCTCTGCTGCCACGCTTTGTAATTTGACGTTGCGGCTGTGGCATAGATACGAGACGCTGTTATGGACCAGGATACCTCAATGCTGCGCGGGTCGGAATTTCGCGGCATCCGACCCGTACACGCATGTGCACTACCCTCACCCGACCCACAACCCGCATTTCACCGGGAAAGAGACCCGCACCCACCCGCAGCCCGCATAATTTTTTCGCACCCGACCCACCACCCGGTTCCAGGTTTAGGCTTCGGGTTTGAAATAGGAGGTGTTGTCACTTAACGTCTAGCCCGCGTCCGGCCCGCTACGTGCTCCGGAGTCAAGGGTTCTGGCACCCGCGCCTGATCCACTACCCGCACAATGCCAAAAATCTGGACTCGCACCTTCCCTAATGCAGGTCATGCAGAATTCTACGCAGACGGCATTCTATAGACGGCTGCAATGCAAAACACTCATCGCCCGCAATATATCGTATTTGCACGCGTATTAGCCGCACCGCAGATAAGCCGCAGGACTCGTTTTTAGATACATTTTGAAAATGCTTTTGCAGATAAGCCGCACTCGCAGATAAGCCGCGGGTAATACGACGCGACTGCTTTGTGCGCTAAACCAGTGATGCACAAACAAAATCAATAGAGACTCTCAACGCTCGTCGACGCCGTACTCCCTGCCAGCTGCCCTTTTCCCGTGCTGGTCCGCGATGTCGACGACTTTTAGTTTGAAGCCGCTGTCGTAACTCTGCCTCCGCGTTGCAGCCATGCCTTACCTCTAACCGCCGTGCCCGTATCCACGAATGCTGCTGCTCAGGTCAAATGAGAACTGACGCTTAGCTGACCACGTTTTATCCCAATGCCAGGTGTATTGAACCATTCTTGTGGGTCTGCCGACAAAGGAGACCGTAGGGAAGGCCATAAATCCTGTTGTCCACATTCCGGTGTCGGCATGGTGTATAACAAAGGAGGTCAGTTCTAGTGTTCTACTAATATCGGATTGTGCCCTTGTTGCGTGTGTTTTGTGGATTGACGAGTTAGTGGTGTTCCAGGAGACATTAATCACTGTCACCCCTTTTGTTAAAGCTGCGTGGGGGAATGTATTCGGAAGGTCAGTCCACTCCAATGTGGACCTGCCCCTGTTCGGTATTCTTTGTGCACTGGCAGGACGGTTCTGTTCCGAAAAACATGAGACACTGTCGGCCCTTTCATTTAATCCGGGGTATATGGGGAAAATACCAGGGAAAAATAGCCATCAGATAAGCCGCACCCGTGGATAAGCCGCAGAGCGTCCGCGAAAAAAAAATCACGCATAAGCCGCGGCTAATACGCGTGAAAATACGGTAGTGACATTGTTTTTGAGGCATTCGTGCGTCTATAAAATTCAATTCAATTCAATTCAATTGTATGTTATTCTTTTGTGGTTCCTTATGACTCCGAAAGCAACAAAACATTGGTCTTTTCTAACGAAACTGAACTTTATGGGGGGCAGAGCCCCTCAAAGATGCAATGCATGGCGAAAACCTATGTCGTTTTGAACAGACATTACGGCCCAGGCACGAGGCATGTTAGAAACCGCCTTGTTTGATAGGGGAGAGTTCATTTTACGGTATTTAGGCAATTTTCACCATCGCACTCGACGGGCTCGACGCTTGTAGCACGCATGAAATTTGCAAAGTTCGTGCAAGTTTGCGAATTTTTTTTAGAATAGAACATTCTAGTATTTCATCCTCATATTTTTTTTGGGCGAATAGGCCCAGTGTTACACTTTAAACAAAAAAGGTCCAGTCCAGCGGGTGCACTGCAAATCGCACTAAAAATCGGAATGTTGTGAAAATTCTACAAAACGCATATTTTTTACCGAAAACTTCGGTGTGAGGAGGTGGGGATAGAAGCATGATCAAGGTGTCATTCGATGCATCTTCTTCCTAGCAAGTTGTAGCAAAAAACTCTCAAAGATATTTTTTGTTAAACTCAAATAATAATTCTTTAATTGCAGGTAACCTCGCAAACGTGTATCCACGGTGCGGTGCATCGTAGCTAATGAACAACTAGGCGGGTAACACAGAGTTTTTTTTTCTTTTTTCTTTACTAGACCTGGAGTAGCTTGTCCCGCAGTGAGCAGGCTCACATGTCCATTTTTTCCCTCCTACCATTATCATCATCATCATCATCATCATCACAAAACACTTGATGGAAAGAAAACACTAAACACACGCATTATTGAACAGCAAATAACGATTGCAAACACGTGTTTCCCTCCATGGAGACCCGACGGTTGTGTGGTGAGTGCTCATCAATCTGGCCATTTTGTTCCCAAACGAAACTTTCAAACAAGCTCGCGGTGCTGGTAAGTGAGAGATAAGGGAAATACATGAAGATAAGGGTGCATTCAGGCTTTATAGTACCATATGGTTGGTTTTTGGCCGTGTAGCATCCGGCATCCGTCGAGTCGTTGACATGAATAGAGTAATTATGACATGAACAGTGATTAAGTGCTGCCTGCACCGAACACAAGCGGAGAAAGCTTCCACCAGTAAGTTCCTGGGGTGTGCCATTGTTTCTTTTTTTTTTACGTGTGTGTGTGTGTGTTAATCCATCCCAGCATTGGAAACAGATCCTTTTAGCTGTCCACTGGTCTAGCACGTATATGAAACTTACTTAGTAGCTGTCATGTACGATTTTGTGCGTCCACAGTTCAGATGTACGTCTGGTAGAGAGAACAATTTTGTGAGTCACGGGTGCTATCACTTTCGATATCAGATAAACTATTTCAGTGCATTTCTGTTGTGCACAAAGCTGTAATACTGCGTTATTCAGGCCAGGTATAACGTTTCTTTCATAGTCACCTTGGATACAGGATATGTTTATAAGTCCCAAACGTCGCCACACCAGCATTGGACAGCTGTTTCTGGTGTGGCTACGTTTGGGACTTATAAACACATGTTCAACGTGCAGCCAAAGAGCGTATGCTATTTTTCTTCATTGGATACAGGATAGTTATTTCATAGAAACATGGGCGAGCGTACGAGGTAGGGCACATTTATACTGCTTGCCATGTGAAGACACTTTAGTGTGTAAGCCTAAAAATGATTTCAGGGAGATCTGGGACTTTTCGCGTTGTTCCTTGACTTAGATCTTGAGTTTCAACTCATGAAAAACCGTTAACTTGACCCCTTGTTACCGTTGTTTAATGGGGTGGGGGAGTATATCTTTATTAAGAAAAAAAAAGGAAAAAGGGAAAGTTAGCCAGGCAAAGAGCCGGCTTGCTATTCCAAAAAAGAAAAAGAAAAGAAAACGGAAAAGAAAAAGAAGGAAAGAAAGAAAGAAGAAAAAAGACACTAGGACAACAGTCACATGCAGTTCACGAGTCCTGAGACTCGGAGAAAACCGAGGAGAGCGGCAGTGACAGCCCACTGGCTCGGGGTGCGAGACGGGGTCAGCGCCAACGGCGGCCAACGGAAAGTCGTTACAGCCAATCTGGAGCAGATGGCAACGAAGGGTGTTCCTATAGGGCTGTTGCACTGAAGTTTGCACAGCGCCATTTCGGGCCCAAACGGCTGCGGATCCCAACAGTAAGGAGTTCCATCAGCGGGTTTTGCATGGTGTGTCAAACGGTATGGTGCCAAGGAAGCTACAAAACCTGTAGGAAGTCAACAGAAAAAGCGGTGCTTCTTGAAAAGCGCGAACAACTCGAAACCGTGTACTTGAAAGTGCCGCGTCGTCTGCTAAACTGGGGAGTGTTGCATGATTTGGGGCGCTGATGTTGCTGCTCACTCGCGCCACCTGGCCCAGAGCAACAGGCCCATGGTGAAGGTGCTGCTGACAATGTAGGAGCTTTTGTGGGATGTCAGCTTCCACGGTAGAGATAATTGCAGTTTGGTGAATTTAGCCGCCTCATTTTAAAGAGAAGTGAGGGTGTACGGGCAACATAGGCAGTGATCAGGTTCCAAGGAATAAGGCGAAAAGTCACAGGTCAATATGAAATCGTTTTTAGGGATCACGTTTATGCACCTAAGTGTCTCCACATAGCAAGTGTCACCAATCCTCGTACGCCCGCCCATGTTTCTCCGAAATAACTATACCCCGTATGCAAGACGACAATGAAGCAAATGTAGACCCGTCCTGAATAACACTGTATCATAGCTATGTACACAACAGAAATTCCTGGAAATAGCTTATCGGGTATCGAAAGTGATAGCATCCATGACAAACAAATTTTTTCTGATACGTACATTTGCACTGTTGGCGAACATAGAGACAAAAATTGTATATCAGAGTATTAAGTAAGTATACGTGCAAGAGAAGTACACAGCTAAAAGGACGGAAATCTATTTCCCATTCACTAATGATTTAGCGCACACATGCAAAAAAAAAAAAAAGAAAGAAAGAATGGCACACCTCAGGAACTTACTGAGTGACAACATTCACCCCTTTTTACTCGGTGCAGGTAATACTTGATGACTGTTCCTGTCATGGTTACTCTACTAATGTCAACGACTCAACTGACGGCAAAAAATCAACCATATGGTACCATGGAGCCTGAATGAACCCCGTCTCCATGTTTTTCTCTCACTTACCAGCAGCGCGAGCTGGGTAAAAGTTTCGTTGATGCACGAGATGGTCAGATTGGTGGGCTCTCATTGCACAGCCTTCGGGTCTCGAAGGAGGGACACACGTATTCGCAATTGTTATTTGCTGTTCAATAGTGTGACAGTGTTTTGTAAGTGAACCGCTCATTTGACATTTGGCATTTATTGGGTATCGACACTTAGCTGTAAACACACAGTACAGTACGTCACGGCTAGGGCGAGCCTGTAATGAAGTCCTAGTAATTAAGCAAACATAATATTACGAAGTGTTCCTCCGTTCTTCAGCTGTTCCTTCGCTATGGTGCACCGCAGCGCGCATACACGTTTGCGAAGCTACCTTCAATTAAAAAAATATTCTTTGAGTTTAACAAAAAGTAGCTCTGAGATTTTTTTGCAACATTTTGCGAGGAAGACGGTGCAGCGAATGCTTGAAGCTTGATCACGCTTCTATCCCAACCTCCTCATACCGAAAGTTTCGGTCAAAGTGGCATTCCGTCGAATATTCACAACTTCCCGATTTTTACTGCGGCTTACATTACATTGCACCCGCGGACTGGATTTTTTGTGTACTTAATGTACAACACGGGGGCTATGCGCTAAAAAAATTGGAGGAATAAAAATTTCAGAATTTTAGATTGCAAGCAGTCGTAAACTTGCGCAAAATTTGCAAATTTCGTGCATGCTACAAGCGTCGAGACCATCTAGTGCGATGGTGAAAACTGCTTAAATACGGTAAAACAAACTCACCCCTATCAAATAAGACGCTTTCTAAAATGATCCGTGCCTTATGTGAGCCGTAATGTCTGTTCAAAACGCCATAGGTTTTCTCCAAGAACTGCATCTTTGAGGGGCTCTGCACCCCATAAAGTTCAATGTCGTTAGAAAAGACCAATGTTTTGTTGCTTTCGGAGTCATGAGGAACCACAAAAAAAAAAAAAAAATCACAAAAAATTCTGGGGTGGGGGGTCGAGCGGCACCTCTGGATCATTTGGCGTGGAATGGCCCAATGTCATTTGTTTACCTTGCTGAAAACGGTTAAGAAACATTCATTAACCTGGCTTACTTTCATCCAGGCTACGTTAAGAAATATGATACCAGGTAATGTTGTTGTTCTCTATACTACGCTTTACTGATAACCAGTAGTTAACGCGCGCCAGGTCTAGGTCATTCAATGGTCTCTCTTGCTAGTCCGTGCTGGTCTTGCTTGTTAGGAGCCGGCTGTGCAGTCTAGGTGTTTTTCCTGGGTGTTCCTCAGGCGCTTTAAGACAGACGTCGGCACAGTTCCGTGTGAAGTCGGTTTAGGCGCGCGATCCCCCCCCCCCCCCCCACACACACACTGCGATAATCGTGACGGTGCCCACCTAAGCGTGGCCGACGGCGGCCAGCAGTTCCCTCATCGCCGCCGCCACCACCACAACTTGTCAGTGGGACGTTCCTTATTCTATTTTGTCATATGGTGCCCCATTCACGCCGTCCATAAAAGCAGTTGATCTTTTCACTTTCCTTTTCTCACGAATGGGTTCCTCTTTCTCCGACAGTGACTTCCCACCACCGCCAGAGTCGGCAAACTACATGCACAACAAGGCCATGCTGTCGTACTTTCAATCGTACTCCAAGCACTTCGATTTAGGCAAGTGCTTCCAACCAAATAAGGAGGTCATTCGGGTGAAGCAGGATGAAAATTTCGTCGAAACTGGAAGGTGGCACGTAGTGTTGAGACACACGAAGACGGGTGTCGAGAGCCAGGAGATCTTTGATGCCGTCATGATATGCATCGGTCATCACGTTTATCCACATATGCCAAATTTCCCTGGCCAGGAGAACTTCAAGGGCACGATAGTCCACACGCACAGCGTCAAGGAAGCGGACGACTTCAAAAATCAACGGGTCGTTGTAGTCGGGTTAGGAAACTCGGCTGGCGACGCTGCTGTGGAGATAGGAAATGTGGCATCGCAGGTATGCGGACTTGAGAAACATTTCCTGGGCACGTGTTCTTTCTTACCGCATCCGTCTTTTTTTGATATTACATTCCTGGCGCAGTGCAAGAAGTAATACCTCAATAGCCGCGTTTACATGAACTGGCGTGTCGAGTTGACTGTCGAGTCGAATTGAACTCTACCCGACGCTGTTTACATGAACTCGCTCCAAAGTCCCGCGCCGAGCCGAGCAGTGCCAACACAGCCGTGCAGTGTCGACCGAGTTAATCCACCCCCTGCTGTCGGGTTGACCAGACTCCACTCGACGAAGAGTCAACGCCATAGATTGACAAGTTACCCGTCAAAAGGAACTCGGTGCGAGGTAGATTAGTGTGTGAAAATGTAACTAAGTTACTTAATAATGTAAGTTAGTCTAATGTTAGTTAATGTAACGAAGTTCTTCGGCCTGAAATGTAACTCGCGGTTACGGAGTTACTTAAAAATAAGAACGAGTTATTTCGAAGTTACTTCCGACACAAAATAGCGCTATACACAGGTGCAGCGCGCGTGAGCAGTTGAGTTAGATCTTGAATTGCCTGCGGAGGAGTGCAACATATGCTTAGATAGTTTTCATTTGTCCCACAATTCCAACGCTTTACATGTTACTCCGTGTGGGCGCACAATGGTTCAGCTTCATTTCGATTGCAGCGGTTCTTACTCCCTGAACAGAACACTGTCATTGATTGAGTATCACGTTTTCTGGCATAAAATGCCACGAAAGAACCACATAGAAACCAAGGAAATATGTGGGCGTGAGTGAAAAGTGAATTAAAAGTAACTTGGAACTTAGCTTAAGTTATTTTGGCGGAGTTACCTGAAAAGGAAATGAGTTCCTCTGAAAGTCACCACGGCGGTAAAGTACCGAGTTAAGTTATAAGTTACCAGAAAAAGGAACTTACTTACAGTAACGAGTTACTTCGAACTCGGGTGAACGCGACCCGACAGCATTTATACGAGCGAGTAAAACTCCACAGCTCAACTCGACCCGCTCCTGTCGAGTTCATGTAAACGTGGCTAATGTTCAGCTGTCGAAAGATTAAAGGAGCACCGAGGTGACTCCCTTTTTTTTTTCGGCTGCGGCGTGTTCTGCAGAACGACGGGGGAAAGGTGGGAAAGTGAACACATACAAAAAAAGAAGTTGAAACACATTATAAACAAGTGTGGAAGGCCACCGTAGAAATGTGTGTGCGCGTCCTGCCCGTTTTCGTTTAATACATTTGTAGACAGGTGAGGTCAGCAGCAATACTCCGCACAATCGCGGTCACACTTCACCCTGTTTGGACAGATACGTTGCACGTGGAAGAAAAAACTCTATTCGTTCTCTGCAGTTCTCTTGCATCGGATATATACGCACGAGTAATTAGTAAATGTGACGATTGATTAAATATAAGATATTGTATATATATATTGCGTAAATTTATAAATAAATTACGTATAAATTATATAATGGGTTCTATGAACATTAGAGAATCATCTAAGCGAACGCAACTGTCCGTGATGCGTTTACTCGAACGTAACATGTTCGTGATGGCGTGATGTCTGTGATACTTATGGTAGGCTCTATATGAACAAACCATTTACGCGAATGTAACAACCCGCGCGAGTGCAACACCTTGTATGCATTGAAACACCGATTAGGAACAAACAACAAAAACCTTATTTTTGATATGATGATTGGGGAGCTTCATCGCCAGAGGGCGACGCTCTATCCCATTGCTGGTAGTAATGTGGTGAAACGGAATAATGAGTCCCCTCACAGTCAGGACCCAAGTCCTACGGTGTCCGAAAAGTTTACAAGTGCTTTTTGGAGCAGAGCGTTGGTGGGCCGGATTTGGCCACGAACCAAACAATTTTCACATAGCGAGAGGACATCAGTGACTTGCGGTCTTTGGCCTAAGTAGCCCTTGCGCAAAAAAAAACTTCAACTATACATACATACACAGCGAGAGGGCGATACCGATTGGGTAGATACCTTTCATAACAACCGTTCATTTTACCTTGAGAGTAAGAATTTACTTACCCGTGCACAACCTCTACATATAATTATATGTGGATTCGCTTTTCAAATGTTTCAAACATGCCAAAGTTAACATACAAATCTTTGGATGTACTGAACAGCGCCACATGCCATTGACAGGCATTCCTTCTGCACAGGTATACCTATCAACTCGTCGTGGCGGCTGGGTCATGAAGCGCGTCGGACCTAACGGAATACCGAGAGACCTCACCGCCATAACGCGGCTCAACAACTATGCGCAGCGCATTCTGCCAGAGTCATTCATATCTGGCAAAGTCGAAGACATGCTGAACGCTGCGTTCGACCATGAAGCATATGGCTTGAAACCGAAACATCGCTTCCACCAGCAGCATCCAACGACTAACGACGAAATTCCCAATAAAATTCTCAGTGGCCAAATCATGGTGAAAGGAAGGATCGTGGGGTTCACGAGTGAAGGCGTCCTGTTCGAAGGCGAGCAGCAGGTAAGTGCAAGACAGGGCATTTTTGTAGTTCGGCAGTACACAATCGGCAGAATGCGGGCTGTATGCCGCGACAGACCACTGTTCCTTGGAGAGGCAGCTCCGTTGACTAGCTGTTCAGTAACAGTTCTTGGAAATATCCGCAGGAGTTTGTAACTAATCTCGTGCCAGCAAGAGTCTTACACCGTTTCATAAAGTTACAAAGTCTCACACTGTTACAAGGTCTCACGCTGCACTCTCCCAAAATATTGTTTGAACGAAATTTCTAGTTTTGGGACGTACGACGTCATGGTGTGCGCAATCTGCAGACCGTCTGGCATCATTGCTCCTCCGAGCTCGGTTTCTCGTCTCCCCACCAAGGCTGCTTGCCTCAAACTTCCAACGTGAGCCGGAGACCGGCGACGCGAAAGGTGCGTGCGCGCGCTGTTTCTAGAAGCCAGACCGCGATGCTTTCGGTGATGTCACCTACTTTTGGAGAGTCTAAAGTATGACGTTAAGCGGGTTCTTTTGTAAACACGCCGACGCACTTAATGTTCACTGGTGGGATTTACAATGAAACCTCCCTGCGTCGTACACTCGCGATGCAGGTAAAACGCGTCCTCTTAAAGGGAGACTTCGCAACCAAACGAATTTTGAGCTTGTGGTATTCCCACAATCATTTACACGACCAGAAGACAGTTGTGAAAAATCAATGCTGAGAATGTAGTAAATAACGAATAGGCTGAAAACGAAGGGGTATTCATAAAAACGACTTTTGAAATTTGAGAAAGGCTAGCTTCGACCAGCGAGCGTCGATGGAGGAGCTTTTTCTTTCTTTCTCTGGTCGGCCAACTTCACCATACATTAGTCATACCACTTCTGCACGGTTTCCTGAGTCGTGGAAGCCCACTAAACGCTGTTTTTTTCATCAGTGTCCGAGTATTTTGATCTCGAATCTTCGTCCTTTGCGTTGTTCATCAACATTCATCTTCATCATCACTCCCCATCTTCTCCCCCTCAAGCAATGGGATAGGGTGCTGCCTCCACGGCGAAACATTCCACTACATCATCATTACTTATTTGTTGTTGTTGTTTCGGGAGTGTAACACAGCTGCAGCGACCTGCGTGGTGTACTACTTGTCCGCTCCATGCAGATTGCAGAGTGACGCAATGCGGTGACCTTGGGAGGGAGAAATGTCTGCGACCTCCTCTCGGCGTTCCTGTTTCTGTTTGATTCCTTTCTAATTTGAGGCATAATTCGTCACATGAGCGAAAAACAAAGTTTATAGCAGGTATACAGTAGATGTTATGTACCAACTACGATATGCAGCAATTTTTTTCTCCGATCGTTCCGAAGTCACCCTTTAAGGAGACGTGCGAGTTTGAGAATGGAGTGTAAAAAGCAAAGAGAAAAACACGTCATGAGGCCACAAAATGCGTGCTTATTGAACTCATTGTATATATTCATGTCAGATAGAACCATTCTTTGCACGAAAATGCGTGTTTTGTATTGTATGTTTAATCAGCCAAAGCCATGTCAACTTCAATTTCAAAACCTTAACATCACCTAAAACATGTGAGAGTCACTGGTATGCCTATTCGTTATTTACTAAATTCTCAGCATGTTCCTGCTGTCTCTACAAACCTTTCTTTCTCTCAAACGTCACACAAGCTTTCTCTTTGGCATTGCATTACGGGTTAGAGGACACTTTCTCGAAAGCTTTAGTCCAGTAGACAGTTTGATGGGCTCCAAGCAAACTGAACAGAAATGAAAACTTCAAAACAGTGTAACGACATTGACTGACAACAGAGTACGATAATCCATTTCGAAAAAAAAAAATAAAAAAAGCTCGCAGATTATCTCAGGGAGAGAAACAGCGGAAGGTGATTAAAACATTTCCCCTTTTGGGCCTTCCCAGCACAAAGGATGGCTAGGATTGGGAAAATCGAGGCTGACATTTTGTCCGACTGAGCCAGTGAAATCCTGTCCAACTTCCCGGATAACAGACGCGGATCTAGTGAGGGGTTTGGGTGTCCTGAGCCTCTGCTCAATTTCTGGATCTACGCTGCTTTAATTGACCCTAGTAGTGCATGTAACGTACTGTACAAAGCTGGAGCCCCCGTCTCCGCCAAAAAGCCTGGATCCGCCCCTGCCGGGCAGGGCGATCTCCGGCGTAGGGCATTCGTTCCATATGTATGTTCTATATCAGCTTGCCAAAGCAGTGACATCTTGTATTGCTGCCTGGAGGATGGGACTTATCGGACGTAGGGAGTTGTATACGTCGAACAGAGAAGGAGACAGCAAGCTAACAGTGGTGTGGACATGACCAAGGATAACATTTCCTTGAGATGAAGAAGGCAACATTTCCTTGAAAAAGGACGAGGACGGAACAGCAACAAGACAGGGCGAGGCTCAGTTTCACATTCCACCTCCCATCACCTGTCTTGTTGCTGTTCCGTCCTCGTCCTTCCTCAGGCTCAAGGAAATATTGCCTTCTACATCTGCACACCAGCTCGTTTGCCTCCTTGTGTTATGTTCAACATTATTTCCTTGCGACTGAGGAGAAAGAGCGAAGGTCAAGAGCGAACCGTGTAGACGTTATGTAATCAAAATTAGGCATAAGCACTCTGATGTAATAACATAACACAATAAGTTCATAACAAATGAAACTACACACGGCAAGGTGTATATAAGGCAACCGTGGACTCTTCCCTTCGATGTCCACAGAAAAATGTAGACCACTGCTGACCTCACTTTCACCTTGCCAGACACAAAAACGTATTTGTGAAAGAGAATTTTTCTCAGACCTGAAAGAACCTCAAAATTCTTCCTGTTACCTAGCTCAAACTTCGACAAAGAAGGCAATAATGTAAGCAATAACCCGAACGCGTCTGAACTCTGGAAAACATGTTAAGCCTCCTATCACCTACGATCCTGTCCTTACAGAATCAATGTTCCTAGACTGTTTTATAACTGATTTTTCTTATTCTTTTCCAATATGGACGTGAATACACAACCGGTTGTAACGGGAGACTATCTAGACCACCTACTTTGTCCACACCTACTTGGGAAGCCTCCTCGTAGCTTCTTTCGCGATCTGCCTTGCATGCGTGTATGCACACTGTTCTGATTGGGCACATTCCACCTTCGTTTCTTCCTCATCCTTCCCGTATATTCTGACACTCAACAGAATGTCATACTCCTCATGTGAGAGATGAACATCATTTTACTTTGCGATCATTCGTTTGAGCCTTATTTGGACTTCGGAGTGTTCTGGCTCAAGGATATCGAAGATCAAGCTGCGCTGTACGATGTTATGCAGATGTATTTTCGTCACAATAATGTCTTGTGGTCTTGAGCCTTACGAACCCCATCTCTGATCGACAGCGAAAAATATTGCTTCGTTCTTATGTCTTCAGTACCGCTTACTGCATTTAAGTGAATATAGTTGTTGGATGCAGGTGACCCCAGTGGATGCTGTCGTCCTTGGAACAGGATACGAGTTCAAGTTTCCCTTCTTGCCTGAATCCATTGTACCAGTGCACGAGAATCGGGTTCGACTGTACAAGTACGTGATACCACCGGACCTGCCCCATCCGACATTAGCAGTTATTGGTCTCGTACAGCCTCTTGGTCCCATCTTCCCCGTCGCTGAGATGCAGGTATCGTGGAGACTGTGTGCTTGTGCTTACTACGAACTTCCAAATAATAATAACAATAACTGGGAGTATATTTAGTACCAAATGTTTTTTACGCCTTGATTTAATTGCAGCTTATTATACTTGTTCGTATAATCTTGTCATATGTACTCGAAACCTGTCTTAAGCTTTACTATTTCGCTTGCAATTTGTAGACAATTACAGCTCCGCTGACACTCTAGAGTGCACACAAGGAACATGTGACATTATGCGTGAGGTAGTTGCCAGGGAACTCGTCCGGATGCCGTGGACGGCCTTCCCGGCCGTTGGCCGCAAAAGAGGCGCCTATGTCGCGCTGCCCATTGCCAGATTCCCATACTTTTTTATGAACTCGCTCAACTGCTTTTGCGCCTAAAAATGATACAGAGTCATATGATCGTATTGAACGTATTAATCGCTGTTTTGCTTGTCAGCGTTATCAATCGACCAACCGATCGATCAATCAATCAATCGATTGTAGAAGATAAGTATGCGTGACGTCAGAGTGAACGACATAGCGACCACTGACCTCCGTCCTACGTGGACTGCACAGGGACTGGAGTAAACTGCGTATTACTAGAAGGGACCACAAAATTGAGAGATGCCACTCCATTCACAATCGAAGGCGTTTCTTCCAAAACCGCAATATCGGGGCTCCGTCCTGGTAACACAGGCCGGACCGCCGCGAAAGCTGGAAAGACGATATGTATTGTGGGAACCCGAGTTCCCACTCTCGGGGCGTCGGCCCGTCCATCCAGTGGCAAGGGAAGGCACAACGCAGAAGAGGTTTATTGCATAACTTACAAAGCTAGCAGAGAGCCGTTCACCGCCATCTTAGATCGCAAAAAGAGTCCCCTGCAAAGTAGCGCGCGTGCTTTTAAGCGCTGTCGTATCGTAGTGCCCCCACAACATTTAGCACCTTTCCCCCTTACACAGGTAGCGCTGCTTTGCGCTTGATAACGTTTGTTGATAACCAATGTTCTGCTTCCTCCACACACTATACAGCCGCATGTTACGTCGCTCTGTTGTGGACCAAGCTCCCTGTGTTATGTAAACATTGCAGCGACTGAAGTGTCACAGTGGTGGGCGCCTGCCACGCTTAGAACTATTCCCGTGTTCTGGCGTATTGACTACGTGTGTTCGTTTTGCCCACCAGTGGGCGGGACCAACGCCGCCTGGATACAGAAGGCCTGCTTATTGTCTCCTCTCCCTCCTTCGCTGCGTGGACATATATAAAGTCAGAACTTGTCTGCTACTGCGAATCGCCGTTCTGCGAATTCAAGATCTCAGAAATGATTGTAGCTAACTTAGCTGCAACCCTTTCCAGAAAATCAGTCATGAGAAAGACATGGGACCGTTTCGCTCTTATTTTAAAGTTTTCACATGGGAAATTTCCATTTCCCATTAAAGTTTCCCATTTAGTACGCGGGGACATTCAGTCAGTTCGTCTCCATGCCCACGACCGCTAAAAGTTCGTTCGCGAGTGGCTGCCGCCGTTTAAAACATGATCCTGATTGGCTGACTCTTAGTTGTAACTTCTAAGCAGTAAGAGTAAGCAGGCTTTCTCTATCTAGGTGGTATTGGCTTGACCCATTGTAGCTCACGTGACAATAACGTGTAAATTACAGGGAGCTCTATTGGACGGAGCTTCCGTAATTAGACAGCGGCTACCCTCCTCTCCTATCGAAAGAGTGCTTAATGCGCAGTACACGTAATAGAGGTCAGTCATTGCTACACTTGTCTAATACACAATTGTCTGAAAATATAGCTAGGAAGCAAGCGTTATGATGCATAATGTAAAAATCCCGAGACTAGGGAACACGAAGGGACAGACACAAACACGAAGTCTCAAACTTCGAGTTCTGAGACTTCGTGTTTGTGTCTGTCCCTTGGTGTTCCCTAGTCTCGGGGTTTTTACATTATGCACAATTGTCTGTTATACCCATGTCGCAGGGGCTGTCTTCAATGATCATTGAAACGAATTGCTACTGAACATGCGCGTAGTGCCAACACCACCTAGATATAGAAAGCCTGCTTACTTGTCCACCTGAGGTAACAACTAACTGTGTTTTCCACGACCGTAGCCAAGCGCGAGCGTGCTTTCAGCAGTCGCTGCCATGGAGACGAGTCAGCGGCAGCCACTGTCGTCTGGGAGTAGTGAACGTCCCCGCGTGCGGAGTGGGAAAACAAAACAATTCCTAATACGGCCCCATATTTTTCTTAACAGTAATTTTCTGGGAAGCGTGTTGTACTTTTAGTCTGCAAGTTCAAATTTGACAAGTTAGGTGCAATAATTTGCGAGTTCTTGAATTCGCAGAACGGTGAATAGCAGTAGCGAACCATAGAGTTAATATATGAAGCCTCTAGAGAACGTACTTGGCGCGGCGTCAATGGGATTCTCCTATCCCCGAGCGTGACCGCCCGAGCGCAGCCATCCGTTGGTCATGGACAGTGTTAGTGGACGAATTTCAGCCCCATAACTACAGCGGAGCTGCTCCGTTTGTTGCCAACCCTGTGCAGTCACGTGGGATGACAAACGGGGGAACGACCCGATGGAGGCAACGGCGTCCACCGTAGGAAGCGAGTTCAGACATGTAATTGCGTTGAGTACGTACCCAAGCAGCACAATGTACTGAAAGTCGAGTGCAATAGGGGTGGACGGGTAGGTGGAAGGCCTTGAACAGACTCGTGAAACTAAAGAACATTGATAAGACACATACCGTCCACCCCTATTGCACTCGACTTTCAGTACACTGTGCTGCTTGGGTACGAATCTTCGGGATACGTGCAGAATTGAGTAGTGCTATCGGAATCACAAGGTAAACGTTGCCATATGAAACGTGAATCATATCTTATCTATGAGATTACCTGCGACACCGCAAACCCTTTGGTTTCCACCGAAACGGATGAAGATGTTTACCGCCTATGATGTGACGTTGAAGTGGCCTTTGTATGCTTTGCGAGCGAAATCAATAAATCGTTACCCATCGTAACAAATGTAAGCATGTATTTCGGAAGGCAAAAAAATTCCAAAGATGAATACACGCAGTAAACCGTTATTTTCATGCTGCTCTGCGAACCAACGCGAACCGGAAATGGCAAAAACGAAACCACCCGACTACCCGCCATTCCATGGTCTGGTCTGTCGAGTTTAGTGATAATAAAGTGACGAACGAACGGCAGCACACAAGCAAGTGGTGTAGTGGGAAATATATTCACTGCTTATTTGTTTAACGAATACATATGAGATACGCATATAGAACGCCGAATTTAGATAGCAAGTGATGGATTTAGGGAAACGAGCACGTCAAGTTTAGCGGAATAAAGCATCCAACGGGAGGCAACGCCCTCCATGACCAACGGATGGCAGCTCCCGCATGGTCACGCTTTTTTGAGCGAGTCCGACCCCCTGTAGCGAACGAATGCTGACTTTATGTGACCACGTAGCGAAGGAGGGAGAGGAGATATTGACCAGGCCCTCTGCATCCAGGTGTCGTTCGGAGTGCCACGAAGCGCATGACTTGTCAACCTGTCAGGGAGCATTGGATCCAATGCTCACTGACAGGTTCACACGACAGACACTTGGTGGCGCTACGTCCAAGTTCAATGGCAGTTGGTTTCAAAGACCATTGAAAATTGCCCGTATGGCAGAAGTATTATAGACATTTCGGAACACATCCAATCATCTGTTCTAACTTTAGAACTACATGTGCAACTCGCGCGTAAATGTGTTCACTATTTGACCCAGGTGCGAATTTAGGAGGGGGGTCAGAATGTCCTGACCCCCTCAATTTCAGTAGTTACATAGAGTATCAATTCACCTTAGTGGCGTAATAGCATGCTGTCCAAGGCAGGACCCCCTCCTCTCAGAAAAATCCTTAGTCCACCTCTGATTCGACCACAGTATAGCGCAGAACTTAAAAACGAAACCATAGATGTTTGACATGGCCCTTGAAACGCCCTCAAGTAAATTTTATTACATTAACCAACTTTCCAGTGTACGGCAGCAAGTGTCGCTAATCAGACGTTACTAAAATGGCACGCAGTTGATTTCATAAATCGCTCAGTTTCCATTTTACAACAACAGTGTCCGCGCATAACTGAAAGATACCTGATTGTGTACGAAATATCACGAGACGCATGGCAAGTGGCGCAGGCTCAGCTCGTCGTCTACAAATGCATTGTGTACTTATGATGCTTGCAATATACACCACCATCAGGTTGCATATCATAAACCATGTGATACACAGTACATTACTTTATACCAGTCATGCAACCATTCAGCACTTTTAAAAACTGACCCGTTTAATTCTATATCTACAGGCCCGCTGGTTCGCTCATCTGCTTGGTGGGAAAATCCGGTTGCCGCAAACCACTGAAATGCACCGAGATATCAACGCTAAGCAGGAAGCTGTGGATAAACGGTTCGTTCCTTCACTGCGGCACACACTGGAGGTATACATGAATATTATACTCATAGTTTTAGGGATTTCTAGTAGGATAGGGTAGCGCAAAATGAGACACAAATTTGCATTCAGCGTCATCTTTTATGTTGAGGCATATTTCTACTTCATAAGAAATGTAGAAGCATTCTAATAAGGGCTCGAGCTGACGACCTGTAAAGAGTAAAGCGGTAAGCTTATACCATCTTCGATATACTGCACCGGCGCGCATTGTTGCGACACCCCATCTTCGATAAACTCCACCGGTGCACGCCGGAGATATTCGATTAACGGGTTCCACACGCTCGGTGCGCCGCCAAGTTGCCCCGGCGCGCACAGAGGAAGTCGGCCGGGCGACGGCCATGCCGGTCGACTGATACCGGAGCCGTTTTCAGAACAAATAAGTATCCGTTAGATAGATCGTCCGCAAAAAAATCGTGAAGGAACTCCTTTTTTTTTCTCTTTATTTTGTTCGTTGCGCATCTTCAGAGACACCCCTAATGTGAGAGGGTGAAGGAGCACAGTGCCGCCTCATGCGTCGAAGGTGAGCTTTAATTTGCAGAAACAAAACAAAAACAAATGTATCGGGTTACTCTATCGGAACTGCCCTTATCTTGGGTTGCATTTTCTGTTTTCTTTTAATCTTTTTCCATAACGCAAGAGGCGATACTGTGCTCTTTCACCCTCTTACATTGAGGATGAAGGAAAGACGCGTTTCCGAGATGCGCAAGAAAGATGAGAAAGATGACAAGAAAAAGATGGTGTTCCTTCACGAATTTTTTGCGGGCGATCTATCGAACGGATTTTTGTTCTGATAACGACTCCGTTATCAGGTGACCGAAGGAACCAGACGTTCTCATTTGGACAACTTCGTAGCTTTTATAATTAAAAAGTTAGGTATTGAAAGTTAATTAAGACATAGCCATAGGAGTTTGCTATTGCCATCCTAAGAGTGCCCTTCAGCATATGCTGTATTGCAAGTGATTTCATCTCGGAAAAGGTGGTATTTTATTTATTTTATTTATTTATTCATACTACTGGCTTACAAGTAAGCCTAAGTAGGGTGGGATACATACACTTAAGGTAAACACACAAGGTCAACAAAAAGAGATAACAGAAGACATTACTTCAGAACTGTCGCTATCAGTTTACAGAAATTCTCAACCGTAGGACTATTCATTATCGCCTGTGGTAGCTCGTTCCATTCCAGGACAGTCCGCGGGAAGAAAGAAAATTTAAAACAATCACTTTTTGGGTATATATATATTTAAAATATACGTTCACACTTCGCTTGCACACCCTGTATATAAGATGTTTACTTTTATTCGTTACCAAATTTTTATTTAAAAACTAGCAGAGCAGAATAGGTGCCGTTTTCGCAGTGGATTTTGCAGTGGATTTGCGCTAATCTGTTGTGCCGACTTCAACCAGGTAGCAGGTAGAACTCTGCAACCTTTTAGGCACAACATATGCAACCACTATTACTTCCTAAAAGGTGTAGCTGCTCCACCCTTTCTTCTAAGAGTGCAAAAAGCAGAACTTTTCAAATTCCCTGCGAAAGATCAGATGCCTCTCACTACGAGCACTGCCATGTTGCAGGTTTATCTTCAATATTGCCCTTGCTCTGGATGCCACCGGTGTGGAGCACTCCGCACCCTGCTGGTTCTGGGGTGGGCAACCAGGGTGCAGTTTTATCGAATATGCTATAACTCTAACACATAATATATAGGATCAAAGTTAAAGGGGCACTAAAATGCAAAACCAAGTTGACTTCAAAGTATGCTATGTTACTTTCGCACTTATTGTCATAATTGAAAACGTTAATTCCGGTACGAAGTTACAATCAGAATTATACGAAACTCTTTCTTACTTCGGCACTAGGCAGTGAACGTTGCTTCAGCTCGTGCATTGTGTATACATCGGGTGCTTTTAGTTCATGCTGCGCGTGCGCGCCACGCCGTGGAGCAGTTCCCGCGAAAAACATAGTGGGAGTTACGAAGCGGAGTGGTGTCACTGCCCGAAGGACGTGAATATAATTGTTGTCAGTGAAACATTCGTGTGACTGTTGCGGGCTACAACTCAGTAAATGGGTATTGAAAGATGCAGCAATGCGCATCATGCGACGCATGTACGGAACACTACGACCGGTCCCGTTCCAAAGCCACGCGCACACGATGGGCATGCACGCTTCTCCAGCTGTCTCATTGGATGCCGCCAATCTTTGCTTGCTGAGGATCCCTTTGGTTGCCGCCAAAGACGGCTTTGTTTCGATAGCGTTTTTCTTGTAAACGGTAGCTCTGTGCGAACTAATTTTGCTTGCACTACACTACTTAAAACACGAACTTTCAGTTGAGAACAAGTTGTATTTGCATTTTAGAGTGGTGAAAGAGCTCGCCGTTGTCGGCCTCACAGAGGTTGGCAGCGTCACGACCTGGGTTGAAAAAAATCCGGATATTTTCAAAAAGATCCGCTCCAGTGGACTTTTTTTTTATGAAGCCCTGATACTTTTGGATATTTTTGGAGAATATAGAGAAGCCAAGAAATGTGACAGGGAGTAAAAACAAATGTGTTTTGCTGTTCTTCTTGATTTCGGGTGATCTCTCATAGTTTCTGTTTATGAAACTGCCTGTCCCAGTAGCATTGAATGAGTTTCCATTGTTTTCCGAAAGGTAGAGTCCTATGCACGCGTGGCTGAATGTAGACGCTGGATTAGCTGTCGTACTTCAGTTACAATGTCTCCAGGAAGCAGAAGAAAGTCTCTTCCTGAATGGGAAGAAGCAGAAGAAAACGGGGGAAAAAGTTGAATTTGGAAAGTTCAAAAAGTCAAGTTAAAAAATATATAAAAAAAAACAGAAGTTAATCTTGCGCGTACCTGGGCTTTTGTAAGCCGCCAACACTACAATAAAATAAAGCGTAAGTTTTCTGTGTGACGTTGAATTAAGATTATCTTTCACATCGCATCTGGACAAAATCTAAAAAAAACGGATTAAATTGCGTGAATAAAATTCGAAACAATCCACCGGATGAAATCCATGTCGATTAAATCCAAACAACCCTGGTTACGACTAACGGCCTGGGAGAATGTGCGTCTTGGGCCGACTTCTGAAAGAACTGCGCCGACATATGTCTGAAAGCGTCTAAGGAAAGCCCAAGACAAACACCAGACAGCACAGCCGGCTCCGGGATTCGAACCTGGACATCTCCCAGTCTCGACATGACATGGCCAGCACGCTAACACGTGCTGAGGTGTAAACAAGTGACCTGTAGTTTTCTGCTTGACCACACAGGAAACGCACCAGGGGCCCGATCTTCAACTTGTCGTTATCCCGTAACGCATCCTGAAATGCATCACTTCGTCTGTGATTCGCCACAAGCTCTCGCTTGAGGGCCAATCGCAGCGTGTATTTGAATTCCCGACCTACCAAAACGCTTTTCACGTGCCGCCGCGTGACGCTTGGAGCATGGCAATAACGATAACGCCTGCTATGTGCGTGTTCAAGATCGGGGGTCAGACCCGTGGGTACGGGACATCGGCGTCTGGCGTCCGTGCTGGACCAGCCAGCAGCGCGCAGGTCTTCGGTTCTGCAGCTGCACTCACTCGCTGTTACATTAGCGTCACATTGAGGAAAATCGTACCATTGTTGCGTGGTTCGTTCTCGGCAAGAGATGGCGCATCGATTATTGTGGTAATATGGAGCGTGAAACAATTGATGTTCTGAAGCTGAAACAGATAGAAAGAACAAATACATAGAAAGCCTCAAGTGAGTAAGAAATTAATGATGAAAGAAGGAAGTCACTGAATAGGTTAGCCAGTTGTAGGACTCGAACCCACATCTTCTGGATTCCGTCCGTATTCAGTGCGCGTCATGTTTCATCGACGTTGGGGATTTAAATCAGTATTTGGTTTAAATCCGGATTCAAATCCACAAATGAGGCTGACAGATTTGATTTGGATTTGATTGGCGGCTTTGGATTTGAATTGAATCACATTTTGTTCGAAGATTTGGATTTGAATTAAATCACGTTCATGGGTGGAGTATTTGAGACCTGCATTAACTACTTTTTCTTTTCTCTCCTTTAAGCTGGTAGCACATTTTGGGGGAGAATTCTTGTTCGAAGTCTGGGTCCAATACTGTTGCGTCAGCTTAGAACGGAAGCTCATATTTATTTTTATATCAATTTCAAATTTAAGAACGAAGTTCTTGAACCTTGATGTTTGTGAAGTGGACTCATGTTATCGGTCATCTGTTGACACAAAGATGAGCACCAACTAAGAAAAGTATTGCATGACGAACCGCACGCGTGCTATCGGCTGGTGTACTCTTGTGACATGACAGTGGCAAAAAAGGCGCATCTTTTTCGTCGCTCGAAATAAAAAGACCCGACTTTATTCAGCATCTATGACTAAAGAGTTTCGCATCACTCTTTTTGTTTTGGTGACTAGGTGTTGCGCACGGCAAGAGCCCTGGAGCCAGCGTGCTCCAACACCGGACAGATTATGCGACAGCCGAAGAGTGCAGTTCGTGATGAAAAGTGAAATGGAGCGTTAGGAGAGGAAACGTTTGCTGCGCAATTTCTTAAGCGTTCATTTTCGAGTTTGACGGTTCTGTTTTTTAGCGCCCGTGTTGATGGTTTCAGAAGTCAGATGGCTTCCAGCGCCTGGAAGCCTAATGATGTAGTCCAATTAAGACTGCCAAGATGAACTTAATCCATCCACCTTTGAGCAGCTAGTGTTTATAAATAAGAATCGTGTGGGATAAAGAAACAACCACCAAAGATGCGACGAAAAATAGCTTGTCGCAAGTTTGTAAGCCACCGCTACGAATGCAAATAAAATTTATTATTTGACCATGAACCTACACAATTCCTCCTGTGAAATGGGACTGACGATTACCTCGATAATAATTTGTCGTGGAATTCAGCGTACATACATACAACGTGTATGCTTGCGCAACCGTGGCGCAACGCTTGCGCTCGAACGACGCCACTGCAATAAATGCGTGCAGGGTCTGCTATTCTTGTAACACTCTCATTGTGTGGTTGCTTTGGAGAAACTGCACAATGAGGAAGTATCGTATTGAAAAATCGTAGTTCGGATGAAAATCCCCTGAGAAATTAGTTTCTTCAATTTGTGCTCTTCCGACATGCACTAATTATAATTGTGTTGCAGATGAACTGGGTCGACGGCATGGACGCCATGGCCTCAGAAATCGGAGCCTGTCCTAATCTCGTCAAGTACTTCTTCACGGACCAGGCGCTATTCTGGAAACTGGTTCTGGGACCCGCTGTTCCTTATCAATACCGACTGGAAGGGCCTCATGCATGGAAAGGTGCAAGAGACGCCATATTTGGAGTGAGGGCAAGGATTGTCGCTCCTCTTAACAAGTCGCAAAAGTGGTTTACGGGGGAAGAGAGCGCATCACGGACCGTCTGCATCATGATAGGACTACTTTTTATCGCATTAGCTTATGTTTTATGTAGGTACTGTTAGCAAAACCTTTATAATTGTAACGTAGTATCCTGGGAGGCACGTGTCGTACGGGCTGCGATATTCCGGCTGTCCAGAGTGTGTGTGAGTGCAATACATACACCATTGAGTAGTGAGTTGTAAGTACATCGTTTCGAAATACATTGAGCAGATTACTCCTATTCTACATTTGTTGTTGTTGCGTAAATGTTCTAATGCAAGTTGCTCTCATGAAAGGAATAGTTCTGTCTCCAAGGGGCGATTTGTAAATTTCTATTTCAATGTGCAGTCATTCCCCAATCAACCGAACCCCATTCTTCACCTTCTTACCATACATATCATGTAAGACTTGTGACAGCCCTGATAATAAAAGCGCGACCGTAGTTGAAGGGCTGCTTTTTATCTTTCATGTGTAATCGCGAACCACTCCTTTCTCTGCTTTCCGCATTCGTTTAGCCAAAGACAAAATGTGCTGTAATTTGTGACGCATTAATAGAGGTTCTTCTGCCTTTATATGCGAATAAAACCAACCTTTTTCGTGTCAGACATCCGGGCTTTAGTCATCATAGTCTGGCTGTACAGCCATTTCCCTAGCAGCTTAAACATCTCCAAGCAATTGCCCCATTCTTATTGCGGTGTTGCAGGCTGTAGTTGGTTGTAAGTAACAGACATAAAAAATAAACAAAATTGGAGCAGGTGGCAGCCTTAACTGGCGCCTGTAGTGCAGGCTGTACATCTACCGACCAAGTATGGCAAAGTCTTTTCCTCAAAATGGCAGAGTGGGCCTGTTGGTACATGACTGTATTAAAACTGGAGCACGAGACACAGACAACGGAACACACAAGACGACACTTGCTCCACTATCAACGGATTTTTAATGGCAGCTCTCCTCAAAAGGAGTTGCAGAGGGGAAAGGGAGAAGACAAACAAGACCTACATCCACAGCCAACATGTCTTACATCTGCGTTCGAGATACTTCATTTCCTCACGTGTCAGTGCCACGGACGGTTCGCTCACACAATTGCCCAGTCTCCCGATTAAAAAAGCTTTAAACACTCCATTTCAGTTTTTGTTTTGAACCTACCCTTGATCTGTGGTTTTGTAAAATCGGGTGTGCAACTACACTTCACTACATGCACCCCAAATGTATCACTATCTGTGCCTTTGGTGTTGTAGTTATGCTCTTTAAGACGTTGATTGATAAATTTTCCCGATTGTCCTATATACACTTTTTTACACGGTAAAGGAATTTCATACACAACTGAAGGATCACACTTCACAAACTGGTTCTTGTGATTCACATCACACAGCTACACTGGTTTTGCATTGATCATTGGAATGAGTGATGACAACTTTGGCAATGAACTGAACACGACTGGTACGCCGAACCTGTTTGCCATTTTTTTCATATGATGAGATGTTTTGTGCATATTGTGTTATAGTGTTTTAATCCAGGTGGCCCGCTTGGCTGAGGCTGGGTTCCCTCCTCATGGAATAGCTTCAGTATTGCTTAGGTTACAAAAAGAGGTAAAAGGTGTAAAAAAACATCGGAATAAGCCGTCAGAACGACCTGTAGTTTTGCCATATATACACAAAACATCTCACCATATGGAAAAAATGGCAAACAGGTTCGGCGTAGCAGTCGTGTTCACGTCATTGCCAAAGTTGTCATCACTCATTATCACATCACAAGAACCACAAGAACCAGTTTGTGAAGTGTGATTCTTCAGTTGTGTATGAAATTCCCTTACCGTGTAAAAAGTGTATATAGGACAATCGGGAAGATGTATCAATCAACGTCTTGAAGAGCATAACTACAACACCAAAGGCACAGATAGTGGTACACTCGGGGTGCATGTAATGAACTGTGGTTGCACACCCGATTTTACGAAAACACAGATCAAGGGTAGGTTCAAAGCAAAAACTGAAAGTGAAGTGTTTGAAGCATTTATGGGGCAAAGATGATTGTGTGAGCGAACCGTCCGTGGCACTGACACGTGAAGAAATGAACTACTGTAAAGTGGTTTTTTCCGCGTGGAAAATATTTTCGCGTTTTCGAGCAAAGCTGCTTTGAGGATTGATTCGCGAGAACTTAAATTTGCGACACAGGTTTCCGGGAGTGCTTTGCTCTTGCATATCGTGCCGCCGTCAATACTCGGGCATATTTCGGCACGTACTAAGATATCCGTTGTTCACGTGGATTGCGGCATTCTAGGTCTATTCCTTTCTTCTCCTCACAGAGATGGGAGGAAAGGCCCTTTCAAATGGCCTTTAGGGGCCCTGTAGGAGGCCATAGGGCCGTGTGCAAGTTAGCCAGTTTATTTTAGCAGTTCTTATTAATTGTCACTCGGGGCACGGACCAGTTCGGTTGAGATGTGGTACTATCATTCAAGCTGGTTTTGAGAATGCGGGGAAAGGCATGTTCTGGCTTCCTGGTATAGTGGTATATTGCATGTATAGTGCAAAGCGTTTATAGGAGTAACAAAAGCATGATGAATTTTCATTTCTTTTCATCTTGCCTGACGGGATAAAACAATCTTCTGCGCTTGCTTAAACTGCCTGCGCTACATGGAGTAGAAAGGGTCAGGTAGTCGCGGTATAGCGTCGAACGCCGAACGATTTTCGCCCTCATATGGCCAGAGTTATTCGCGGGAACTTAAATTCGCGATTTTGGAGGTGTGCGCGAAAAACGCGAAAAATAATTCCGCGCGAAAAAAACCACTTCTACAGTATCTAGACCGCAGATGTAGGACATGAGTAGTGACTTGTTTGTCTTCTCCCTTTCCCCTCGGTAACTCCTTTTAGGGAGTGCTGCCCTTAAAAATCCGTTGATAGTGGAGCAAGTGTCGTCTTGTGTGTTCCTTTGTCCGTGTCTCGTGCTCCAGTTCAGTCAAAGTCTTTTCCTCTGTGACTCTTGAGGATCTCAATGGCGAACTCAGGTCGAGGCTTAAAGCGACAGTCCGAACCTCCGGAGGGTATTCGGATTGCGACTCCATTCGATTGTGCTCCACACGTATATCACCCACGTAAAATAGAAAGGGTGAAAGCTTTAAGCTTTTAGAGAAAATTAATTAAATCCTACGGTTAACCCATATGCGGTTCCGGTTTCTCCGTGACGTCAGTGTTGTTCCCAACGTCACAACTGTGCAAGACGACACAACAAGACTCAGCGCTTGTCTAAGGTGCAAAGTGAGATTTTCAGGTGAGACTTGACCCAGTTGGGATTGGCGATTTGTTTAATAACTTATGTTATTCCTAACTACGTAGCTTGTAACATTTTCTATGCAGGTGTTGGTGGTGTAACTCAGAGAGACGCGCCTGACAAATGCTTATGGTGTGTAGGCCAAATCTATGACGAGAACGGGGTCGAAACTTAACAACACTTACTTGTCTTTTCAAAAGGCATTGGTACTGCACTGAGCTTTTATCCAGGACAGTGAATACTGGCTACCCCCAACTGTTTTGGGGGTTCGGTCTCCGCAAACCCGAAAAATGACACGCTCGTTCTGTTTTTATTCTTGTTCTCACGATGCACTAAGGAACACCTAACCTTCATATCTCAGCAACACCCTCAAATATGCAGTAACCAGTCAATGTTAATAAAAAGCAGGAATGCCATGCGTATTGAAAGTACGGAAACCAAGAAAGGCGACGCACAAAGAACACACAGCCCGCCGAGAGGAGCGGAGCAGACACCGCAGAGGCTGGAAGAGAATGCTCCTGGCGTCACGACTGTCCAAGTGCGGCTTTCAGTCGGGGACAAAAGATACAAGTTGAAAGTTGCATTACAAATTTTCGCAGCCGAATATAAACGAAATATTTTGCATGGTGGCTCGGAAAGATATAAGGAATCATCTGATGAGGCTTATTTACTTCACATCTGGGGTCCATAATGTCCCTTTAAGTGCATATGCTTGATGTTCTTGTCAGATAGTCCTAGCAAGGGTGCTCACGGAATGGAGTACCGCCAAAAAGGGCCCGTGTACCTGACCATTGATGACATCACTTAATTAGACACTATGGAGCTCTAGTGCATCGCACGCTATCGCCTTTGCGTACGTAAGGGTAGCGTTGGTGGTCCTGCGCACGCCCATAACAGAAAGACAGCTTCGCGCAGTGCGCAGAAACACCAACGATATCCCTCATGTATGCAAATACGATAGCGCACAATTTACTAAAACTCTCTACTGACGCCTCAACCGCTAAATTGTCACAGTTGACGTCCTGCAAAGTCTTCCGCTCTTTTTTGAAACGCATCATGCGCAGAAGCCGTCACGGGGGAATTCGCACAGGGGGAACTGACACACAGGGGAAACGGCGTGGGGGAAATGAGACGGGGGAGTTGGGACGGGGGAAGCGTGCTACATCCCCTATTAATCACTGCTGCCTTCCGACACACTAAATGCGTTTTTTTTTCGCCGTCGAAGAGAACAATAGGAAACGCGGTAGAAAACCTGATTTCTGCTGTGATTTTACCATTTCACCATTGTCTATCAATGATGAAGCGTCACTGTAGCAGCACTGCAATGTTCAGTGACGGAGCGACGACGGCATCAGGCTCAGCATCTGCTTTTGTGGTTCCACTGCACAGGAAAGAGGAAATGGCACGACTGTCGTACAAAACATCTGCAACAAGAGCAGAATTGGTACCATCCAGCTTGCAATGCAGTACGTAGCAGCACAACAGTCACCTGCCGAGTGGGTGGTATGCAGCAATTTAGAAGCCGGACTCCAAGGCATGCTTTCGTTCTTGGGAAATGGCTGCGTGACATCGAGAGTTCGCCAAATATTAAAATTCAAATTCAAGTTTATTCAGGTTGTTATGGTGTTAATATAATAAACATGAGGAAAAGAAAAGAGATAAAGATCCCGGTTGAAGTCTACTCCCGATACATACTCAAGGCATACTCAACGAGTACTAAAATGTAGAGTCGGCGACCACGAAGTAAAGGCGCAGATATTGTTCAACGTTTTTGGCATCGCCGTCAGCGACAGCCTAAGTCGAACACGCCACGCAAAGCCATCCGGGAAATATGCGTTTATAGTCAGACGCGTGACAGCTGTGGCCGGCGGCCGTGGTGCATGCGCAAAGACGCACTGACTGTGCGAGCGCGACAACAATTGCGCTGGTCTGACTGCTCAAGCACGGTCGGCGGAAAATAGAGTATGGTCTATTCTGCGCGGGCGACGTCCTAGCGCGCTGAATGTCACCGGCTGCGCTTTTGCTAGACTAAAGAGCAATGGCTGCCAACACGCGGCCCCCTGGGCGTCCGCAACGAAAGAGAAAGAGAGAGAGAGAGAAAAGAAAGGAAGGGAAATACGAGAAAACATAATTGCAGCGAGAGAGAGAGAGAGAGAGAAAAGAAAGGAAGGGAAATACGAGAAAACATAATTGCAGCGAGAGAGAGAGAGAGAAAAAAAAAACAGAAGCTAGAAGACGGTATGAGCAATCATGGGCCTGCGGAAAGCCATTTACTTCTTGGATAACGTTGAATCACGACATTCACATACCCACTTAAATTAATACACTTCACACGGGAGCTCTCTTCACTACAATACACAGGAGCACTGCCGCTGCCACCCAACGCTTCGTCGGAAGGACAGAGCTCGGTCGAAGATCGTCCTAAAGTTTCGGAATTCGCAGGCGTCAAAGCGTCTCTTTCATAATCATGAGTTGAATTATCAAGCCTCCGGTGGACGTCAGTTTGCGCTCTGCAGGGTTTCCATGTCTTTGCGACCGACTACAAAAAGCACAGGAAGCATGGCCTGCTCGAAGCCACATCTGAAGCAGACGATGAGCAAGAGAAGCATACCTTCCAAGAGCATTGGGAGGTAAAATATCTGTTCGCCGATATAAATGACTTCCCGGGATGTCTGATGCGCCAAAAAAAAAAAAAAAAAAAAACTGTTGCTGTTCCTAAAGAGTAGAATGTCCGTCGTCATTACGAAGCGCTTCACAAAGGACAGTACGCGTAATTTACTGTAATGAGCCGCGAAGAAAAGGTGATGTGGCTCAAACCGGCAGCCACAAGACAAAAAAGACATTTTTCGCAGGGCTAGCAGAGGAAGTGAGGTCGCCGTTGAAGCAAGCCTCGCCCTGTCGCAGTTGATCGCAATAGCGCCAAAACCCTTCACAGAAGGTCCTTTTATGAAGAACTGTCCCATTCATGCAGCTGAAATTGTGTGCAAAACCGCCAAAGATTCTTTTGAGAAGATTAGCCTTCCTGCATTTACTGTCGCATGCGGGTTGAGGACATGGGTGCAGATTTGGAAAAGCAGCTGTGCGATATTTCGAAGAATTGTTGTACATATTCTCTAGCACTTGACGAATCCACGGACATAAATGATAGAGCTAATATAAAGACCCCTATGAGCTTGTGGGAGCTCGACCGGAGCCAGAGAAAGAGACAACCGGAACGGCCAGTGCGGCAGCAGAAGAGAAGTGTTTATTCGGAGCACGGGCTCCAGAAGCGTGAGCGTGCTGTAGTCAGCACTTCATTGTCTCTTGGATCACTACAAACTACCCTCCCCCTCGGGGGGACTGGAAGGATTGTCCGAAGCAAGGGAGCCCAGGAAACGGACTTTTTAGGGCGCGGGGCGGGGGACACCGGGCCCGATGGAAGAGGCGTGTCGAAGGCCTGCACGGAGGGCGCGTCGATGAAGGCTGGCTTGGTGCGGTCTATGGACACCGTCTCCGGCTTGCCGTTGAGGTCGATGACGAGGGTCTTCGTGCCATGACGGAGCACTTTGTGCGGGCCGGAATATGGGGCCTGAAGAGCCCGTCGAAGCCTGTCCACGCGGAGGAAAATGTGGGAGGCTTCAGATAGAGCCTTGGGAAGGTATCCCGGCGACGGCGGGGGAGGGCGGGTAGCCGTAGGATGAAGGCGGGAGAATGTAGATTGTAGACGGCGCACGTAGTCAGAGGGGGCATCGGGCGGCAGGGGGGAGACTTGGAACACGTCAGCCGGTAGGCGGATGGTAGTGCCGTATACCAATTCCGCGGAGGAACACTGGATGTCAGTCTTCAAGGCCGCGCGAATGCCGAGGAGGACCAGCGGCAGATTCTCGGTCCAGTGCTGGGGCGCGCCGCGGGCCATCAGGGCTTGCTTGAGATGCCGATGCAAACGCTCCACCAAGCCGTTGAAGGCAGGGTGGTACGCGGTGGTGCGGAGGCGCGTGGTACCAAGGAGCTTGGTGAATGCTGTGAATAGGCGGCTCTCGAATTGGGGACCGCGATCAGTGACGACTTCCGTTGGCACGCCGAAACGGGCGATCCAGGAGGAAAGAAACGTGGAAGCAACCGTTTCGGCCGTTGAATCCGCCATGGGGGTTGCCTCTGGCCAACGGGTGAAGCGGTCCACGCATGTGAGAATGTATCGTTGGCCATGAGAGTGAGGGAGGGGGCCCACGATGTCGATGTGCACGGTAGCAAAGCGGTGTGACGGGGGGAGGAACGTGCCAATCGGAGACTTTGTGTGGCGGTGGCACTTTGACAGCTGGCAAGGAGTGCAAGCGCGGACCCATCTTCTGACGTCCTGACGCACTCCCGGCGATACGTAGCGATCCGTGATCAGCGTAATGGTGGCGCGTACGCCGGGGTGTGCGAGGCCGTGGATGCCATTGAATATGGGTTTCCGGAGGGCGTCAGGGACAAGAGGGCGAGGGGATGCACCGGAGATGTCGCAGAGCACGGGCGTCGGAGTTAAAGGGTACGAGATATCTTGGAGCTTGAGACCGGTAGACGCGGTGCGAAGCCGTTGCAGTTCGGGGTCCCGTGCCTGGGCGGTAGCCAAGTCCGCGATTGAGAGCGGGCTGGAGGAAAGGGTGGAGATGCGGCTGAGGGCGTCAGCCACTACATTCGCGGAGCCAGCGATGTGACGAATGTCGGTTGTGAACTCCGCTATGTAGGAAAGGTGACGGATTTCCCGTGGAGAGTAGTTGCGGCCGGCCGACGCCATGGCGCCGACTAGGTCTTAGGGGATTTCAGGAGGTCTTCGAGGGGGGAGAGAAGTGCTGCACAGGCGCGGACGAAACGGCGGTAGTAGTTGACAAGGCCGAGAAATCTTCGCAACTGGCGCACGGAGGATGGAACTGGATAGTCCATGATGGGCTGGATCTTTTGAGGGAGGGGAGCTATCCCGTCAGCAGATACGTGATGTCCAAGGAATTCTAGAGATGTCTTTCCGAACTCACATTTCTGTAGGTTGATAACGATGCCATGAGCATCGAGGCGGGAGAAAACCTGGCGGAGGTGGTCGTGGTGCTCCTGTTCGGTCGCACTGGCAACCAGCAGATCGTCCATATAAGCGAACGTGAAAGGCAGTCCGCGGAGAACAGAGTCAATGAATCTTTGAAACGTTTGGGCTGCATTGCGCAGCCCAAAGGGCATGCGCAAGAACTCGAATAATCCAAAGGGTGTTATAATGGCGGTTTTGGGGACGTCTTCGGGGGCTACAGGGATCTGATGATATGCTTTTGTTAAATCAATCTTGCTGAAAAACTTCATGCCGGCGAGGTGGAAAGAAAAGTCTTGAATATGGGGCAAGGGGTAGCGGTCGGTCTTGGTGATGACGTTGAGAGCCCTGTAGTCTCCGCAGGGACGCCAGTCCCCGGTTTTTTTGGGGACCATATGAAGAGGCGTTGCCCAGTCACTAGAGGAGGTGCGGACGATTCCAATGGCGAACATGTGCTCAAATTCACTGCGGGCTACCTTCATTTGATCAGGGGAGAGTCGTCGGGGCTTGAAATGCACCGGCGGACCTGAGGTGGAAATGTAGTGGAGGACGGAGTGATTGACGGGCTTAGTCCAGTCTGGTGGTAAGCACAGTGAAGGAAATTCGCCAAGCAGGGTGGCGTAAGGAGATTGTAGCGCCGCAAGGATGGTTGTGGCGAGCTGTGGTGTGGGAGACGAGGCGATGCCCGCAACGCGGAGCTTGGTACCGTGGTCAAGAAGAACGTGGTGCCGGAGGTCGACAAGCAGGCCGAAATGTTCAAGAAAATCGGCTCCGATAATGGCTTGATCGGTGGCCGCCACTTTGAAAATCCACGGGAAAGTACGGCGGAGGCCGATGTCAAGCGTGAGGGATCGCTCTCCGAATACGGGAATGCCGGTGTTGTTTACGGCAACGAGGTGATACGTAGGTGATCTGCGCTTTTCCGAAGAAGTTGCCGGTAGTATGCTGACCTGAGCCCCGGTGTCGACAAGAAAGCGTTTCCGGGAAATCAAGTCCAACACGTAAAAGAGGCGGCAGGGAGATTGAAGGGACGCGGACGCCGCCTCTAGCGGTCCCCAGGCTGGTTTCCCGGCCACGTGCAGGGTGGGGTGCAGTTACGAGCGTGTGCCCCGAACGACCAATGGTACCAGCAAAAGGTGGTCGGGTTCGGAGGGACTGGCGAAGGTGTCGGATGCCTGCGGCGACTGTTGTCCGTACGAGGCGAGCGGGAGCGTGGGCGCCTTCCGTCGCGGCGAGAGAAGGGGGGGCGGTGGGACGCAGCGGGGGCGGGCTGGAACTGGCGCAAAGAAGCCACTGCCTCCGCCAAGGACTGAATGTCTGCCCTTAAGGGTGAAAGTTCTGAGGCAGGGATGGTCTGGGAAACGGCGGGGACGCTAGATTCCGCTGGATGGTGCTGGGAGGCAGAGTGGTGTGAGGCGACGGCGCAAACAGGCGGCGGTGCCACCTCCATGATCTTGTCAGCGTGTAGGGAGAGTTCCGAAAGCGAAAGGTTGGTGGCCGTGGCAAGAATCATCTGTACGGTGGTAGGGAGTCGCTGGAGGAACAATTCCTTGAGTAAGCGTTCATCGAAGGACGAGGCCCGGTCGCCTAGCAAGCCTTGAAGATGTCGTAGGAACTGCGATGGGCGGCGGTCGCCCAGGTCTTCAGCAGACAGCAATTGTTGGTATCTGCGTCGTTCGGAGGCCATAGTACGTTCAATAAGAGCAGATTTGAGGGTGTCGTACGGTGTTTCGCCCATTGGGGCCATCAGGACGTCCGCGACGTCGGAAGCGACTTCGGGCGGAAGGACGGATACGACGTGCCTGAATTTCGTAGGCTGTGTGGAGATCCCGGCGAGCTGAAATTGGCATTCTGCCTGCAAGAACCACACTGAGGGATTGGCGGGCCAGAATGCAGGGAGTCGGACCGCGACGGAATTGACGTGCGGCGCCGGGGCTGGCGCGTCGGTGCCACCCTGGGAGGTCATGGAGACGTTCGGTACGTTCGGGTCACCAGAAAGAGACAACCGGAACGGCCAGTGCGGCAGCAGAAGAGAAGTGTTTATTCGGAGCACGGGCTCCAGAAGCGTGAGCGTGCTGTAGTCAGCACTTCATTGTCTCTTGGATCACTACAAGCTAAAGGCCGCCGGTCCAGTCTCCGGGCCCTCCATCTTTGTCCCTCTCATCCCTGTCCCTCTCATCTGGGCTACCGGGGGTTTTCCCTCCCGGCGGTACCTAGCACTCCTGAGCACGCTCAGGTCAGAACCAGAGAACGGTAACGGTAACGGAAACAGAAACGGTATACGTATTACCGAAGTTGGAGATGGTAACGATAACGGAAACGGAACCGCATACCGGTGTCCTCAATTACCGGAAACCGAAACGGAAACGAAAATTATCGTCCGGTATTGAATTCGGGTAATGGCTGTTACTGTTGTGCGATGACGTTTGAGTTACTTTTCATTTCATTTTTTTTAAATTTTATTTTGATGACTCCATTCCCTGTAATGCTCTAAATACTACACGAGAGCACGGAAACGAAGCACAATATTGGATATCGAGGGTGCATCATTCGCTTACCTACTCGTGACATTATCTACCTACATGATATCAAGACATGGGACGTACACAACGTAGACTCCACGCACTCTACACCACCACAGAGGATGGCAGCCTATATTTTTTTTTACTTTCTTCATTGCACCGTGGCTATGGTAGTATTGTTTACTACTGTACTGAGAGCGTCCGCCTACCGATGCGACATTGGATAAAGGTAACGCCCATCTTGGGTTGCTGGACTCACAGTGGCTGCAGACAGAAGACTGGCTGAAGACATGTTCCTACATTTCTTTAAAAATCCTGCAAGATGTGCGCATCCCAACGACGTAAAATTACTTGTGTAGTGTGTACGCATGACACCGAAGCAGCACTTGGGTAAAACAGGGTGTTGACACAGCCGGACGGGGTGTCCTCCCGCAGCTCTGTAACAGCCGTTCCATTACCGGAAACAGTAACGGAAACGTAACGGAAACGAAATTGACAAGCTGCTATCAGAATCGAATAACGGGAACGAAAATATAGCAGTAACGAAAATGAAAATGGAAACGGTAACGAAAATACGTCCGTTACCCTTCCCTGGTCAGAACTACGCTGCTACGCTTCGTTCCGGAACGTGGACTCTTGGGCACTCTGTGACGCATCCCTCATGTCTACCTGTATAGCGTCTAGTGTCGGAACTGTATTCCTCTATATATTTGTATAGTTTTCTGTTTCTGTTTTTCTTCCTTTTTCTTTCTGGGAACATCAAGCCTCGTGTATGACTACCCTTTTCCTGTATTTTATTTTTCAATCAGCCCAAGTCGGTTTTCGAAGTCGGCCCAGGACGCACGTTCCCCAGGATCAGTAGCAGTGACGTTGCCCACCTCTGCGAGGCCAACATAGGCGAGCTCTCTCAGAAGCACCACCACGACCACCATCCAAACATTAAACATATAACCCCTCCCCATGAAAAGTTTACAGACGCACGCAAGGAGATACCATTCAATGGATTCTGAGGTACTACAAGAAAAGAATTGCATTATTTTTCATTGCGTTCAGGCCTTCAAATAAAACCATAATATTAAATAGTTGAAATCGAGGAGGATCGCCAGCCAAGTCTGCCTAAATGATACGAAAATAACAGAAATAGGGAAAAAAGCTCTATTTGGCGGTGCACCGTTCTCCCTATGTTTTACGGTTTTGTTCTCCATTTTGGTGGTGCTGCTCCAGTGGTGCTACGTAGCGGAGAGAGAGTGCGCCGTTCGCACGAATGCATAGCGAAAATAATTTCCCCGCTGCTACATTAAAATATATGGGCATCACTACCCTGCGGCTGAAAAAACTAACAAAAAGATGAACAATGTTTGAATGATCATGACTGGGGAGTTCCACCGCCAGGGGCCATACTCTAACCTCGCAGCCGATCCCTCGGCCGACCTACTATCGGCCTGCAGCATTCCAGTTGCTTTGGTGTCGCCCGCGGAGCCGGCTTTGGATCTCCTCTTCTCGCTTGTGGAGCTGGACCAAGGTAAATATAAATGGTAGCGAAGCTTCCATTGGCCACCCCGTCTTCAAGGGCGGCCATGATAAAGACCGTCAGCGCCATCTATCCGTTGCGAGGCAAACTACAAATTCCGTCATAATGACGTCAGCTGGTACGTCACCATTACGTATAGAGCGGGCCGGGGGCTTGCGCTGCGCGTTCCGTCCATCGTGATGTCGAGCCGCGGAATATCACAATCGCTGTTGAAAGCAAATCCAAGAGCAAAAACTCAAACAATTTTACAAGAGATAAACTGATGTTCTGAGGCTGGAACAACATAGAAGGGACAGATACAAACAAACAAAGCCTCAAATTGCCTAAGAAATCAACGATGAAAGATGAAAGTCACTGAAAAGGTTAGCCAGCTGGTTCGATCCCTACAGGTGGCTAACCTTTTCAGTGACTCTCATCCTTCATCAAACAATTTGTAAACACAGAAGAATCAACACTGGCGACATGCGTGCAACAAAGTGTAGCGGCATCGCCATCATCATCCCCGCGCACCAATGATCAAGGCGCGCGGTTAATAAAACACGACTGCACGGCCAGCTCGGGCTGTTGTTCGGCTGGCCGGTCTTCCCTCACTTCTGTGTACTGTCTTGTGCCTCTAGCACTACAAAAGGACATAGGAGACCAGATGGGGGCTTGCTTTCTTTTATCACAGGTAAATTCGCCATGCCGTTGTAAATAGTACAAATACCCATATGAGACAATTGATGTTCTGAGGCTGGAACACAGTGGCTTTTCAGTGACTTCCACCTTTCATTATAAATACCCATGACAGAATAATGTGCAAAATAACTAGTATGACAGTCCATCTACTGAATAAGCACGATAGGATAATGTACAAATTCCAGCAAACACAGGTGGGGCCCAGGACCTTAATGTCAAATGCATGCTGCTATAGCGGTCCTCATGCACACCTGGAACTTTCCACATATCTCTTGTACAAAGAAGGTGGAAGTGAACGTATTTGCACTTGAAGATTACATTATATGATATTTGCATACTGTGTGGTGCTATGTCCGCCCTCAGTTTTTGGCATTGTAACAAATGCTATGGGGGAATTAGAAAGCACAAGTCCATTAGCTCAGTTTAGAAGTCTGTGATACTTTATCTTCCAAAACAGCCACAATAATATCAGCTCCCAGCAATGACAACCTTGTTCAGTGTGTAGACACCCTGCTGATGACTACTTCTACTTTGATTAAAGGCATGTCAAAGCATCGACAATGTTCTATGCTTCTGCTATTTTGTGCACATTTTGCTATGTGGTGTAGATTTTCAAGCTGCACACGGTGCTTTGCCCTGCACATAACTGCGCCTACATACTGGCGGTTGTGCACACAACTACTGAACTCAGCGCAGGATTCAAAATATAAAATTACGTGCTAGGGATCTATGTACACAAGTATAGCTTAATACGTATCAAAGAATAGGCAAACTGCTGAAGATTCAAAATAGAAAATGTATGTTAGGTATCTATGTATACAGGTGTACATACACTAAACATATAAAAAATAGGCACAGACTACTGAACTCTGCATGGCTGTCAAAATACAAATAACAGAGTAAGGAGCTATGTGCAAAAGTGCACTTTGACAAATGGTATGCTACACAGGAATGAAAGAATAACAAGAGATCATGTGTAATCTAGGTTAGAACTGAAAGCACTGGATAGACAACAGAACCATGCATATCCTTTTGTATGGAACGAAAACTTCTGGTTACATCACAGCAACGTGCAGAGATTACGAACTTCGTCTCGCTGCCTGCTGCAGTGCCTTCTGACGTAACGTACTACTTCGTACTTCCTCATTCCTTTGTCGTGCAAACCAGAGCAGTCGTACCCTCAGAAAAAAGTTAAATATATCATCATACACCGATGAAGAACACAAACTCAATGTCTTTGGTACAAGTGTGTCCAACACTTCACACAGCTTGGACCTGACCCCTTGGGAGGTGAGGAATGTGTTGACGTTGGCTTTGAAGGCTTCCTCACACGCACCCACAAACCTAGCAAAGGCAGGAAGAGGAACCGACTGCTCCAAAGTAAGTACTGTCCACATTCTTGACACTCAAATAAAGCAATAGCTGGCTACTGCTCTGAAATGTGGCATTCCTCCGAGGAATGTCCCATGTTCGACTTGGTGGTTTGAAATTGAAAAGACGACGATGAACAAGAAAATGGCTATGAACAGTCACATGATGATGATTAGTGTTTTTATGGCGCACAGCGACTACAAAGGTCTGAACAGTCACAAAGTGCGCAGTCAACGCAAGGTATATCTAAACAGGTAGCGCAACTTCCATAGGCCCCTGTGTCATCAGAATGACGCCATGATAAAGACGGTCAGCGCCATCCATCCGTTGAGCGGACTACTACCATTTTAAATAAATGACGTCAGGGATGACGTCACCACTATGAATAATAAGTAGTGCATAATTAGCCATGGCACGTTTACATTCGCGCACTGTGTTTGCGTTGTATACCCTTTCCCTCACCCAAGCAACAACACCAGACGAGAATACAGAAAAATAAATCACATCAGGTTTAATCAAACATATCAATTCGAAATACATAGAGTTATCATAGATTTATACAATTCCAGACTTAAGGGCATCGTGATGACAACTACAGAAATTAGGAAGGTTCACTTAAGTTCCATTTCTCTCCTAGAGCTACACGTACACGTAGCGATTAAACGTTTGCATTTCTTCAGTGAGTGACTATTATAGGTAAATTGCAACGAAACGTGGCATCGTTGGTGCACAGTTGATTCCTGCTAACACTCACGCTATCATGGCCGCTCGTCCCATGCCGAAATTTTTTTTTCGCGGGACCAGCAACAGGGGATGCATTGTATTTTTCTGTTCACACAAGTGGTTCTTGGTCTACAGCTCCGAGATGTGAACGTCGTTTCCTGTTTAACCCAAAAAGTGTACCAACTCAGTATTACAATGCACGGACACACGGCACCATGCACGGCACGGACACAGAGATGCACGGATAAACACCGTAAACACGCCCACTGTGACACATGCGCAAAGGGAGCAGGACACGGAAATGTACTCGGGTGGAAGATGATTTTGTATATGTGCACGAGCGGAGCAACAGAAAGTTTTTTTCTACATTGAAATTATGAATAACCTATTAGTACACACACAAGCCACGCAAACGTTGTAAAGTTTTTTCTGTTTACTACCGTACCTCTACTGTCAACACCCATGATCGCTCGCGCCTCTTGCTGGTGGCCTTGCCGATGGGTCTGATATGGTATTTTCGCTTGTGTTCGCTACCAGTTTAGATGTACTTTGGTCAACGTACGGCAAACTCGTAGCTAACAACATGGAGAGGGACAGAAACCGGAAGTGTACTCGGCTCTGTCTATAATCCTAAGTTTGAGTTGGACGGAATAAAAATACGTATATAATCTATAATCTTACGTATTACTGGCAGATCGCGCGAATCTCTGTACTAAAAATATGCATATTGCATTAGTACACACGTTATTCACGCCTCCGATTAAATTATTTTTGTTTACCTTCGTAGTTTGCCCCTCAACAACCACGCTCGCATGTGTATCATGAAGGGCGCAGGGTTGCTAACACAGATTTCGTATTTTTTCCCGCCTTTGCTATAATTTATATTTACCTTGGCTGGACTCTGCGCTGCGGGACTCCCCTCAGCACACATCCCCGGGCCGGACCAAGTCACGTATAAAGCACTTCGGAACCTTCCGGATTCAGGTCGTGCTTGCCTCTTGCAGATGTTGAACGCCAGCTGGCAAAGAGGCGGCGTCCCTCAAGTCTGGAAGACCGCTATGGTGGTTCCCTTTCTCAAGCCTGGCCAATCACCCCGCAACATTGACTCCTTCCGCCCGATTGCCCTTACTAGCTGCGTGGGCAAGACATTGGAACGCATGATTTTCCGCCGCCTGAGTTGGTACCTCGAAACCGTGCGATTATTCACCGAAGTAATGCAAGGCTTTCGGCAGGGTAGGTCGGCGATAGATAATGTAATCGACCTAGTGACTGCTGCGAAGAGCTGAAGATCTAATGACTGGCTTCTTCCTTAATGATGGCTTTCTTCCGGCTTAATGATGATCTTCCAGGACGTAAAGAAAGCGTCCCTATAGGAAAAACGTCTTGAGGTTACCCCAGAAATCCTGAGGTTACCTCAGGATATCTTGAGGTTGTCTGAGGTTACCTCAGAACTGCCTGTGGTTCTTCTGAGGTTACCTCAAGAAATCCTGAGGCTCTACCTCAGGACCTCAGACCGGGCTGTGGTTAGTCTAAGGTTACCTCAAGCAATTCTGAGGTTCTGCCTCAGGACCTCAGACATCGCCTTCGCTCTTTTGAGGTGACCTCAAGAAATTCTGAGGTTCTACCTCAGAACCCCAGACCTTGCTGTGGTTCTTTTAAGGTTCCGCCTCAAGACCTCAGACCAGGCCGTAGCTCTCCTACGGTTACAGCAGCGAATCTTGAGGATCAACAGAGGGCCGCACACCGTGGTACACCTTAGAGCCTTGGGAATTTCTGTGGGAATTTCTCAGTGGAACATTTTCGTTGGACAGGTTCGCAAGCTTTTTTGCAGTAGAATTTAGTTAGTGACTTTTAATTTAAATATGGTACCTTCGTAAAAGGGACTATCGCATCCATCTCGGTCGATTCTGAAACTTCAGTACCACAATATTTCTCAGTGACTTCTGACAAGGGCAGCGAAAACCCCAAGTGAATAGGTCGCGTATATGCTGAGCAATCTAATGAAATAAATCGAAAGAGCAGACGACGCATAATGAGGTCCCTCTCCACCGTCTCTCCACAACGCCTTGATAACGTCACGCTCAACAGCGCCAATGAGAGCGCTTCTCCCCGCACAGCCGATCGGTGGGGCCGCGGGGCATCTGGATGCGAGGCGGCCAGCAGACACCAAGCGTTATGTCGGAATCGTCGGAATACGAAAGTGACGTCGCGTCGCTTCCAAGCGATTCTGAGGACTACAGCTCCGAAGAAATTGTGCTCGATGACGACCCTTATTCCACAGACCCTCTACCACTTGACCCTGCTGCAGGTCATGCTGCAGGTGAAGGTGCAGCCAGTGAAAACGAGCCGTCCGATAGCGACGACACTTTCAGGTACGCCATATCCCGATCATATCATATCTCATGATGATTGTGCACTGTTAAGCATTTTGACATTTGTCCACTTGGAAATGACAGATGCCTCTGCACTCGCTGCAGTCCAGTGGAACCCGATGAACGCCGGTGCTGCAGTTCTGTTGATGGGGTGTCGGCTGTCTGTGAGGGTGCAGGGGTCAATTGTATCACTGATCACCCACTCTTCAATGACATTTGTCTGCGGAGGGAGCTCCTGGTTGCTTATGCACCAGTGTTTTGCCGTGATGACCGTCGCATGCGTGTTCTCGAGCCATCTGACAATAGGTACTGTGTCTAAAACTTCTCATACGTCGTAAATGTCGTGATTTCGTGCCACTTTCGTTTCGAGCACATGGATGCGTGTTACTAAAAGTTTGCTGCTCTTAGTCAAGCAAATCAATATTTTGTCTCCTTTATTATTGTTTCACACAGACGTCTCCGATACACCGCGTATTGCTCGTTCACAACCTGGAGTCATGGATACCTTGGGATAAGAAACCGAAGGCAGATTCCAGGATCAGGACGTTGTTCCCGTCAATTTCATATACAGGATACTACGAGTAACACCAGGCATATCTCCCATGTGGCATATATTGTAGCATACTTCACTTTTCATAACACCTTTCAAATTCAACTCGTGCGGCAGGGTGTTTGCTCTAACGTGTCCAGAGGTTTTATCTAAAACGAGTGCTACTTTTCAGCTGCTTCACTAAGAAACTGTAGCTGCTAGTGGTACTAGTGAAGCATTACCCGTTTTTTACTGAAGAAACAGGTACTGCTTCACTAGCAGCACCTGTTTCTTAGTGAAGTAGCTGAAAAGTAACGCTCGTTTCTCTTTTATCGCTCGCTTTAAATATAATTTCTGGACACGTTAGAGCTTTCATTATATACGCTTGGATAGAGCTTTCATTATATACGCTTATTTTAGGACTCATCAATGTCATTGTTGTTTGCGCATGTTCATGTAAGGTGCTTTCCTATTAGAAGATGTAACTGTGTACACAATCAAAACCTCCATGATCAAGAGAGAACTGATGTTCTGAGGCTGGAACAACATAGAAGGGACAATCACATACAAGGCCTCAAGTTGCCTAAGAAATTAACGATGAAAGATGGAAGTCACTGAAAAGGTTAGCCAGCTGTAGGACTCGAACCCTAATCTTCTGGATTACCGGTCCAGGGCTCTACCAATTGAGCTAAGCTAACACGCCTTCTCAGCGACTTCCAGGGTGCGTCATCTGAAGGGACAAACCAGTCACAGTAATCCAGAAGATGTCGGTTTGAGTCCTACAGCTGGCTAACCTTTTCAGTAACTTCCATCTTTCACCTCCATGATGTTTGCTTTGCATAACCACACATGGTGAAGAAATGTTGCAGAGCGAAGTCACAAATTATCCAGCAGGGCATACTGTACGTCATATATGTGCATGCACAGTTCCGAAGGTTTGGACCCTTTGTTTTACTTCAAGAGCAGTGTACAGACTTAGGTCGCATACTGGAATGTGTAAACAATTTTCATTGAGAATCATTTGGAAGTACAAACCACAATGAGGACAAGTACTGGTGCAATACACATTTTGAATAGTCTATCCAGCTTCACCATAGCGAGGTTTCTTTTGTACGATGTTTTTCACCTATGTTTACAAAGAAAAAAAACTTATGCTTTTTTTCCTTTAGCCTGGATTTATGCTTTATTTCTAAATGGAGGGTAGAGTTATTGCCGGTGTGTGTATTGCCACAGTTTTGTGTATATGGAAGCTTTCTGAACCTGATACATATATTAAACATTTCAAACAAGAACTGATTATATTTAGTACATTTTATTTCCTCATTCTTGCTATATTTTCAGTTGCTATGTAGGGAGCTGGCATTATAGTTCATATTGACAGGGTGGTAACAGGTTCTCTTCTTCCATACGAACAGTGCGAGCTCGATGTGCTGAAAAAAGTAAAAACAAAAATTTAAGACAAAGATAATAAAACTTACCATCATATGCATATCGGAGCCCGATACCACCATATTCTTGAATCCTTATTGTGTCCTCTGTGCGCTGAAACTGTAACTGGAATTCCAATAAAAGTCACACAGGTGCGCATATGGTTCATTAGGTGCTATAAATAGCCACAGAAGGAATTTTAAAAAAAGCAGTTCATTTGAATCAGCAACACAATTCAGTGAAAGTGATTTCTGTGAATCGTGTAAAGTTAAGGGCTTTCAATAACAACTACCGATACATTAATATGAATATAGGAGAGCCACATATAAAAGTTTATCCTTATTGGCACGCAGTACTCACAATAATTACTTGATGCAAGGAAGGATCATTGTGTCTGCCTATGTTCACGTTTCATTTTAGTAAATTTTAAACCACTTTGTCTCTCTTGTCCCCTTGCTGAAGGCAGAAGAAAGAATTTACTGCATAAAGAATACAAGAGATAAATAATGCTGAAGATCTTACCACCACCCAGATCGTGGATCAGAGAATGGGAATGAGGCTGCAGTATAAGGTGTGCAACATGTTTTTTTTTCTGTTTTCAATTGTGTTAATTTTGTTGTAAGATTTTAGAATTTGTTGTGTATTTCACTCATAAGTGTCAGTAAGGAAAACTTTTGTTACTTCGCTACTCTGTATATAATATTTTACAAACTGCAAAATGTTAGTGTTTACCTTCTCTGAGCCATTGTCGTGGTTCAGAAAGTGCGCCGTGGTAGCAAATCGGGTACAACGGGTTGTCGTGCTCATGGATGTCAACGATGTGGTTAACTGCTGACATCCACTTTGCAAGACATAGGTCCCCATCATCCCCGCTTGTACGCGGACACCAATATGCATGTCTCGTCAAGCTCTCAATCCAGAGCTGCACAACTTGGTGTTTCGTTGAGCGACTGAGAGCCAAGAGCTTTTTCTTGACTACTGTTGGATGTTATCACGTGTGACATATAAAACTCCCTCCAGAAAATTACACCACTCACCTTTGACAACACGCCACACGTCAAATCTGTGCTTTATGTGTGGGCACAGTCGCCTTAGCATGGCTTTGATGCCAGAATGGCGGTCAGTGACCATTGTGTCCACAGTCATGTCATGTACCTCGAGAAAGGCGAGGCATTTCTGTAGACCATAGGCTTCCATTGCATTGCTAATGCTGACCTCAGTAGACTGCATAAGAGGAAAGGTCAGGGTCAGACATTGTATGCAAGGCACTACAACGAATTGCCATACTATTAATCAAATACATTTGTGAGTAATGTGGCATGTAATTTATTAATATTTCCAAGCAATTTGTGAGTAATTTCATTACGAGTGAATACTCTGTAATAGATAGTAATTAATCGTTTTGACTAAGCTTGATTTATAGACAGTCTTTCCTGTCGTCCATGCTATTGCACTACAATAAGTGATGGTCACTGAATGTAGCATTTCATATATGCATTCTAAGTTTTGCCTGGGGGCACTTTAGTCTCGTCCTACTACAGCCTGCTGTATCCACACTTCACATCAGACAGTCAAGTAGGCAAAAGCGAGTCACTTTTGAATTCCCAAGTTAGAATGTAACATGACCAAGCTCTTGTAGGTGCTTTTTTATCCATGATAACTTTTTTCACAAAACTATTCTGGTGTCCACAAACGAACTTGAGGTACCTTAACCAACTCGAAGTGCACGATACGGTTGGCTGCAGTCTCCAGAAGCGTGTAGGTGCCATACAATGCAGTGTGGCCGGGTGAGTCCAACCTGCCATCCCCGGCAAGGGTCAGGGGCAGTGGCCGAAGCTGGTCAAGGATCTCTGCTTGTCTCATGAGGTAGACCTAAAAACATTTTCGGATGAGTGCAAATTGAGGAACCCTGGGTACACATGGTAGATGGCCCATGATTGTCAGAGAAATAGCGGTAAAGCCAACACCGTACTAGACCGAGTGCCCTACAGCATTGCATTTGCAATTGATTGAAGCACCTCCAAAGGAGGTTCTTACTATACGATCATAGCACAATCACAGAAAAATAGTTGTTCTTTCTCTTTCTGCTTTTTACTTTGGCTATTTGCTGAGGGAACTCAAGGCACAGCCAATAATCTAAGCAGCTGGAAAAATCAGGGCCATACACTCAACGCAAACATATCACGTGCCCCTTTGATCCCACTCTGTGGGGCATGTCACAGCAAAGTCATACGTCATGTCACAGGACTCACATCATTCACAGCAGGAAAGAGGTGCTCCTTCTGCGTTCGAAAGCACTGAGACATTGTAAGTGTTTCCATCTTCATAAGCTGAAACATCCTAAAAGCTTTTGAGATGTTCACAGCTGAGAAGAGGATTGCAGAGCAGACCAGGACGTTCCCCAGTGATCGCCCCCCAAGCCAAGGTTGGCTGTGCCAAGACCGTTCCCTCCCACACTTGCAACGCATGACAGCTTTCAAGCATGTCCCCCTTGTTGTGGTGTTGATGTCAACACCATCGTTCCCACAGTAGGGGCACTGGGATAGCAGCTCTTGCAAACTGGATTCTGCCACCAGGAAAAATCGCTCATCTGGATTTGGTCTGGAAACCAACCAAGATTTTTAGTTCTTACATTATTATACAACCAGCGTCTTGAACAAGCTTTGAGAAATATTTCAAAATATTTCACTTACGTTTGATGAATACGAGATTTTGAAAGCCCTTGTGGTTGCAACATCTTGTCTCCATCACTGCAAGAAAAGAAAACAAATTCCTCAAAGTTTCTATTTGCCTCATCATCTCAAGCTTACTCTTCACTGTCTGAGCTTTCTGCGGTTTCATACAACTGGAATGTCACATCCTTTGGGTCGGGTGGGCTGTACGCACAAGAGAAACAGATTAATTTGCCTTCATCACAAGTGCTTTTCATCTCTGCTGAAACAATGCCACAGTGTCATTCTTATGTACACAAATCCAAACAAAGTTCCCAGAAATAACAACAAAGCTGAATACATGTTGAAAAAGAAAATACTGCCTATACCATGTGGACACATCCGTCGTGTCCAAGTCCACAGGCACTGGAGTAGAGGTACGGCCACCAGGCGGGGACGTCGAAAGGCTAGCATGTTCCAGTGGGACAACACAAAGCTGTGCTGCGTCATCATGTGGCAGCAAAGCCTCTGCTGCAGAAACAGCTGCGCTTTTGTCTCCACTGCTTCCTGGACACTCTGCTACAACTTGTGAGGATGTAAAGGAGAGTGCACCCGTGGGTGGGAAGGTTATAACTGTCTGAGTTCCCCTGCTTGACATGAGCATGCCTGTTTGAGTGGCTGCATACACACAAGTGAAAAACATACATGGTTAAAAAAGGATGAAACGAATGCATGTTGAGTTTATATTTCTCACAAAGTTCTTTTGAAAGCTTACACAGCAGTTAATTTGGTGCAAAGTCACTACTGCTTTTTTACAATAAGTGCAACAGTGTTTTGGCTTATAACTTCCTATCCTCATGACGGAATTCTCCACTTGACCAGTTAGGCAATATGACGGAAGCAACCAAAGTATTCATTACGTATAGTTGCACTGCATAACAAACACAAACACGTTTGTGAAGCACAATACATTTTGAAGCATAATTACCAAGTGTTGCAGTGGGAACAGCTGTCTGTGTTTTCTTATTTGCCGTCTTTCAGCCCTTCAAGTGTTGTTTCTGTGGCACCAAAGTGTTCAAAAAGCCGTATTGGCTGACAGTCTGGTATGGAACAAAAGGCTGAAGGGGCAGCTCATACAGGACGAGAACTTAAAAAAATAAGGAAACACATAGTATATATATATTGTCAGTATATGTATTGTAGTATATATTGTATAGTATGAATATTGTCATCATGGGTACATTATTGATTACTGTATTTTCATGAGACAAGCTGCATAGCTGTAAGCTCAGCTACACTTTAGTGCTGGACAAAAGTTTATAGAACACAGGTGTGGCACATTTTTTCATCGGACTGAGTTCAAAACGTTACTTGCTAGATGGATGGTGGACTATTTGCATCCACCTTTCAAAATATGTGTACCCTATATTGTAAGATGCTAGAGTGTCACCCTCAGGCAAAACTCTGCCTCCACCATGTCTGTTTTTACAGTTCTTTTTCGGTACATGATTTACAGTCTTATTGTTTGAGCTGTGATAGGTGAACTGGAAAGCATACCATCCTCTGATGATGTGGCTGTCATGTGCTGCAGAACTGAACTCCCACTTGCATCACTTGTAGAGGCTGATACTCCTGCATAAGCTGCCGGTTTCACAACATGAACATTCAGTGTAAATCAGAATTCACATTTCATTAACCGTACAACACGGACTTTCCTAATGGAAGTTTCTTGTACTCACCTGAAGCAGATTCCATCAAGCTGCTTCTCTCCACCTGTGACAAAAATTGAGCACCTGATGTGACACATGATGCATAAAACTGTAATGCCTAATTGTTATTCTGTTGGAAAGCTGCCTCCTTTGCTCTCACTAGCTCACAAAAATGACGTTGCTAGTTCACAAAAAAGCTGGGTTACATGAGCAAAGAAAGACACAGGAGAAACAGTGAATTTGAATAATGCGGGTTATATAGAGGGATGTCGCCAAACAAATACGTAGGGTGCTGGTTGGGGCTAGGTGTGTCTGGTACATCCTGCCGGTCGCGGTGTTTCATGTGTACTTTTCCTGGCACGCATTTGCAGAAACAAATGGCTGAAATCGGCGGATAGAGCGTGAAAAAAGGTGAAATGAGCGCGCTCATGATTGAGTATAATATTCTGCCGGTGTACCCGCGAAGAGGAGTCCCATCTACATCGTCTTCGGCTGAACGTTGCTCTCACCCGTTCACTCCTGTTCAAAATGGGCGGCGTCCCATCTCCCCTGCTGCGCCGTAGAAGACGATATCTCCCATCAGCTCCACCACTGTCAGCGTCACCACCATCATCGGGCCGTGCTCTGGCAACGCCTCTCAGAGCTTGGGTGCACGGACGGACGGACGTTTCCCCGCAACAATCCTTGGCTCCGTGCAGCGAGATACTCAGTAGAGTGTCAGAAAATCGGTGCTCTGCTGTCTGCGTGATACGGGCCTCCTGGGATCCCTGTGAGCCGAGTTTCTTCTTCGTTCTTTTTTTCCCCTTATTTATTTATGTTTTTTTTTTGTTTAGTGAATAGCAAGCCGGCGTGCTGCATGGCTGACCTTCCCCTTTTATGTTTTCTTTTCCTTTGTAGAGGAGGTGGTGTCCCTCTACGTGAGTCCCGACGGGTGATGATGGTATGCCACGGAGAGGCGATGACGGTGGCCTGTCGCGCGCCAGTGGAACTAAGGCAGGTGCTCCAGGCGCGTGGCCTCTTCGTCGTTGTCCACGGCCTGCTACAGTACCCCCCTCCCAGACGCGGAGCAGCGAGAAAGAAGAACCGCGTTCTCACCGGAGGGGGAGAGCAAGAACAAACAGGGATAGAAGCGCACTACCGGACGTGTTCCGGGCACGGCACAACACCCGCTGCGGGAAACGGTCGATGAGCGGAGGAGATGAGGGACGAAGTCGTTGGGCGTCGGAGTCGTGGCCTGGGGTGCCGCAACGGGCACGGGAGTGAGAGCTCGTAGGGGCGATCCCAGCAGTGTTGCCAGGTCTCCTGAAATTTCAGTAGATCTACTGGACTTCGAGTCGGTCTACTGAAATACTGAAAAAAGATCAAAACGCGCTTAAATCTACTGAATTTTTTGCCTGGAGCGTAGTTTTACATAACGAACTCCAATTCACGTTTGTTGGCACTGTCTGGTTGCATCGTAGTCCGCGTACGAGCGAGAAAATCGTGTATTTTTGACATAGTGAGGGGTATACGCGTCATGTGGCATCTGCAAGCAGTCGCCTTTAAAAAAGCGAGCAGCTGCCCAAGTAAAACAATTAATAGCAAATACATTGCAGAAGTATGCATATTCCATTGGACACCCGGTAACATAGCAAACATGAACACAAGTTCCGACGAGCTTATGTTTCCGTCGTTAGGAAGTTTCGTTGTAAACCCCCTCTGCTTGCCACATTCGAGCGCGTGCGTGGAACGGATATTGTCTTATGTGAACCTTTGAACCTTAGGTGTGTCATGAACAGCTTTCGACAGGAACTATCACTGGACTCCTGCACACGAAGGGACTGATAGAAGACAGGAACTGCTATAACTTAACTGCCAATATGTATCAGCGAGAGTACGTGATCGAATGACGGTGTGCAAACGCGTCTTTACTGTGTACACCAAATTACAAGTATATTTTACTTATTCTATCGCCTCTATATCGTGACAGTTCATGTTTCTTTATCACATGGCACACTATTTAGGTCGCCGTGGAGTGTTTGCCCTTGTTTTTAGTACATCTACTGAATTTTCTGACGCCGACCTCCCGAATTTTCGCCTAAGTGACCTGGCCACACTGGATCCCAGGAGTAGCGAGGCTGCGTTAGCCGCGTTGGCTGCCGAGACCCCGGCTGAAAACGTGCCGTGCGTCGGCTGCCGCGACTGCCGAAACCGGCAGGCGAGCACGTTGCTCTAGTGTCGCGGCCGGCAGCGGATGAGCGTCGAGATGCTTGAAATGAAGCGGTGGTTCGTGAGTGTGCCGGAGGCCCTGGATGGCACAGATCCGTCCCTGGAAGCCGTGAAGCGATAGTCGGTGGGCGGATGCGATGATCAGTGAGCGGTCGGGTCGTTGCGCGGTCGGTCGGGTCAGTAGCGGATCGGAAGCGGTCGGCGTGTCGTGCGAGAGGCGAAGAGCGGTCGTGATGAGTCGCATAATGGCGGTGGCTTCCAGTGAGAGCGTGCCGTGGTAGTGCCGGTCGATGGTGTCGTCAGAAATTTGGGATGGTGAAGGGCCGAACTGCGCCGAACTTGATGTTGATCGTTCGGTTCGCTTAACGATATACTGGACAAGAGCATAAAGCGCGGTGCAGAATTGCTGCAGCTTCTTCTGCAGTTCAGGTGCAATTATATCGTCATGATCCGACATTCGAAAGGCATTCCTCCAAATTCACGTCCGACAAGAAGACAGAGACCTTCTTGGTTTCTTGTGGATCGAACGACTTCCCAGTAGTGACAAGCCTTGCCCAAACGTCGTCGAGGGGCGTATTACGAGCATGACCTTCGGAGCTTCGTCGAGCCCATTTCTACTGTCTGCAACGTTGATGCATCACCTTGAAACTTGGAAGGTTGTTCATCCAGAAATCGCATCGCGTCTACAAAAAGCCTTTTACGTGAATGATTTAGTTATCGGCGCTTCAACCGAATCTGATGCACTCCACATTTACCAAACAGCCCGTGCTATCGTGGCGGACGCCAGCATGGAGCTGAGAAAGTGGTGCTCCAGTTACGAAACGTTGAACGAGCAATTTCGTGCAGACAGCGTCTCCCTCGACGGCATTGGTCAACCGTTGGATACATGCAAGGTGCTTGGTCTTCTGTGGGACCGGTCTGCTGACACTATCGTAATGACCACCCGAAACGTGTCGTCTTACGTTACTACGCAGCCAGCAACTAAGCGAGCTGTACTTCAGACTTTTGCGAGGCTGCTTGACCTTCTTGGACTTCTTGGACCGTTTCTCGTCAGCGCCAAACTTCTGTTTCAAGATCTATGGCGGCGGAATTGCACGTAGGAGGAAGCCCTACCTGCGGACTTGGACGTCCGAGCTTAGCGAACTTTCATAGTCCCACGTCCGACGTTGTATCATCCCTCCTGCCACGCAAGGCATAGAAGGGCAGGAGCTTCACGTATTTTGCTACGCAAGCCCAATGGCGTACGGGGTTGCCGTCTATGCGAGGTGCCTCACGTCCGAGTAACGGTTTTGCTGCACAGCTGCTCATGAGTAAAACTCGCATAGCCCCGTTACGACCAGTTTCGATTCCAAGGCTGGAACTATTGACCTCCTTGTTAGCAGCCAGGTCATGCAACTACGTCAGACAAATTCCCGAGATCTTGCAATCCGTGGTTCATCTTTGGACTGACTCTGCAATCGCGTTGCACTGGATATGTGGTGACGCGGTCCGCCACGAGGAATTTGTACGAAACCGCTCGTCCGAGATTCGCAGCCTAACCAGGGGATTCCACTGGTACCACTGCCGGAGCCAGGATAATCCAGAAGACTTACTTACCCGTGGGGAGCCAGCGTCCTTTGTTTTCCGCAAGACTATTTGGTGGACCGGACCTGCGTGGTTGACCAACCCAGATGTGTACTTGGATGACCAACCCAGATGTGTACTGGCCTACAGAGATCATCCCTAATGAAAAGCAGACGAACTGGGCAATGGACTCACCTCTGCCTGTCACAGCTCGAGCTTACCGACTTCTCGTCATTTGCACGGTCCGCTCCTTAGGATTGAAGACTACGGGCGCCTCTCTGATGTTCTAAGAGTCACTGCGTGGATCAAAAGGTTTCTTTGTAATGTGTCACTCCACGCCACGTCCTCCTCCGGACCGCTAACAGCCTCTGAGTTGTGTGAAGCAGAGTTGTACTGGATACGATTCGTTCAACGCCCTGCCTTTCCTTCAGAAATCGCTACGTTAGAGGCCCGATAATCGGTCGACTCTACTAAATGTTTGCTTCGTGTTGGTGGTCGCCTGCAGGCTCTTGATGCGTCGGAGGAGTTGAAGCATCCTATAATACTACCGTGCAACGAACGGTTAACTGAACTTCTGGTAGACGCAACGCATGTCCGCCTTCTTCATGGAGGAGTCCAGCTAACCTTAATCGAACTCCGCTCCAGGTTCTGGATTCTGAAAGGTCGTCGGACAGTGAGGCGGGTATTGAAGGCTTGCTTGCCGTGCCGTCGTAGACGCTCCGGAGTCTGCTCCTCCCGCAACGTTACCGAGGGACCGGATAACCGAAACCATGCCGTTTGACGTCGTTCGGATTGACCTTTGTGGACCACTGTACTGCCGCGCTTCACAAAACACTGACAGAAAGGTGTACATAGTTGTGTTCTCGTGTGCAGTGACAAGAGCGATCCACCTCGAGTTAACGACTGATATGACGGCACAAACATTCCTCCTTGCCTTTCGCCGCTTCGCTTCGCGACGGGGTGTGCCGTCTACCATCTATTCGGACAACGCCAAGACATTCCGTTACTGCTGTAAAGTGCTACGCGCGCTCTTCGACGACTCTGCCCCATGTCGTGTCCCTCTGTCCCGACTCTGTACCATGCCAATTCCCTCCGCATCCAGTGGAAGTTTAGCGCTGAAGGTGCGCCCTGGTGGGGCGGTTTTTGGGAACGGCTTATTCGTACTATCAAGGACGCACTGAAACGTTGTCTAGGGCGCAGTAGTCTCTGCTATGAGGGGCTTCTCACCGTGCCACTTGAAGTTGAGGCTACCATCAACTCTCGTCCCCTTACCCACCTTGCTGACGACCCAGAAGACTGCGAGGCTCTGACTCCTTCCCACTTCTTGATCGGAAGGCGCGCTGTGGCGTTACCGACTAGTCTGGGGTTAGAGCTGCCTAATTCCAGTCCCGTACATCTTCGTCGACGAGTTCGGCACAGACAGGCCCTTCTTCTGCAGTTATGGACGGGTTGGAAGAAGGAGTACCTCCTGCTTCTGCGTTCTGCGCACCACAGACCACCGAGGGCACCGCAGCGCATACGCATTGGCGGCGGCGTGATAGTGGAGGACAATACACTGCCACCTCTGGTTTGGAAGGTTGGACGCATAGTTGGTTCCTTCCAGGGGCGGATTTAAGAGAACGGGGGGGGGGGGCGACCGCCCCCCATACGGCTGTGTTTCCTATGTAAAAACCCTATCTCCTGGACGATGCTGTGCCGCAAAGCACGAAATTTCCTTAAGACCGCCCCCCCCTCCCCCATGACAGACCCTTAAATCCGCCCCTGGTTCCTTCCCAGGAAGAGATGGTGTCGAACGCTGTTTCAGAGTTCTCTCGAGTGGCCAGCAGCTACGGCGCCCTCCCCAACGCTTGTACCTGCTGGAAGCCGACTCGTCCAACGCGGCCGTGGGAGGATGTTGAGTATGGCGGAAGGGGGCGGCACTGGGGGAAGAGGAGCGAACGCTCTACTTGGCGGGCGCAAATCGATAAAATAGTTCCCCGTAGAATACACGGGCGAATACGTCTGCGTCAGCCTCCTCTATCCTTAACAACTGGTGCCGAAACCCCGGAAACTGAGGAGGTGTTCCAGGCGCGTGGCCATCTTCGTCGTTTTCCACGGCCTGCTACACCTTGTTTTCTGCCAATAAATCCCCCCCCCCCCCCCCATTGCTGGCGGTACTGCGGTGAAATGAAGTAGTGAGTCGCCACACATTGAGGACCGAAGTCCTATGGTGTCCAACAAGGTTGGAAGTGCTTTGAGGGCAGAGCGTTGATGAACTGAATTTGGCCATGGATCAAGCAACGTTGACATAGTGAGCTGCTAGCAGTCATTAATTCAACCTGGCTGCAACTGAACCTCTGTATGCAATAATGGGATAAGTCGAAAAATCCCAAAACGAGAAAGGGGCCCAAGGGGCTGATTGTCTGTCCCATTGACACACATGCATTTCCCGTTTTTCACCATGCTGTAGCGGGCCACCAAATCACAATGAGGTCCTAAATTTTCATTGGCAGGGGCATACTGGTATGTAGATGCAGCAAAAATAGTAAAAGGGTGATCAGTCGACTTATCCCTTATTACATACAGAAGGTTCAATTACTAGCCCGTGTCAGAACCGCGAGCATCACCGTCGATGTCTTCCAATGTTATTGGAGTTACTGATGTCTACCAGTTTGCTCCAGACTCTGCAGTATCATACTCTGTATCCCATCTGTGCTTCTTTCGTGTTTTTTTCTCTCTTAATCTTCCCTTTGATCAACGTAGCACAGCCAGTGGAGGACAGCTCATTTAACTTCATTCTCGTATCTCACATCTAATGTGTCGCGTGTAATGGGGGAGGGGGTACGTCTATTGAAAAAGAAGGCGAGGAAAAAATAGTCAGGCATAGGCCGACTTGTTATTCCTTAAATAATGAAAAAGAACAACAAACACAGACACACACACACACACACACAAAAGGGGCCTTAGAAGCTGGTCGAGATGCCAGAGGCACGAAGAAAGCGCATGAGGGTAGTCGTAACCACCCCCTGCTTGTGCAGGACTGGGCGGAGCAGAGTGGCCAAAAAGACGCTGGGGTAACCAAGTTCATGAATGTAGTCCAGAGGCCGGGAGTAGTCATCTTGAATAATGCTAACGCATCGGCTAACAACATATTCATGAACAATAAAACTTGACGTTTCGGGTCCCATGCAGGCCCCATCCTCAGAATGACGGAAACCTGGTCGGCACCAACTTATTAATGCACTAGACGTATGTAGCAGTAAGGCAAAGGACCTGGACATTTCTTGTTCAATTTGAAGCTCAATTGGAAAATTCAATTTCTCGCGAATTAAATATGATAAAACTGCTCAGAAGTAATGGCAAAATCTCCCCTGAGATAAATATCGTTGATCCCATAATATTCAGACAAGTAGATTTTTAAATATAATTTTATGACACGTTAGGTGAAACCAGGGGTGGGTAGTAACACTCATATTTTCTATTATTATACAGACACAAATACATTCAAAAAATGAGTATTATAATACAAATACTCAAAACTATTACAGGAATAGTATTAAAATACAAAGTATTACTATTGCTGCCAACCCCTGGGTGAAACACTATGTCCTGAGTCGCAAGACAACAAACTTTCTTGTGAATGTCTCATACTTGTGGCGTGTTCCTCGCAATACGGTAGTGTTTCACATACCTGCTTTTCAATTTCCGAGGTTACCTTCTTGATCCTTGATGTGTGTAAAATCTCTTATGTGATGTCTGTAAAACGTCATCTTTTGGAATCACCCCTCGGAAGATTTCTCCAGTGAGCACTTCAGCACTTCGTGGTTTGAATACACAAGATCAAGATCTGCAGATCCAGGCACATGCTCCGTGAACTGAGTGAACGCATGCTCTTGCGAGGATGTAGAAGACCTGCTGAGCAACTAGCACAGCCCTTTATCTCTCAAAGCACTGTGCGTAAAAGAAAACCTGAAAGACCTTTCTGCTAATCACAAGATAGTTTTCAAAAACCTCTTTAGACACAAACCGACATCGTAAAAGTCCTGTGTTAAAGGCGGGGCTTAGGGCTAGAGAAACACAGTTGGTCTCCTATGTTTTCTACTACTTCTATGTTTTCTGTTTTTTTTTCCCTAACACGCAATCAATAAAAAAAAAAAGAACTCGTATGTACAGAACCCGACAAAAGTGCACGAAACATGTTTACGGAGCGATGTATTTTGTCCTCGGTGCGACATCCTAGCGGAAAGCGGAAACGGGCCTGTTTACTCGTTCAGAGGGGTGTAGGAGTGCGCGAAAAGGGACACCAATTCAAACCACCTTTCGTGGTGTGTCGCCACCAGCGCACTCGCTGAACGAGTAAACGAGCCCGTTTCCGCTCGCTGGTAGGATGTCGTACAGACGAGAAAATACACCGCTCGCGTGCTCCGTGAACTTTTGTCGGGACCTGTACAACGTATTTCAACGAAATACAAATACCGTCTTCGATGCGACTATTCAAGAGAGTGAAAACATCCCATAAGGGAGCAATTGCATGCATGGTCGACGTTTCACTAATTTCCTCAAATTAGCTTCCCGGTGATCCCCGTCATGTTGCGAGTGCGTCATTGATACTTCGCGCTAGGACCAGAATGTTCGAGCTTAACTAACTATTCCAGCTACCGCGATTATCGATTCAAAACTCGGCTACGTGTTTTCTTCGCACATTTAATACCGAAAAGTTGGCTTGCGGTGAAGAAGGTGCAGCATTTGATTTCCCCTTATGCTAGCGTTTCTCAAGCTTCTCGTTGTGTTAGACCCCGAAAACCACTGAGAATCCATTCGAGGACCCCCGTTAAGTACGATTCACGTTGACATAAATAAGGAACGTGAAGAAAGAAACGGAAATGCAAACAAGGCACCGCCTTGCAGGAAATAAGAAAGCTTCTGCCGTTTTAGCATCATATATCGTCATATATCAATATCGTCCCCATCAGAGATGACGTCTCCAGCACTCGCCGAGATTGTCTTCGGGCTGTCTCCTATCCTCGCAGACGCCCACGTACACTCTCGGGGGCCCCCGGGGGGTCCGCGGACCACACTTTGGGAACCACTGCCCTATGGTATCCTTTCGGGCTTCCGCAGGTAAATTGTTTACTCATCAGCAGGGATTTCTCTACACCCGCCTGGTTTTCTGCAACACCCCACCCCTGAAATTTCTGAGATTGGAAAATACAGCTCAGGTACCAATGCACGTGCCCACAAAATTGTGTCCATAATGGACCGAGCCAACGTGTCTCTCTCCGAACGAAGCGCAACCTTGCGGAGCGCTCGTTGGCGGCGGCAGGAGAGCGGATCACATCTAACGTATTGGCGTTTGCAAGTCTCGTTGTCGAAACAGCTCAATACCAAAAACGTCAACTACTAGAAACTCGATAGAAACTCGTATTGAGTATGATACAAACTCGGATTGGTCAAAATTTGACCGTGTTCCGTGGAAAAGTCGGAAAAAGTGGAATACGCGCGTCCAACTAGTTCTCTACGTGACTTGTTTACATTGTCACATCACTTCACATCACTTCACATCACTTACTGTTATTAGCCAGCCAGGCTGTTTCAAAGCTTTGGGAAACGAACAAACATTTCATTTGTAATACGAAGTGTGACGAGCTGAGGCATCCTGCCTAAACCGTTCGCTTGTCCTCAACAAGCTCAAACTGAGCGCAATATCATTAACAGTTCCGAGACGTCTTTCATGCATATTCTTTGCATACTAACTTTCATTCGTCGTTTTTCCTTAAAAAAAAGAATATCAAGGCCGCATTGCGTTTGACTGACTTTTGTTCTTTTTGCTTGGATTAAGCGGTCATTCACCCTCCCTTTTGTTTGTTGTGGACGCATGGTAGTGCATTACATAAAACAGGGAGTTACTGTTGTAGACTGATTCGCGGACACTCAACGCCATCACCCCTTTACACAGCCACCCATGGCAACAGTATTTGTAATCCAAAATACATTTCCAGTATATTCATATTATCAGGTAACATCACGAGTGCAAAATAGTTATTGTTCGTAACCTCCAACGTGACAAAAGATTGGAAAAGTTGAATTCTCTCAACTGTGGAATCCACTGTCCAGGAAGCTACGAACTTACTGTCAATAGGAGATATCCATTCTTCAGGTAACATTATGAGGTGCCGTAAAGTACAGGGTCTTACCCTGTAAAAGACTACCCGCGCCGGCATGCTGAGCACGGCAATTACTCAATGCAGGGGACACATTGTGTGGTCTACATATAAAGCTCATAAGGACATTCAATCATGGTAAATTTAGAAGTGATTGAGCACCGTAGGGCGAAGTTATAACGTAAAACGTGGAATTTCCGTAGTCAGAACAATCAAGATGGCGGTGTGCGAAGAGCAGTTGACATGCTGCTCCCCAGACGGCGACGTATCGGATATACTGCCAGCCGGGTGGAACTGCGGTTTTCATTTCGCTTTCGTGTAACTGTCGTACGTATTTTGCTCCCGAAGTGTAACGTGAGGAACGAAATTGCCGACGTAATTAGCAGACGACAACCAAAAGGGATGTCGTCTGCTTATACTGAAATGCAGTGAAATAACATTACTCGGAGACGTCTCTGCCTGCCAAAGCGACACGTCGCCGTCTGGGGAGCTGCGTCACAACTGCGCTTCGCAACACTTGGCTGTTTTGACTATGGGAATCGCACATTTTGCGCTATCACTTTGCGTGGCGGTGCTCAATCACTTTGATATTTATCATGATTGAATGTCCTTCTGAGTTTTATACGTAGGCAACACAATGTGCCACCTGCATTGAGTAATTGGTGAGCACGGCAAACCGGCGCGGGTAGACCTTTATAGGGTAAGACCCTGTATTTTTATCAACGTGACTCAACACTGGTTGATCCAATATGCCGCCGTAGGGCAGGCTAACCTCTTTATCATTTTTTTTTCATAATAAACATATATTCCCCTCCAATATGCCACCCTATCTTTTGTCTTTACTAGTAAGACATTATTAGGATTGTTTACTAAAAAAAGGGTTCTGAGTAATAGGAGTAAAAATAAATAGAAGAGAAATTCGGGTCGGCTAACTGTATAGCGAACAGTCGGCAGCCTCATGCTGGTAGGTGTGGTACCCGAACAACCTTCTGAAGATACTTTCCACGTTCACGAAGCCAGCTCCCATGCGAATGCACATAGAGACTCGCAATCGCGTTTCCATACTCATGGCGAGGTTTTCAGGATGGGTGACAAGGTTTTCAATAAGAGTACTATACCAATTGCGTCAACAACTGCCGAAAAAATTGCGTTGAAAACTTTAAAAAATGGACCGATATAATTTCACAGAAAATTCAAGCACGAAAAACGTATTCACCATATAAGAATTTTGTTAAGGATCGATCAGAACTTGCCGCAACGTTCTTGTTTTCCCTTCTTTTTTTTTAATTGCCTGCTTCAAAATACTGTTCTCCGCAACACAGTGGTGAGAATGCTGCTTCTGCTGTTCTGAGTTGAGTTGAGTTGAAAAGAAAAAAAAAATTGAGAAATAGGCACTCATTACGAGAGCCGGCTACTCCAGATCACTTAGGAAAACACAAATGGCTATCTACAATAAAACCAATGAGTGACAAAGACTCTCAGTCAGTCACTCACACACACTGTTCACACACGCTGTCAGTCACACTGTGTCCACCAACTTGGAGTCTGCGCAACATCGCACGCACGCTTGCACGGCGTGAAACTGATGGTCGGGTGTCCAAGGGCCCAGAACCTTAACGACATCAAATGGTCTGCCATCCAACCGAGCTAAGGAAGCTTAGAGGCAAGCTCCGGGTAAGTAACGCGGTGTAGCAGCGAGGGGCGAGCCCCGCCAGAGAGCCATTGTGCCTCAGCCAGGTGGCGACACAAAGCAGTCAACATGGACCTAGCGTCCGACTTGGTGAAATATATGAGCCGTGACGCACGCTTCTGATGTGCTCTGCGTGCCGCAGCATCAGCCACATCATGCTGAGGTATGCCACAGTGTCCTGGAATCCATTGAAAGAACATGTCGTGTCCAGCAGCCACCGCTTCTGCGTGTAGTTTTTGCAACATCAGCAACTACAGCGTTGCCGGCACTGGTAGTTCCTGCAGAAACAAGGGACTGCAGAGCAGCCTGGGAATCCGAGATAATAACCCACTTGGTCCGTGAATGAGCCGACGCTATATATTAAAATAGCCATGAGCAGAGCGTACAGTTCAGCTGCTGTCGGCGATGTCGCATGGGACAAACACACTCCACTTTCAACACCATAGGCAGGTATGACGAAGGCACTCGTCGATCCAGTCGTTGTAGTGGAGCCATATGTGTATACTACCACTCGGTATTGAATGTTATGTATTAGGTCGGCAGTCAGCTGCTGCTGGACACAGATAGGTACATATTCCTTCACAGAGAGATTCGGAACCGTCAGCCTCACCCTCGAGATCGCCATACTCCCAGGCTGACAGATTGGATGCATTTTATTTAATAAGAGCACCGATACGACTGTACATCTCACGCGCTCGTACACCACACACCTGACTTCGCCACTTCGCCGCGTCCTGAAGCTGACGACAGAACATCCCCCAGAGGGCGCAGAACGCAAGGCGCCGTAGCGCCGCCTATACGTTGCTCGATGCCTACATATATCTATATGGTACGGGTCCCGGGATCCCGATATCACGGAAGTTCGGCATAATTGTGTGTCCCGAAAATCGGGGATTTCGGGATAACGAATTTCAGCTTTCTGGACAACGGATATGCGGTTGTACGAATCAAAAGGAGAGAACGATGTCTAACCGAATTTTGGTTTCACGCGGTCCTCCCCCAAAAATATCATTTGCAATATGCAATAGTAAGGCGACCGCCTCATGCCCCGCGCACGAAACCCTCAACCGGGGATTACTTTTTTTAAATATCAAATATGCACTTAATGGTGTGAAACAGGCCCCGCGATGTGCCTTTGCCTCGGGCCCCCGCACACCCGAGTGTAATGGCGGCACACATGCGCGCCGTTGGGAGGGGGGGTCACTCGCACCCCACCCGCCCGACTCAGACCTTGTTTTTCGTGACTTTGTGTTTCTGGTACTTTTCTTTTTCGTTTCGCGGCTCGCAATCAGGGTGTTGAGGAGGAAAAGTGTGAACTCCAACTGAACGCGTGGTGACCTACCGGAGAATACCCCAGCCTTGGTTCTCCTCCTGGTCATTGTTAGAGACGGGTTGAAAAAAAAAAAAAAAAGACAGGAATTAACTGTCCCTCGACACGGCACAATTTTTAACGGCTCGCCCGAGAACATTCAGACCAAGTATTGAGTAATGCCATGAAGCATTACTCGGCCAAAATGTAACTGTACACCATTACTCATTACCCAATTCTAATGAATTACATTGAAATGCATTACTCCCGCCTCTGACCGAGACCCCAAATGTACGACTATCGCATTTAAAAAAGAGAGAGAGAGACGTACTTCTGTAAGTATCCTTGTCATTTCGTAGGAATTTTAATGCTACTGCCCCCCTCGCTAGCTCAGTCGGTAATGTGTTGGCTTGCTGAGCTCAATATCGCTGTTCGACCCCGGGTCGGTAGCAGTGTGGGGGAGGTAAACATTGCTTCAGGTAAACAGATTTCCGGCGCACGTCAAAGGAACGCCGGGTAGTCGCAGTCCTATACCATGCTGCACGTGCAACATGTTGCCATACTATAGGCATAAACGTTATGTATAACGTGACGGCCTCCTTAATATTAATAATGTTACTTGATGGCTGTTCTCGGCTTTGTGCTGTTGCCGGTAAACTGTCTGCCAAGTGTGGTGGACGACGCAGTTGGGTTGGATTACAACGTGCGTCTGTCGCGGAGGGACGCTTACAAAGAAAGGTTTGTAAGATATCGCTCTTTCGTTTTCACCAGGGAAGGATACCGGACATATTTTACTTACCGTTTCCATTTCCATTACTGCTATATTTTCGTTTCCGTTATCCGTTTCTGATACCAGCTTTTCGTTTCGTTTCCGTTACTGTTTCCGGTAATGGAACGGCTGTTACAGAGCTGCGGGAGGACAGCCTGTGGGCTCTGTGACAGGGGGCACTGTGAGCACCCTGTTTTGCCCAAGTACTGCTTCGGTGCCACGCGTACACACTACACGAGTAATGTTACGCCGTTTAGATGCGCACATCTTGCAGGATTTTGAAAGAAGTGTAGGAACAATGTCTTCACTCAGACTTCTGTCTTCCGTCACTCTGAGTCCAGCCACCCAAGATAGGCGTAATCTTTATCCAATGTCGCAGTCACAGGCGGACGCTCTCAGTAGTAAACAATACTTCCATAGCCACGGCGAAATGAAGGAAGTAAAAAAAAAGAAAAAGAAAAGAAAGATAAAAATCGTATGCTGTCCTCCTCGTGCCATGGTGGACTAGAGTGCGTGGAGTCTATGTTGTGTAAGCCTCATGTCTTGATGTCATGTAGGTAGGTAATGTCACGAATAGGTAAGCGAGTGATGCACCCTCGATATCCAGTATTGCGCTTTGTTTCCATACTGTCGTGTAATATTTAGAGCATTACAGGGAATGAAGTCATAAAAATACAAAAATAAAATGAAAGGTCACTAAAACGTCATCGCACAACAGTAATAGCCATTACCGGAATTCCGGTAATGGAGGACAGTGGTACGCGTTTCCGTTTCCGTTATCGTTACCATCCTCAATTTTGGTAATATACCGTTTCTGTTTCCGTTACCATTACCATTACCCATTCCTGGTTTTCACTCCTATGATCAACCATTTGTTGTCAGGCAAGCCCAAATCCCGAAAACCCGGGATTTGGTCTCTCAAAATCCTGCGATTTCGAGACATGGAAATATGCCGTGATCGTGGAATTCCGGGATTTGAGGATCCTAACCCTGGTAGCGATGCACTACAGACCTATACAAGCACCACGTTACCTATACACGTGGTGACTCTTTCGTCTACTGCGAAGGAGCTCATGGCTATTTAAGGGGTGACTGATTGACTGGTTAAAAAAAAAAAAGATATGTTAGTTCCAAGCTACTCGGGACTGGCTACTCCAGGGTGCGTTATGTAGGGACCATTATATTTTGAAGAGGAAGCGTACAACCGTGCAAAGCGATATGCAGGAGTTGAATCACAGAATGGGCGAGAATGAATGAGCGTGAGCAGCGCCTCCTGAGCAGTTCATGAGGACGTCAGAAGTTGCAGAGCCCAAGCGAAAAGACCGGAGATGCTCGACAATAACCTCCATGTGAATGACAGAGTAGTACCTCAGAACGACACCAAGTTGCTGGCAACGTTGCTCTGGGATGGGTGTTTCGTCCATCTGAAGCGTGTAGTAGAGCTGATGTTTGTTTACTTCTTCTATTACCTTATTTTTGAAGTAAGGCCCGATCCCATCCGAAATGACATAGAACAGCTTCTTCCTGCCACACTGGAATGCTGCAGCTATCTTAGAGTCCCCGAGCAGCGCCTCCTTTATTACATCTCAGCACCTCCGCAACAGTGACTTTTAGTATACCGTTGATAAGGATATCGTGTAAGCGCCTCCTTTATTACTCTATGCCTGGCAGAAAGGAGTGATAACAATAGGAGAGGCTGACCTTGCTAGTTTCCCAGCTCCGCCGCAAAAGTGAGTGGTGGCGCTGTTGAAATAGGGTGGCTGCCGAGGTTGAGGACGCGAGCTAATGATGGATAAGCGGCAATCGCTTAGCTTTAGTGTGTAGATCACGTGTTTTGGAACGAACTGATGCTGCTGCATATTGTGCAGTCAGTAGTCAATAGATTAACCCTGCAGCCAGGAAATGACGTCATCAAGGACGTATGACGTCACTCCAGGCCGCAGCCGCTCCGCCCTCATATCAGTGAGGTCAGTGGATAAGATAGTTATCAGTGACGTCCTTTAGTTAATCGTAGTGATATGATATCAATGATAAGATTAAGTAACAATAATGACGTCATGGTGAAACACACTAGGAATCGAACTTGGGTCCTTTAGGTTGTCAGGCGAGCGTCTTAAGCCACTGGGCCACGGGCTCTTCATGTTTGGTTTTGTCGGTAATCAGGATAGAATTGTGTGGGGTGGAGAGGTTGTTTGATTTCTTTTACGCCAGGTGGCGTCATGGGGAGTTGAGTTCGTTCATCTAGAGATGGCAGCACTTCCAGCAAATTTACCGCCGTTCAACAGATGGCGCTACCTGCGCCCCCAAATTTTAAATTTCGCGCCCATTTGACTTCGCTCTTGGTTTAAAAGAACTCCTCACGATCATGTTGTTTTCATTTTAGAAAAAAGAAAAACAATGGCGAGCCAGTTCTATGTCAACTTACTGTCAAACGCCTCGAGTGATGTATTTCCTAGTAACACAATGAGCGATTTCGTTCAAAAAAAAATTACGAAGCACTTCTACGTCAGTTTCCTGTCAAACGGCTCGAATGATGTATTTCTTAGTAACACAAGGAGCAAGTTTAGAATGAAACTCGCTCACTCAGTGCAATTAGATCGAAAGTGGCTGGTTGCTCTGACTGAGATGAATATTCCATTTGCAATTAACAATAACACGAGGAGAGCCCCTCCTCGTTACTGTAAGCATGAGAGAGCAAGCAAAATGTGGGAGAACACATTATTGTAAATTTTTCTCCATCCCTAACGAAACAGTAAAAAATAACGAGTATAAAAAAAGAACAAATTCATTCGCTTTTTCATGACTTATTTTTATTATAACAGTTAGATCACAGTTATCTTTCAAGTCTATAGTCATTTCAAAGAATGAGCAAAGCATAGTGCTACTCTAGTTTACAAAACAGTTGAGCTTCCTTGACATTTGGATTTTCATACTCTAATTCACTGTGTTATGCAAAGTAAGTAACGGGCATATTGTAAGACAATTACACACATGTCTCGCTGTAGGGATAAATATTCCTTCTATTGACGTTACATGACACAGTCAACCTAACACAGCATTGAATCGACATTTAAATTAAGTCGATCCACATACCGTGTGAGGACGACGATGAGGCAATGTTGATTTTGTGTTGGTGATATCCAAAGCGAACAGAAAGTCCAACAGATCACTGGTCTCTTTGCGGAGATTTTTCCGACAAAAGGAGGTCATCACACTCAAGTCTTGACTGATGAAGATGTAGGACAACTTTCCCGTTGCATGAGAGAGTCTTAGAAAGGCTGTCTCGCTCCGATGAGGAGCAAAGTCGCTCTACACATGATGCCGACGAGTCGCTGAAGTTTCTACAGTGAGCCAGACGGTATGGGGAAGTGACGGAGACAATCATGAACCGTTCGTACTGCATTTCCGTGAATGTTACAATGAACTCGCATACAGCAGCTCGAAGACGACAGAGTCCACTCGTACATCAACTGTCTGACCCGCTGAGTCTCACCAGCTCAGTCTCACCAGAGAGGGGCTCGCAGTGACGGCGAAAACATACGGATTTGACAGGCAGACCACATGACCCCCCCTCTCTGGATTCGACGCTGTGCTAGGAGTTCTGTTGAATGTTTCAGCCATCTTTATGTCAAGGTTTTCTTTCCCATACTTTTATTGACAACTTCCACGTGACAACAGCGTGCCTTGTAGACGTCATAGACACTAATCACCTCTTTCCGCAAACTCATCGCTAGCCTAATCTCACTTCGTTCCGCTTGACAACTTTTGCGCATTCGACATCGTGTTACATCTTTTCCTTCCACGTGATCGCTCCATGCATATGGCTTCGTGTTACATCGTTGCAGTCAATATCCTCGTTACTCACGGTCCGCAAACTCTTCGTTAACCCTTTTTTTTTTCCTTTACAAAGTAGAGCGTGGGTAGGACTTTCGAAATCTGCTTTCGCAAAGGAAGAGATCCAGCGTCGTCTGCTTTTCATCACTTTTCCGAAGAGAGGCGAGCATGGAATGATAGCGACACATGTTAAGAACTAAAACAAAAAAAAAACAAGTTGAAACGAAATAGTAATGTCTTCAAAGAGTGCTTGATTATTATGTACATATTTCTACTCACTTAAAAACAAAATAAAATAAACTAGTGATTCTCCGATTAAATCTTTTTATTGAGATACTTTAACAACAATATAACAGCCCTCTTCGACAGCGTAATTCCATATCCAGAATGATGTTGGCCATGTGTTCGACCGAGTGTGTATACATTTTGTGGGCAGCGGTGAACTTTTAGCTCCCGATCCTCACACAAACAACATACTTCTACACATTCCTGATCGTAAAAGCTATGACTGACATTCACCAATCTCAAGCACATCTGTAGCTGTTGTTTCATTGTGTGTGAGAGTAACTCCATAGCGTGTTGGAAGACCAGTCTTGTCCCAAAGTCGTAACGCCAGCAATGATGCATTAGGAGGACACGTATGGGCATAAACGTATTCTTCCAGCTCAACTTCTTTGCTACAGTTACCTTGTCGAAGTGAAGATGATGACTTCGTTAACTCAAAAGTTACTATGACGAGAAAGAATATGTGACACAGAAGACAAAATAGAAAACACACCCTATCCATTTCGCTCTTTTATGATGAAGTGAGAAGGTCTTAGTATTGAGGATGAATTTATTTCTTATTGACGATACATTTTTCTTATTCACAAACAAGTCGATTTTTCAAAAGGTCCAGAGTAAATAAAGTTATGTACTTGGCAGTTGAATGGAATCCATGCTTTATGGCAGTGTCGATAAAACACAGACTCTTTGTAGCAAGTTGCATGGCATCGAAACGAGTCGAATAGTCAAATAGCTCACTCATTTGCCGTGACCATTCGGTTAGTAAAACGAATGATGAACTTGTTAAAAACGAATCGTCTGTATGAAGCATGGAATACATTTCCTTTGCAGTTTCCCAAATGACTTGATTTGGAGGATTATTCGGTAGAGCTCGAAACAGCACAATGTTCGTCACAATTTGAAAAGCTTCCGCTAATGGCGTCCTCTTGACCGTTGTTAACCCACAATTTGATAGCTGCTTCCAAGAGGTATGTTTCTCATTACATGGCAGATGGAGTTGAAATATGTGGGACCTCCTATTCCATTTACCGCATTCATCTTCTCCTTTTTCCGATTGCTCTGTTTCGTCGTCTGTGGACCATGAATCGCCAGGCTGGGTTTCAACGTCGGACCATGCTGTACTGGTCATTTTTTTTTCAACCGAGGTAATTTTCTGCTATCCACTTCTTGTCCGCAGTTCCACTGAATCTAACTAAATACTGGAGCTTTCCATTTCTAACTCGTCTTTTTATAATCTTTTCTACTTTCGGTACTTCTCTCACTCTTACCATTTCACTCTCGTAGAAACTACCAATGACATCTTCATTGTTAAGGTCACGCAGTAGGTATGTATTAGGATAACCTATTTTGATTGCTCTCACCGAAAAAATCTCTTTCGTAAATGACTGTAAATATCTCTTTGTTAACTGGTGTCTATATTTGGCAATTCTAACGAGATTACCAAGATTGTAAACTGGCTTCTTTGGGGGTTCAGTTGGGGTGGGATAAAGTCTTTCTCGGAAAATGTGCTCGTTTTCTTTGGTTACGTCCACAGGTCTCGCAGAGAGAGTCCTGTGCACTCGATTGTTGTACGCTTTGATTACTTGAGGTAGAATCTTCACATAATGTTTATGACCCTGATAGGTAAAGATACGGTAAAGTGTAGACACAATACTTCGCTGACATCTCTCAACTATCGCACATTTATAAATAGACATAGAATGATATAACGTTATGCCTTTTCTTTTCAAGAACTCTCGCACTACCTTGTTCGTAAACTCTGTTCCTCGATCACTATGTATCAGCCGGGGAGTACCGATCCTCTTAAATGCAACTTTAAGTGCTCGAAGAATCTCAGGAGATTTTTTATTGCGAATGGGTACAACAGCGAGGAGCCGGGAAAAAGCATCTATACAGAAGAACAAATAGCGAAAACCATCATTTTGCCCTTTTAGAGACTGCATGTCCTTTAGGTCGATTTGGAACATTTCCTGCTTTCCGAGTGCAATTATTTTCCGAAAGGTCTTGGGTCGCTTGTACTCCTTATGTAAGCTGTAAACATCACTTGTCTCCAGATATTTAGCAACTCTGCCCTTCTTTTCACCGATGGCTTGAGCGAGTCTCTGCACTCCACCAAAACTGCCGGCATGTTCTGGGTCGTAATAGGCGGCCATTAGTGCTTTCTTCTGCTGCGAACTCGAAGAGCGTCAAGGGATAGATAGGCATTTATTGTAGCTGACACGTCTCCTCTCATCCAGGAAGGTTGTCTGTTGTGAAGTTCATACTTCAGCAATTCGACAATGGACGAGTGTGGCACTACCTTCCCGTGACATATAACTCTTCCGTACTCGTCGTAAGCTAGAACAGTTGTTATCAGTTTGAGTATTGCTAATACCTTTTTATGATGCCTTGGAGGGAAGTGCGACAATATGGTTTCATCTTGAAAATAGTCTTTCTGTTCCTCCTGCACAGGCTTCAATATGGGGTCCATGTTAGGTTTCGGCGGGCACGCTTTGCAGCACGTGTGATTGCTGGCGAGGCACCTTCAGGTGTGCTTGCTTCACTTGTAACAGGCGATGCTCGACTGCTCGATGCTCCCGTTACTCTGTGTTTTTTTAAACGATTTGGATGCACAATAAGTGTTGGTAGATTCAGTTTGACCAATAGCGGCAAGATGCGATCGAAGTAAGGAGGAGTTGGAACATTTCTCGCTCTTGAGACAAGATAATAAACGAGATCGATTATATTACTATTCTCCAACGTTTGACCGTCAACGATTACTTCGAAGGTTTGCGCATTCCAGGAGATTGTTGGTTGTAGAAGTTGCAGAAGTTGGTTTGCTCTGACCTTATAACCACTACTCATAAAACCAACAATTGTGTCACTTTTCTCCCCCTCCTCGGTCTGTGTTCCTTCTTCTCGCGATCCAGGAAGTGTTTCGCTTGTATGTTGTTTTGCAGCTCTACTTGAATGTAGCAAAGAGTGAAGATACTGAATTATCTCTTTTGCCTTGATGTCATCCGGTTCATCTTTCTTCAATATATTTGGGATGTGATCTTCTCGGTAAGGTACAAGTTCGTATTTCTGCATCGATTATACTCCGATTGCTTTTGCAATCGCTCTTCCACCCAATGAGGAGATGAGACCCAACAAAGGTGGCAATAGAAACTGCAGAAAACCACCTGATTGTTGCAAGACCTTTTTAGCTTTCTTGACCCCCGTTGCGTCTCGTTTTGCCAAAATGCGAATTGATGCTGCGTAAGGTTTTAATTGCTTTCTTACTCTCGGAGTTACTGTGACGTTTCCTTCACAAAGGTTCATACAAATTTCTCTGACCGTATTCAACTGATCCTTTGTAGCATGCTCCAAAAGATAATAACGTTGCTCGGGTGACGTAGTTTCTGCGAGCAAGTGAAGAAAATGAATATTCTTCTTTACACGTTTCATGTTTTATATACTATTTGGCGATGATCGTCGGGAAATATGTTCGTCCACACTCGATAGTGGTCTGAACAATTTTGAGACAAGTCAATTACGATGTATGAATACGGTTTCTTACAAGCATCCTTATATATGCTTGTCAATAAGTCGCTTTTGTTCCGTCCAAACAATTGTCGTGAAAGTATTTGTAATTGATCCACAGTTCGAGCAGAACGACATAGAATTAGAGCACTGCTATTGAACTGAATACATCTATACAGAGGATCATTAACAAATAAATATTGAGTAATGAAGATGGCCGAACAGTTGAGATGGTGGCATCCAGCTACGTAGAAGTTACAGATTTCTTTTAGCCTTTTCTTGTCAGCCAAGCAATCGTCAAATATGATTAAAGAATTTCTAACATCCTCCAGGTTAGTGGGAATATCTTGACTGAAAGTTACCTCAGGAAAATCGTCAAAAATAGGTTGCTTGTACAAGTATATGTATAGTATACGATCAAAAGGTTTATCGAAGACAGTGGCTCTATGCTTGATCAAACGTGTAACGAGTGTCGTCTTTCCACTTTGACTTTGTCCAGATATAGTCATTGAGACAGGAGTGATAAACCTATAAGGTCTAACCTCAGTCATCTCTTCCAAGTAAATGAAGACTGGTATAAATAGCACATTACATAAGACTTTTACTCTTTTTTTTTCTTCAAGCATGTGTGTTTTTTTATGAAAACGATAAATGGCAAACAACACTTAACCTTTATGCACTCCTTTAGTTTGTCAATGTTGGATATGGGAGCTGAGAAACTCATATCTGTATATCTTGTGCAGCTAGTCAGTGTAGAATTCTCAAGTTCTAGCACTTTCAGTTTGTGCAAACATGCAATATGAGTCTGTGACTGTATCTTTTTTTCGGAACAAGTCTGTTCTAGACGGTTTTTTTTTCTTACTTTTTCCTGTTCAAACTTGTCTAGACATGTGATGAGCACGTGATTGGTTACGTCAGAGAAGGTAACCAACAAAGTCAAACATGTCTATGCATGCACTGTTCGCAAAGCGCTATATAAGACTGCCCTCCATGACGATTCTTCGCACAGATCCTCACAGGAGGAAGGGTACGTTACACTTTTTTCCTTTCGCTCCGATATGTGGGAAAGTGTGCTTATATTTATTCTTATTTTCAGCTTCACTCTGTGTGTAGAAAAGAATAAGTGAGCCAGAGTGAGAAGTCACCACAAGAGAAAGGTATGACATCTATTTTGGATAAGCTCGATAAACTCAAGAAACCTGGAGATGGAGATATTCAGAAAATGAGTACCCTACCGAAGAATGAAAAGCTGGAGGTCTTGGATTTGCGAAAGATTGACACGGTGTACGGCGAAGCGGTCTATGTAGAAGTGTTGATGGAGAATGACAAACGTGTAAAGTTCTACCTTCCTAGTCGGTTTAAGCGTTTGACAGAGGATGATCTAGAGGAGATGAGACAACTGCCAAATCTTAAAATTGAGAAAAAGGAGAGATTCAAAGATGGCAAGAGAGTTGCTTCGCCCGACATTCTATTCACTCATGGGAAGAAAAAGTGATGATACATCGGCATATCGGCAGCTCCCATCCTGAGATACTTCTCTCCACATCATGGTGACCTGTCACTTATGTCCTCAACACGAACGTCAGTACTATGCATCAATAGAGGGACTCCAAATTCATCTGGCAAACGTTCACGAACTCCAGACACCCTGCATACCATTTTGTGAGACTCTCTGCACACTACGGAACTACACGAAACGCTTCGAGTTGCATCTACATGACAGAGACGAGGCTGGGCATGAAGTGACAACGTTTTTTCATGAGTATGAACACTATCTTGCTAATGTATTGCGACACTTTGGATTCCCACTGCGCTACTTCACATTTCTTAAAGTAGAACTTCGGCGACATACGCCCGATGAGGAGTTACGACTTGAGATTCATTTTGTACCTTCTAAAGTGAGAACTGTTTGGTCAGAGGGAGATGTACTGCCTTCGATTGCACAGACGAGTAGTGAGATAGCACAAACATTAGAAAACTTAGAAATTCAAGGCTCCGGTTTTTTTCTCTTTCGCATTCTTGCTTGTATTCTAAACATTGGACGTTTGGCTCCTCAACTAATTGGATGTTCCCAATTTGAGTTACCGAGTGAATTGAAACGAAAGTATCGTTCCCTGTTGAATGTGGATTACGGACTACATGAAGATGAAGAGAACATGTGTTTTGTCTTCTCCGTGATTGCTGGACTACATCCTGCCTCGCATCACAGGCGGAGGGCATCTTCCTACAGACCATACATAACACAGTATGTATTTCCTGATACATTTCCCGTAGCTTTCCCAAAAGATGTAGAGATATTTGAGAAACGTAATGAAATTAGCATTAATGTGTACGCGTACGAAAAGGAAGAAAACTACATTTACCCCATCAAAGTTGTTGATGAGGTGCGTCAGAAACATGTGGACTTGTTACTAGTTGACTCTCATTTTGTGCTCATCGCAAATTTTAATGGATTGTTTGTTCCACGTGGACAATTTCATTGTAAAAGATGTACAATGGGCTTCTGCTCAGAGGGGAGTCTGAAGTGTCATTTAAGTATGTGTAAGCAACAGAAAGTAGCCAAGACCATTTACCCAAAGAAGGGAGAGACATTAGCATTTGCAGGGGAACATCTCATGTCAGAAGTTCCCTTCTACTGTGTGTATGACTTTGAAAGTGTGCTGTCACCGTGTCTGGATTCAGGAAATGTGTATGAAGATCACATCCCCTCTTCATTTTGTCTGTTAGTGATACGCGCATCCGACTCATATGTCCTCCAAAAGCATCTGTATCGTGGACCTAATTGTGTCACTGTCTTTATGGAGCTACTGCACAGACTCCATGACGACATTTTGGAATGGATACGTACAATTGCCCCTCTAGAAATGACCGCAGAAAACGAGCAGCAGCATGCCACAGCAAGTCACTGCAACGTTTGCCAGGAATCTTTTGCAAAGAAGCAAAAAGTTCGTGACCATGACCATGTAAGTGGAAAATTTCGACAAACTTTGTGTAACACCTGTAACTTGAAACTGAGAGTGCCTCCTAAGATTCCAATCATTGCACACAATGCCAACTATGACTTGAGTTTTCTTTTGTCTCACTTGCATTTGCTTAAGAAAGTAGACATAAAGGTGATTGCCAGTAGCTCCCAAAAATTCAAGGCTATAGACGTTGGCTCTTATCGATTCCTAGATAGTTTAAACTTCTTGAATGCAAGTCTCGAAACATTAGTGAAAAATCTACGTGAGAAAGGTGAAGACAACTTTCGTTGTCTTCGTCAATTTTTTCCAAACGAAGAACACTTTCAACTAGTTGTTCGCAAAGGAGTGTTTTGTTACAATTTTGTCACCACTTTCGAAGCCTACAATGAGCTTTCTCTACCTCCTCGGGATCTATTCTTCAACACTTTGAATGGGACAGAAGTAAGTGAAGAAGATTATTGTCATGCACAGAGGGTCTTTGAAAAATTTCAACTCCGTAATCTGGGAGAGTATTCAGACCTATATTTACTCACAGACGCACTGCTTTTAGCAGACGTGTTTCAGGGCTTTCGTAAGTGGACACTTGACTTTCACAAGATCGAACCTTTTCACTTTGTGTCTCTGCCCGGATTAAGCATGTCTTGCGCTCTAAAAATGAGTAAGGTAGAGCTAGAGTTGATTCACGACCCTGACGCGTACCTGCTGATTGAAAATGGCATACGAGGAGGTATTACACAGTGTTCGCTGAGGAAAGCGACTGCAAATGTACCAGGAACAGAGCAGTTTGACCCCAAAAGCCCAAGTAGCTTGATCCACTACATAGACGTTAATGGGCTTTACGGTTCAGTAATGGGAGAACCACTACCTTACGGAGGTTTCGAGTGGCTCACAGAGGATGAAATCACGAACTTGGATATAACACACCTCCCAGATGACGCACCTATGGGTTACTTCCTCGAGGTAGATCTAGCATATGACAAAGAAATCCACCAACGTCACAGAGATCTGCCAGTTGCCCCCGAGAAAATGTCAGTTCCCTATGATCTGCTGTCAGAGTATCAAAAGGAATTGATGAAGAAGTTTCACCTTCCTGAGAAAGCTACCGATGCAAAATTACTGTTGACATTATTCGACAAAGAGGGATATTTTCTACACTATCGCAATCTGCAGTTGTATATGCATTTGGGCTTGCGTCTCACCAAAGTTCACAGGGTTCTAAAGTTCAATCAAAAGCCCTTTCTCCGATCCCATGTGGACTTCAATCACGATCTTCGAAAACGAGCTACGAATGCCTTCGAAAGCTCCCAAGCTAAGATTGCAATTAATAGCGTGTACGGACGTTCGTGTATGCAGGTTAGAAAGTTTGTAAACTGTCGTCTCACAGTAACCGACGAACAAGTGCTCAGACTCCTACGCAAACCAAACCTAAAGGAGTTCCAACCGCTGAGCTCTCATGTTATCCTCTTCCAATTCTCTCAATCTGTGCTCCGCATGAGACAGCCACTGTACCTAGGATTCACGATACTGGAACTGTCCAAGCTGAAGATGTTTGATTTTTACCACAACCACCTTCTTCGTGTAGCTCCAGATACTAGACTGTTGTATATGGACACAGATTCCTTCATCATAAAGTTGAGTGAAGAGAAAGCGCTTCTCGAACTAGCTGACAAGCATCTGGATAACTCTAGCTATGACCCCGATCATCCGTTATATTCCGCGAAAAATAAGATGGTACTGGGAATGTTTAAAAACGAGATGCCTTGTGATCACATTCTCGGTTTCTGTTGTCTAAAACCAAAACTGTACGCTCTCGAACTGAGTAGCAAAAAGCAGTACAACCGTGCGAAAGGTGTGAAACATTCTGAAGCACAGAAGCTTCTTTATTCCCTGTACACCGACGCTCTTGAGTATGGCAGAATACACTCTATTAAACAGAACCTGATCGTGCGCAAAGACAATGTAAACAAAAGTGTCTCAGTGACAAAGATTGCTCTCAACCCTTTGGATACAAAGCGTTACATTTGTGCAGATGGAATTGAAACGTTCCCTTTTGGTTTTCACACCTAATCATATGTATGCATCGGACAGGTGTAAACAAAGATGGAAGCAACAGGATGGTAAATGATGGAAAAGCCAATTACCATCAATATAGATGTTACCCTTTCTTTATTCTTGTGTTTTTTTCTAACAAGTGTTTAACACTAAAGGAGTGTTGATTGTACATATCTTCATTTGACTTATTCAGTGCCCCTTTTTTCCTAAGTTTTTTATGTGAATGAGAGAGTTGTCACTTCCTTAAATAATGAAACTTTTTCAAAGTGTTTGCAAAAAAAAAAGTGGAGTATGTACTTTGCAAAACAGCTTGTTTCAGTTCTCTTGTTTTCAAAGTGATGATGAAATTGTGACTGTATAATACTTTCGCCATTTTTGTGAGCTGTCTGATGTAATGTATCCTACTTTTCTTGCTAAGATGACCAAATAAAGGATCTTTTCTTTTCAAAAACAAATTTATTCACTTTTAGAGTACACTACAACATGACATGTTATCTGTTTTTCGTGGTATCTGTTTACGCACAAGTATTGCTATCAACCTATCATTGAGTTTAAAGTTGGTGTGTGAGAACCTCCGAGTGCACTCTTCAAGTAGAAACCCACAGCAGAGAAGACTACCTGCATAGCTATCGAAATAAGAAATGCTCCTATCGTTAGAGATATGGAATAGAGTCCAGTGTTCTCCCGGGGAAGATCTTGGAGCTGTATTCACCACATAAAGACCCGGTCCAGCTTTTTGCAATGCAATTTCATCGCGAGCGAAAGTTCCACGAAAGCATGTCCTTGTGCAATGGTTCCGAGCAAAAGCTGCATAAAATTCTCATTCTTCCATTTTGATTCGTTTATACGAATTTAACGCGTCTGTCTTTGTTTATTTCCAGAACACGAGGTGTCTCGGAAACAAAGAGCACCGTGACAGCTTCTGTAAGGTTAGCAGCAAATGTCAATGTGAGACGAACATTAGCTTGAAGCACTGGACTTAGTGACTGCAGTTCCACATCCGGTGTGAGGTGATAATAAAGCATAAATGTCTCTTTTGCATATGCAGCCGGAGCTAGAGGTATATCCTTGTTCTTAAGTTTGTGAAGCAAATTCATGTATCCCTTTGCATAGATGTCTCGTTGAAAGTCGAAGTCGTCGGTGTAGTGTTGACCGCCAACGTCGAGCACTGCTCTTTTGAGTTTAAAATTTTCAAGCTTAAAAGGGTTCCGTTCTCTATGACCCTGATATGCTTCACTCTTGACCATCAATACGGTCAACTTAGAAGGAACTCGTTCACTATAGAGATCATCAAATATCACCTGAGATTGGTTTGGAGCGATTGTCCTATACTTAATCTCTAAACCTCGAAGAAGGTATGTGGCGGGTGTCGTTTGAAGTCTTCTTTCAATGCCAACGAGTACGCTTGGAGAAACCTGCACACGTCGGAGGTAGAGCACAATTCGAGAAAACTCTATTGTATGCTTTTCAGTCTCGCTGGGACCAGAGAGGAGTCTAAATTCGTCAGTACATTGTCTCAACACCACTCGAATATCGGTGTTATTAAGGACAAATTTTTCTTGCTGACAGATGTCGCTAAAGATAGGAGAATAAAGATCACAGAGAGTAGATCCTTTGGTGCGTTTATAGCGTGCGAAAAGTCCTTTTGCTTCGTTGGGGATAGCAAAATTTTCAGATTCTCCCACTGGATCTGGTTCGTAAAGCATTGCAGACAAGGTGTGAGTTTGAGTAACATTGTTTGCATTTGTAACAATGTCCAAGTAAGAACGATAGGCATAATGTTCGAAATTAGATACCAGAGTCGAATTAAGATAAATGTGGACATGATGAAAGAGAGAAGATGCAAATGCTTGTACAGGAATAACGTTGTCATTTGTCACTGTACTGCCAGTTGTAGTCAATGCTGCGTCTCCATTTTTACGCACAACTCTACATTGAATGTGTAAGAAACTCGACTGGAGATCAAAGAAGCCGCCACCGAGACCTGGAACATTATATTCAATCACACCGCTCGAGGTAGGTGCAGAAATGGGGAAAAACTCCACATATTCTGACTTCTCCAGAGAAAAGTTTGTCGGTGGAACAGAAAACAGGTCCAACTGATTCGTTGTGCAGAAGCAAGAATTTTTATGTACTAAGGCGATGGTAGACATCTTTTTTCCTCAGGTGAAAAAGTCAACCTTTCTTCGTTTCTTCGTTGGTTTTACTGATCGATCAATTCTGTTGCCCTTGCTTTTATTACGTTTCCTACCCTTCCCTCTGAGTCTATGCAGCAACTCGTCACGAGTTGAATGGATGGTGCGACCAACCCCTTTCCTTAGTGCCTCTCCAAACGTTGTTCCCTGTTTCACTTCCTCCGCTATGTGACGTCCTGTGTCAAGAAGTTTCCGACCTACATAGGGCGCTACTTGTTTAGTCAGTATAGGTATAAACCGCTGCACCAACTCAGAAAAAAAGCCAGATCCAACTTGATAAAGAGGAGCTGAGTAATGTGGCAATGGTTGATCTCGTTTACCGCTGCCGAAATGCGATATACAACAGGGTGTCTGAGTTATATGCATTTTCGAAAATGTAATGTTACTCCCACACGACCAGAACCAGCAATGAAGGGAATGAAATCACCTATCTCGTTTGCCAGTTCGATTTGAATGCTAGTCAGCTCCTTGACAGTCACATATTTATAGTAAAGATTTGTGAAAGAGTAGGACATAACCTCATTCCGACTCTGCAGTCTAAATGGGAGAAGTCGAAGAAGGGGTGCGGTTATATCACCTACAGCTTCACTTTCGATGATATCGCTGTAAACGAAAATGTAATTTTGCGCTGGGAAGAGGCAGACATCACGCTGAGCAACTGTGAAACTGGAGAAGGTTGTTCGTTTTCCAAATCCAAGCATCAGAGCTAAATATGGGTGAAATGTAACGTAACCCTCATTGCGACGTTCCAGTTGACAAACTCCATTATAGGGATTGTAAAATATGAGACGAGCATCTTCTGGTAGGTGTAAGTTTGCTCGATATGCGTGATTTATCGCATCGGCGAGGTCCTTCCCTGACTCATAATACCCTTCTGGAACTTCGTATTTGGTTGTACGTGAACGATACGTGATTAGGGTGACTTTCTCTTCAGTGTCCACCTGATATTTCAATACTTTTACTGGCTGGCCTTCATCCAATTCCGAAGAACCGATAATCTTTTCAGGAATGCCAAGCTTAGCAGAGAGAGTTGAACTTAATTCCAGACCAGTATTTAGTGGAAGTTGTATTTCATAATGACCACTGACTCGTATTATTTTGGCTTGGTTTTTGAAGTGTTTCGTTAGAAGTTGACGAAAAGGTACAATAATGGTTTCTCCCGCAAGAAACTTAACTTGCTCTGTCGTGGTTACGCCACCGAAGAGGCTAGTCTCCGATATACCATTAACGATATCTGTGACATTATTAATTGCAAATGGGATATTCACCTCCGCCAGAGCAACCTCCCACTTTCCATCTAATTGCACTGGCTGAGCTAGTTTAACTCTGAACTTGCTCATTGTGTTACTAGGAAATACATCACTCGAGGCGTTTGACAGTAAGTTGACATAGAACTGGCTCGCCATTGTTTTTCTTTTTCTAAAATGAAAACAACATGATCGTGAGGAGTTCTTTTAAACCAAGAGCGAAGTCAAATGGGCGCGAAATTTAAAATTTGGGGGCGCAGGTAGCGCCATCTGTTGAACGGCGGTAAATTTGCTGGAAGTGCTGCCATCTCTAGATGAACGAACTCAACTCCCCATGACGCCACCTGGCGTAAAAGAAATCAAACAACCTCTCCACCCCACACAATTCTATCCTGATTAGCGACAAAAGTAAACATGAAGAGCCCGTGGCCCAGTGGCTTAAGACGCTCGCCTGACAACCTAAAGGACCCAAGTTCGATTCCTAGTGTGTTTCACCATGACGTCATTATTGTTACTTAATCTTATCATTGATATCATATCACTAAGATTAACTATGTGACGGCACTGATTAACTATCTTATCCACTGACCTCACTGATATGAGGGCGGAGCGGCTGCGGCCTGGAGTGACGTCATACGTCCTTGATGACGTCATTTCCTGTTTGACGTCATTTCCTGGCTGCAGGGTTAATCTATTGACTACTGCAGTCAGCTATTGAGTGTTCAGCTTAACATCACAGACAGTATTAACAGGAACGTACCGATGTGCAAGCGTGTATGAAACGAACGTTCACGTGCGTTTACAAACGATGCATGCCCGTGTAACAAAGGGACCAAGACTATCCAGCATTATGAGCACACCTTCTAAGGCAGAATACAAGGCACAATGAAAACATAACATTTACTATTCACATCAACTACAGTTTTACAACTTTGCGAGCGAGCGGCTTTTGCCGGAATGTTTTGTACACATCGTTCTTGTAGTTGACGGTGAAGGCATAGTTGCTAAGAAGTGGCCTGAGGAAATATCTGCAAATCAAGGTGGCACAGTTCTTCCCTATGCTCACAGTCATGGCTAGGACATTGCAACAGCGGGGAACAAGATAGAGCAGGCACAGCGTATTTGAGCAGTGTACCCAGTGGGCGAAGCAGGTTTGGCTTGCTCTTCAACGCAGCATCAGCAAATTTGTTCAGAATATCCAAGGTACGGAGAAGGTCTTGTGAAGGGTAGAGAAGACCGCCCCTGTCTTGAAATTGAATGAGCTGGTAAGCAGGCTGACTGCTCTTTGGTGCTGTTACCAACATACAACAGACTGCACAACTGATATTCTCGTTCACAGCACGAGCGATATAGCCAGCAACATATGCCACAGAGGACAGATGTAGTGTTGGCAGAGTTACTGACCGTGGGGTATTCAGCTCATTCAGCACGTTGGTCACATCTTCTGCAAGGGGAGCAATGCTCTCTTTACTTGCGCTTCCATGTGGCCTTCGAATACCAGATAGCTGTGCTGGTGACTCCCCGTGAGCAACATTGCTGTTCTTGGATGCAACAGCAAGCCATCTTTTCAACATATTTTCAAGGGCAGAGATGGTTGATCTGACGTCCAGCTGGTCGCTGCACCCCGCTGACCGCAGTATTGTCCCAAACAGGGCCTCGATGGGGTTACTGCTGAATTTCCTGGTCAGCACATATGCGAAGCCTCTATCACTGAGAACGTGTCGGACACAATATACTGTTAACGGTGTTGTGTGATGGCCTCATAGGTTTCCTTGCTCAAGAACTGGTTGCAGTTAGGGCCCTCTGCTTCAGATCTTCAAGATAAGCTGGGAAAACCAGTCCAACCGGGGTACTGAGGTGCTTTCGTAATGACCAGCATTCGGCTGCTTCTGATGCACGTGGTGGGTACAGTTGCTTGTATCGTGGAGGAGAAGCCACTTGTACGTGGTATCCATGAACAAGAGTGTAGCTTCAACGCTTCTGAACATCGGATCACACGTGTGCAGGCCTGACTCTTCAAGTGCTTGATGACAGTAGTCACTGGAGGAGACAACAGTTGTACTGCTCTCACAACACTCGATCATTTTTTCAATGTTGTTCGGATAAACCTGCTTCCCGCTTAGAAACCTTGCACTCTTGATGAAACAGTTCTTCCGGATTTCATACAGTTTCTTTACATATTTCGAAGACACCTCTCCATCCTTGCCGAAGTCACTTGCAAGAAACTGGGAGGTCACATTCTTGAGTATGTGGCAGTAATCGAAGCTCAGAAACAAACGCCTGCTTGAGTCACATGAATGTGGCATGCCTGGGGCAATCTGTCCTACACAGAGTGTCTTCATGGCGGTGACATTAACCTTGCGGTTGTCAGTAACAACACGGACCAAAGTGAATCCTGTCGTTTCGACCTTCTTGATGACAAAAGGAATGAGCTCTGACAACTGGTTTCCGGTCAATCCCTTCGTAAAATAGTATGCGACTGGGATCCGGAATGACATCGTGAGACCATTTAGCACAAACCACAACAGCGAATTTGCCAACGCTATTTCATTGTCAGCTGTTGCTTCTGAGGACACGTTGACATGGCCAACAAAAGAGTCCTTCTGCTTGCTGTATTGTAGTTTCTGCTTGGTGCGCATTTCATCAATGATAAGTGAGCACGACCTGGCCTGATGTGTCTCGTAAATTCCGTCCTCTTTCAATTTCCTTAGTTCTTTCTTATAGGAGTCAACGGTCCTACGAAGGTTAGCAGCAGTGTTTCTCATGTTCCTCATCTTCCTGTTCCCATCGTGATCTTTCAAGTGCAGTGATGTCCCTCTTCCTGAGATTGTCGACTTGGGTTGCTTGGTCCTGTCGTAGTGTTAGCTGTAGTGCTTTGCTCTGCATATCCGCAGTAACAGCTTGTGTCAGCCCTTCTCCAAGCCCAACCGTGTTGTCAGTGTCAATGCTCAGTGTCTGGTCGACTACAAATTCTTCCTCTGGCAACGCAACATCCTGGGCAAGCTTAATTATTTTTCCTGAATCGATGACGCCGCGGCGGGAGAAATGTTGCGCGGGCAGCTTAGCGGTGGACGGCGCCGGGAGAGTAGTTTGAGAGGCATAGAGTAATAAAGGAGGCGCTGGCGTGAGTTTCGTTCTCCTCTCCCTCTTCGGAACAAACTCCTCCTCCGTTCCTGGCAGACGTAGGCCGTGTCCTCATGGCGTGTAAGGTTCCAGGCGTACGGGAGTCATGATGAACGGCGGGGGTCCTTCGATTGGGTGGTGGCGTACAGGGTTCCCCTTTATAGTTTAAATCGCAGACTCTTTGCACGAAGCTGTAGGGTCCGGTTTAGTGCGGTAAAAGTTTCTCGGAGCGCCCAACTCTTCTGGTCGGGTCCACATCCATACCAGATCTCCCTGAGTGTCCAACACAGGGCGATGCGTTGCGTTGTATCGTTTGCATTGAGCGTCCTTGGTCTCCATGTCACGTCGAGACTGGGCGGTACCCGCGTTCGAATCCCGGTGCCGGCTGTGCTGTCTCGGGTTTTCCCTGTGTTTTCCTCAGGCGCTTTCAGACGTATGTCGGCACAGTCCCCTTAGAAGTCGGGTCAGGGCACACATCCCCCAGGACGTCAGTCGTGACGTTGCCCACATCTGTGAGGCCGGCAACGGCGAGCCCTTTCACCGTCACCACCACCACCACCACCTAGCTGTCTGGCTCCTTCCGAGTTGCAGAGAGCACGAGCTGAAGTGGAATCCAGAGGAGAGTCGTCAAGCTGTGGCAGTAAACACTCGAGAAGCGACGCAGCTTCTCGCCCGCAAAGGAGAAAACAATTGAGAAAAGCCAGTTGTTGCATGGCAAGTGGTATTGTACGCATAGGTGATGTGTGGTAGCACAAGGTCCCAGTTATCGTGAGCAGATGAAACGTACAGGTTGCAGGAGGTCAGATGGACGTGTCGTTGATACTTTTCGGGTCGGCATGCTGCACATGACTTTACAGGTCTCTGCACAGAACGGTACATGCCCTCCCAGAAAAATTCTCTCCGTAGTATAGAACGTACGTCTTGAAAATAACAAGTTGTCCAGCCGTAGGATCGTCATGCCTGGCGCTGATAACTGGCCGATGCAAAGCACGAGGAACGACGAGGAGCAATGACTAAGGAGATGGTAAAACCGCTCCGCAATTCCAAGTTCAACTACTTGGTAGATGGGGATAGACCACCTCCACCAATTTGTGAAGAGGAAACCGTGCAAAGCGATATGCAGGGGGGGGGGATATATGTTTGTTGAAAGGAGTTTAATCACAGAATAAGCGAGAATGAATAAGCGTGCATTTTGTCCTCCTGTCCTTCTTCGTAACGATATGTAAAACAAATGAAAGGAAAGGAGGGTGGATAAAAAAGAAGAAAGGGAAAACTGTACAGATCTATACACTTTGTGAGCCCAGACGCGAATGCGAAAAACTCATTCAAGCTCGAAAGTGTAAAAAACCCAATGCACTAAAAAAAGAAAGAAAGAAGACACACACACACGCAGAAGCAAACAAAGACCGTCACAGAGCGTCAAGGAGGTCAGTCGAGACGAGGGAACGCACAAGGACGCGCACGGCGGGTATGGGCTGATTTTCAGGCCAGCAGCCAAGAACCTTTCCGTGTAGTAGGATTACCCAGGCGGGCCAGCGATCACACAAGGGTACAACGGTGTGCACAGTACGTCAGGCGATCTTGGAGTATGTGATCCACGTGTTCAACAACACCAAAGAGAGCGCAGTTGTGGCAGGAACCCTGCAATAGTCGGCAATATGGCACGTTGAGGCATAGCCTGCAGATGAGCGATGAGTCGAGGAAGCACTGACGGGATATATAATCGAAGATTTGGATTTACCTTGCACAGGAATGATGTAGTACAGACGGTTCTTCGCCATTGTTCACTGCACAGACGTCTCCGTTAGTGTACAGATTGTTCTCTTCATGTCCGCTCGTGTAAAGTACTTGTGCGCGTCGGTACAACGCGTGCCGCATGAGCCCCTCTTGCAACAAGGTCACAACATTCATAACATTCATTCATAATGGGCTGTTTATACTCCGACGTAACGTAGACGTGCGAGCGTGAACAACGAGGTTGACTGCCGTCTGCTGCCGTCGAAGTAGCGGCAGAGAACGTGCAACGTCAGTCACTGTGATCGGGCAGCGATGGGCGCATTTCATGCCGCCGTTGCGCGACAGCATTCGACGGCACGCGCTGTACCACAAGCACATATGCCCAGGCAGCACAATGTACTGAAAGTCGAGTGCATTAGGGGTGGACGGGTAGGTGGAAGGCCTTGAACGCACCCGTGAAGCTAAAGAACATTGATAAGACACATACCGTCCACCCCTATTGCACTCAACTTTCAGTACATTGTGCTGCTTGGGTGTGCCTCTCGAAGAGAAGGAGAAACAAAGAAAAATGACAGAGTCCAGGGAACACGTGCAACACCTGTAAGTAGACACAGACGTTGCTATGGACACGCACGTGCTCGAAGATGCAAACGTCGCGCTCGTTGACGACGATGTATAAACCGAGCACATCAAAGTCAGCGCAGCGTGCCTTAAGTGCCCGATTGCGCAGAGCATCGCTGCTACAGTTGTACGCAACTCGTTACCCGGTAACCAGTTACTTTTTTTGCTAGCGAAGTAATGACCTAGTTGCTTTTCTAAAAATTGTAACAAATAATGTATTCAGTTAAAAAAGTCGGTAACTCCTGTGGGATCCCCTTCCCTAAACCCCACCGGGGTTTCCCTGCCGTTCCGTCTTACAGCTTCCCGAGAACACGGACACCACCAGGAAATGCAGCAATCCAACTTTTATTCCTTACATGCTTATCAGCAGTTCAGCTCCAGTCTGCGGCGTACACACCTCTGTCTTTTTCCCGCGCTCGCTTCTTTTTAAGCAGTTCCGGGGAGAGGGGGTCACGGCTCTCGCCCTTCCCTGCTGTACAGATACGTCGCCCCCTTGTGGCGTCCACATCTTCCCCTCCCAAAAAAAAGTTAGATGTCCGGGAAGTCGGGGAGGTCCAAAATCCGTTCATCTTGCGGGCGGACCCGAACTGGTGTCCCAGTGAGAAGATGGGGTTGGTAGCGCCGCACCAGGGCCAATGCGGCTTCCAAGTCTTGAAGTCCAAGCATGGGAGTCGCTGCGGATGCTTGCTGCTGCGCACGGGTGAGGTGGAGAGTCCCCGCCCGATGAGCTTCCGGGCTGACTTGTGGCACCCCACAAAGGGGACAGAGGCGACTCCTCTCTTCCGGGCTATAGATGGCCGGCGGCTCGGTAGGGTGTCTGTCCTGGAGGGTGAGTCCTTGGAAGGGCTCGGGGACCTGGGCAACTGGGTCCCCTCGAAGAGGTCGGGCCTGGTCGCGCCAGCGTCTGCGGGATACGAAGGAGACACTGGTGTCCCCTCGGAGAACCGTCCAGGTCGCAACGTGACAGGTAGGGCGGTTGCAAGGAGTCGCACCATAGGAGGGCGGACGGGCGTCGTGGCCCTGGGCTCGGCTTCGTTGGTCTCGTGGAGTGCGGGACCTCGCTCGGGGCCTGCATCAGAAAAACGAAAAACGTCACCTCGGTCGCTTACGTGGGCGAAGGTTATACGGGTAATCCCGGGAACCCCGCCCTGGGCAGTAGTCTCTTGGGGGGATGGTTGACCGGCCCTAGGGGGACTTGAGGGAGAGCGGGCTTGCGATGCTCGATCGTGGTCCTCCTCCTGCCGTTGTCCGAGATGCGCTGGCTGAAGGTCTTGAGGTCTTGTACGTGGACGGGGCCCGTTTCCTCGTTGTCGCTGCAACGCTCGAGCCTGTAAGTGACCGGAGTTAGCTGTGCGCTTACCCGATAAGGACCGTCCCATCGATCAGCGAGAGAGGCAGCAAAGCCTTTCGCTGCATCGCTAAGGGGATGTGTTCGCCTTAGTAACAGATCTCCAACGCGGTAAATGACCTGGCGCCGACCTTTGTTGTACTGGAGAGACTGCTCCAGTCTTGCGACCTCAAGACTCTCTCGTGCCAAACGAATGGCAGTCGAAATTCTATCGCGAAGATCATTGGCATACTTCGCGGACGAACGACTAGGCTGTGCGTGCCGTGTTCGCAGCGTGTTTTCCAGGGGGAACACAATTTCCCGTCCGAAATTCAAATAAGCCGGGGTAAATCCTGTCGACCTATTTTCCGTAGTACGGGCGGCAAAGCCAAGCTCCGTAAGACGGGCGTCCCAATCTTTATGCCTTTCGGTAAAAGATACCAACATCGTCTTGATGTTGCGATTAACCCGCTCAGTTATGTTCGCCTGAGGGTGATAAGGGGACGTCTTTACGTGACGTATGCTCAATGCAGAGCAACTATCGACAAACACCTTACTTGTAAAGTACGAGGCGTTATCCGTGATGAGCTGGTCCAGGAATCCAAACCGGGAAAAAACGTCCAGCAGTCTGTCCCAGATCCGAGCGGACACCAACTTCCGCAGCGGGTAAAGCTCAACCCACTTCGTGAAGTGATCTGTAACAACTAACAGATACTGGTTACCACGGGGACTCCTGGGATAAGGACCCATTACGTCACATGCGACTATCTGCCAAGGTTTCTGGCTAGCAATCGGTTGCAGCAAGCCGGGAGGCTGCCCTCCACGCGGCTTAGACTTCTGACATATCGGACAGCTGCGTGTATACCGCAAAACATCCTGTCTCATGCCTGGCCAAGTCGCGATACGACACAACTTAGAATAAGTCTTGCTGCCGCTACCGTGACCCGACAACGCAGAATCATGGAAGTATTTGAGGAATGACTTACGTAGCTTCCTTGGAACTACGATCCGAAAGGGGCTATCCCCAACCTCCTCGTCGTCCGCCTGGGGAATCTACCGGACCAGGAGACCATCCTCGCTCAGCTGATAGGAGTCGTACCTCTCCTCAGCGTCTTCCGTGCCTTGCAGGTTTGCTGTTTCCAGTCACCTTGACACACGCTGACAAAGGCCGTCGGTCCTCTGCGCTTCCAGGATGTCGTTCCTGCTTACAATCTGTCCCCACGAGAGCTCCTCCTCCGCGACGGCCTGGTTAACCGCGGCCACAAGCTCCTGCGGAATAACGACGTCCTCAAGGGGAAACGGTGCTCGAGATAGCGCGTCTGCCGCCTTATTTGAGGTTCCCTTCCGGTATTCCACCGAGAAGTCATATCGCTGCAACGTTAAACTCCAACGTGCGAGCCGTCCGGCTGGGTTTTTCAACCGCTTTAACCAGGACAGTGCCTGATGGTCAGTTTGAATAGTGAATTTCGCACCATCCAAATACATGTCGAACTTATGTAGTGCGAACATGATTGCTAGGCACTCCTTCTCCGTCACGCTGTAATTGCGTTCGGGAGGCGTCAGCGTACGGCTTGCAAATGGCACGGGCTGGAGTTCACCGTGATGCTCTTGTAACAAGACTGCACCAAGGCCGTAATCGCTCGCATCTGTTTGGAGTACAAATGGGCGATTTAGGTCTGGGAGATACAAGCGGGTAGTTTCCGCAATCGCTTTAGCGAGAGAGGTAAACGCCTGTTCCTGCGCTTGACCCCACGACCATCGTGCTCCCTTCCGCAAAAGCCAAGTTAGCGGTTGCGTTAGGTCTGCGCATCGCGGTATAAACTGTCTATAAAAGCCAATCATACCGAGGAAGCGCTGCAAGCTTTTCACATCCGTCGGGCGGGGGTACTGAAGGATAGCCTTTAGCTTGTCCTCGTTGGGCCTGACCGTGCCGGACTCCACCTTGAACCCGAGGAGATCGATGCTGTTGGTAGCCAACTGCATCTTCCGGGGATTGACAGTCAATCCTGCAGCCTGCATGCGTCCCAACACCACTTTCAAATGAGAAAGGTGTTCCTGGAATGTACGTGAAAAAATTACTACGTCATCCATGTACGCCATAGCGAAATTGTATTTCGCATCGCCGAGCACCTCGTCCATCACTCGCTGAAAACTAGCGGGAGAATTAGACAGTCCAAAGGGCAGTCGGACAAATTCAAAAACAAAACAAACAAAAATACAAAATCCCCTGTGACAGGTAAATGCTGTTTTCTCAACATCATCCGGTGCTATCGGAATCTGCAGGAATCCTCTACTGCAGTCCAAAGTTGTAAACACGTGGGCGGATCCCAACGAATACATGATCGAGTCTATCGAGGGAAAAGGGTACGAATCTCTTACCGTCACCTCGTTCAGTCGGCGGTAATCCACGCACAACCTTGCGGTTCCATCCTTTTTCGGCGCAAGAACCACCGGAAAAGCCCAAGGGCTGCGAGAAGGTCTCACAGCACCGGTCTCGATCATTTCATCCAGCGCAGCATCGAGGAGCTTGCGCTTATGCACACTCAAAGGCCGAGGATTACATCGCCAGAGCCTTGCGTCGCCGGTTTCTATCCGGTGCTCCAATGCATGGGTTAGACCTGGTCTCTCTGTGAACATACAGGAGAATGGCCGCAATGCTTTAGCGAGCGTGCGTCGCTGGTCTGGGCTTCCTGGAAATCGTTTCAGGACGTCCTCCAAAACAGCGGGTACGACCGTCGCTGTTAGGTGTTCTGCTCCGGAAAATAGCTCAGCGGACGTAGATTGTCCAGCTCCGGGATCCTGGGTCTCCTCACCAGTCCGGTTCTGCTCCGTTTCCGGCGTCGTCCACTCCATGAAGGGGTAGACGGTAGTACCGCTTGCATGCTGGTAGCCTCCGCGACGTAAGTCCAGGACGAGTCATATCCGAATAATGAAGTCGCGTCCCAGGATCATCAGTCCCGCCAATCCGGGCAGGTAGATGAAGCGTTGTCTGACACGTTGTCCGTCGACGGTCAAAGTGAAACGTACTGCTCCTCCGGCTGGTACCACTGCATCTGATGCGAGCCCTAGGCAGGTCCTGGTCGTCCGTACGGAAATGTTCCGCTCCCGGCACCAATCGTGGATGGTGTCACCTATCAGGGATACAGCCGCTCCAGTGTCCACCAAAGCCGCAACGTCCTTACTCAGAACGCGCGCCACGATAAACGGTCCGATGTTGCGTATGTCATCCTGCGCTCGACATGCGAGCGGGACCAAGGCCACTACGTTATCAGACAAGATAGCATGGTTAGAATTCGCTTGCTTCTTATCGACATTTTCAGCAGCCGACGACAGAACTGAGTCATTCCCAATTACCGCCGCCGGCGTCCCGGGTTTCCCTGCGGGGGTTGTCTGGGGGTAGTAGTGGTCTGCTGCGGGCAGTTACGACGAAAATGACCGCGTTCACCGCAACCGTAACAACGGGGTTGTGTTCCTGCGTTATTACTTGCTCTAGAGTCGCGCCTGTCCTGCCGTGGTGCATGACGTGCATCACCGACTTCGCGCTCGCGCGGCTCTGCTCGTGCCGACCTCGCTCGGTTCCTTTGCTCATATGCAAAGGGATCCAAAGAACGGTAAACTGGCCCGGCGGACGAACCGCCGTGTGTTCCAACAGTCCCACGGGGGTTTAGTTCCGCGTCTAACGACTGTCTCGGCCCGTTCCATGCGCAGCTAGGCTCCAGCGTTTGTTCCGGCCTAGGCGGTGGGCGGTACTGCAATTCCGCCAACAAATCTGCTTGGATGACACGGGCTTCTTTAGCGAGGTCATCGAGCGAAGAAAAGCTTCGCCCCCGCAAATAAGGCTTAAAACGAGGGTGACATTGGCGAATAGCGCGGGCCACGTTCTCGCTTTCCGTCGCGAGCGGTTCAGCTCTGCGGTACAGCTCTTGGATTGCCCGGGTATATTCCAACAGGCTCTCCTCCGCGTGCTGCGTTCGAGTCATGAGTTCCTCACGCATACGCATTGCATAATCCGGGGGCAAAAATTCCTCCCGAAACAGCCGCTGAAATTCGGTCATAGACGGAAATGCGGGTTGAGACCGGCGCCACACAGCAGCTGAGCTTACCAATGCAGCGGGTACTATCCGGCGCAGGACGGCTTCGTCGGTTGCTCCCACGGCTGTCTGGTAAGCCTCCAGGTCCGCGAGAAAATCTTCGACGGACTTGGCGTCGCTGTAGCCCGAAAATGTCGGTATCGTCAGGTTCAGGCGTAGCGGGGGTTCCGAGGACGGCTGGGCGGCGGACGTGCTGCTGGGGAGCTGCTGCGACAATAAAGCGCAGAGAGCTGTCATCTGCCGAAGCAGGTCCTCCGCTACTGGCGGGTCGTCCTCGTAGACGGGCTCGAGAGGGGGCCTCTTGGGCGGCATGGCCAGCAAACGCACACTCCCGAACTACAAATAAACAGCAAAAGTGACAGCGAGCGAAGGGCACGGGCGACAAATGCTACTAACAACACTACAAATACACTAGCTGTCAGTGCCCTCGGGAGTGCGGCAAGACGGGTCGGGCCCCACGTGTGGGCGCCAATTTGTGGGATCCCCTTCCCTAAACCCCACCGGGGTTTCCCTGCCGTTCCGTCTTACAGCTTCCCGAGAACACGGACACCACCAAGAAATGCAGCAATCCAACTTTTATTCCTTACATGCTTATCAGCAGTTCAGCTCCAGTCTGCGGCGTACACACCTCTGTCTTTTTCCCGCGCTCGCTTCTTTTTAAGCAGTTCCGGGGAGAGGGGGTCACGGCTCTCGCCCTTCCCTGCTGTACAGATACGTCGCCCCCTTGTGGCGTCCACACTCCTCACTCACGTTACTCGTTCCTTTCTTTCGTTTATGCTCAGCTTCAACATGGGCGGCATGGCCAGTTACTGTGTGTAACTTCCGTACGCTTCTAACACGAGGTGGCTTGACCTGGATGTTCAGCTCTTGGGAGCCAGAGCCGTTTATAGAGAGAGTTTGGCCATTGTCGGATCTTTTGTCTTGGGGGTGGAGCCTATTTTTGACGTCAGACTCGTCGTCGCGCCTCCCAAAAGCCTTTATCCAAGCGTAATTCGTCCCGAATCCGCTTATCAGCTATCTGAGGAGCTTCATTTTGATGCTATCCGCCACCTGGTCGACAGGTGCTTTGTCGCGCACAATGTAATCTGCGGAGATCACGGGTTTATGACCCACATCCTCTTGTGGTATGGAGGCCTTGCTGCCAAACTGAAAGTGTTAAAGGACGATGGGCCTTCGAAGGATGAAGTAGGCACTAGATGTCACTAAATAAGCTTCGCTTCAGAGTATCTACATTGAGGTCCAAGGGAGAGCAGGAGCGCCATGCAGTTGCCGCACCGCACCGGTACCGTCCACTGTTGAGGTTCAAAGACGGTTAACGTAATGCCCGCTGTGGGATAGAGATGCGTGTATGATTGTTGTGCGATAATCCATGTATTGTCCACTAGGGCGTCCAGAGGATGTCAAGGTGAGCTCAAGACCGTCAACCTTGATGCTGCATGCAAGAGAAAGGAACATTCCACCCGCCCACGATAGATGACATCGTCTGCTAAAGTTCGCGTGCGCGTGGCTACCGTGGCGCGAACAGAATGCGCGTGCTCGCTCTTGAAACTAGGTGTTGATAATCTGAAGCGAATCTAATTTAGTGACCCTAGTACGCACGTGTCTTACCTCCTTGCATGGTAAACGAAGCCCAGCATCAAAATGGTGTCGGTAGCCGGCTGACGAAGGGGCAACGATCTCTATAAACTGCCCTGCTGGGAGCCTGTGGTCGACAGTCATTCTTTTGTTGAGTCCTATGGTGACCGGCATGACGAATGCCGCAACGCTTCCCGGTCGTGTCACTGACCAAGAAAGCACTCTTGGAAAAAGACTCTGGGTTTCTTTGTGTGCGTGTGTGTGTTTGTTATCTCCCAGCCTTTGCCAATGGATATACTAGAGTAACTAAACTCGCATCCTGAGATGGCATTGTCATTCTCTCCCGATTCGCCGTGTCATTGTAAAGTGTGTTCACCTGACGTGGACGGCGAGGTCCCGTGTCTATTGTATGCAGCTCGTGCGTGCCATTAGCCTAGCAGCGTATCCCGGGAATAAATCTTAGTCACTGTATTTTCTCTCCCACCTCTTCACTTGTAGGCTCCAGTGATGATCACTCGTTGCATTATAAGATGGCACAGATGATAATCAGGTCTCTGTGGCTAACAACTGCGAGCCGATCCTGCCATTACCCCCCTCTCACCCCCGCCACGTCAGTCTGGCCCGGGTTAGTCTAAATGATCAGGGTGGAAGCGGCAATAGGTGACGGGAATGTAGTATTTTAGTGACCTCTTTGCCTTCCCAAACAAAAATGACTCATTACATCCCACAGGTCGTGTTCGAATTTAAAAAAGCGTGCTCATAGGCGTCTTCAATATCTTTGGTAGCTGTAGCAGGTACCGCATCGAGGATTATGCTTTAAAGGCACTGCTTTTCACTAATCGGTCGAATACATCGTGGAGCCAATGCCGTGCAGTGAGGAGGTAGTCCGACAACTTTGGCTGATTTGATGGTCTAAAACGGGGGGCATATGCTTATTAAAAAAAATGAAAGGAAAGCTTAGCCATGCAAAGAGCCAACTTATACAAAGGCTTACATGAAAACACAGAAGATAGGGGGACTCGTGTGCCGGAAAGGGGAGCAATGAAAAAAGGGTGACGTGTCGAGCGAAAGCTATCTTCAGACCAGAGGAACGGAATGGAACGGAACGGAATCATTCCGTTCCTCTGGTCTGAAGAAGAGCTTTCACTCGAAATGTCACCTTTTTTTTTCATTGCTCCCCTCTCCAATACACCAGTACCCCCCCCCCCCCCCCACCTTTCTTCTGTGTTTCTTGTCGTGTACCTTGTAAGAATACAGCAACTACACTACTCCTTGGTCTCGAACAGCATGAGGCTCGTGCCCCGTTCCTCGGCTTCTTTGTTGTCTTCCCTGGTACCCTACAAAGGCCTTGTGCTTCGAAGCTCATCCTTCTTGGGATGATATTTTGAGACATTCCTATATGCATATGGTTGTATATCATTGTCTGGTGTAACGTATCCGACAGTATTTAAGATACCGTTCTTTGATGCCGTTTGTACGACGGTGTAAGGACCTTGTGGTAATCCTCGTGTACCAGGCAGAGGTTTGTGCACGAAAATAAGATCTTCTATAGCGATGCCTAGGATCTGGCGACTGTGACGGCGGTCAAAGTCTTTCTTCATGGCTATCCTATACTTTTCTATTTCAACAGTGGTGTTGCGTTCTTCTTGTAAGGTGATGTTATCAGCATTGTTGAGGTACTCGTTGGCATGGAGAATGGGTGGTGTACCATGCAGAGAAAGGTATGGTGTACATCCTATGGCTCTGTTGTGGGAACGATTGTGATGGTGCGTGGCTGCTTCTAAGCAGGGTTTCCAGCCTCCAGGAAAGTCCAGGTACATGTGTATGTACTGTTTGATGTCGCGAATAGCGCGTTCAGCCATTCCGTTTGCCGCGGGATGATATGGGGCTATAAACTTGAGCCGTATGTTCTTGCTCTGGGCCCATGTGGCTAAGCGCTTGCTGGTAAATCCTGGGCCATTATCGCAGACGATCGTCTTGGTGTTTTTAAAGATATCCCGCTCGAGCATTGCAATTATGCTTGTGGCATCTTCGCCACTTGGGCGTGTATTGACCATGCGTGTGTGCTCGTCGATAGCTAACAGAAATGACTGAGTTTTTCGTACTCCTTCAGACTTCTTTCGAAGTTCGGCGAAGCCGAGGTGAATAACCTCGATGGGCACTGAGGAGTGTTGTGGCAAGATACACAGATCTACTGCTTTTTCGTGTGTGGGCCTTTGGCTTATCAAGGCTTTTCGTGTTCTGTGCCTTGTGCTGCTTCGTTCTGGAACCTGTCGTCGTTGGCCACGTCTCATGAACTTTATCGCCAGACACGATACGACGAGCCATACTGGGACATTCTTTCCGGATTCATCTTTGACTATCTTCCAGTTGACGTCACCCGCACAAGCAGTTCAGCGCCACCGCTACCTTCAAAAGCTGTTGTTCGCCCTGCAATCATTGCTGGGCAGGTCTGCACCGCCGAGATGCAGTTCGCTAATTACTTTGTCTTGTATACACAGGTAAGGAACGACCTCGCTGTGTTTTCACGCAAGACTGTTGTTTGGTGGTGCTGCCCTGCCCGGCGGTGTGTACTTCCATTTGTTACGACTGTGTAAACGTGTTCTACACATTGTTGCCATCAGGTGACGTTGAGCTGAACCCCGGTCCTCCAATCACACGCCCTCGAACAGAAGACGATCTATCTGCTGTCGAAAAACTTTTCAAACGGTTCGAGGCAAAGCTGGATGAAAAGCACTCTGAAATGTTAATCGAAATTAAGTCCATACACTTAAAACTTGAGGACACCGATAAAAGGCTCAACGACCTGACTGCAAAAGTCGACAGTGTCATGAATGATGTATCCACTTTACCGGCTTTGAAAGCAGATATGTCAACTATTCAGGATAGAGTGAAAACATCCGAAAGTATTATATCAAATTTCGCCGATCGCCTGGGCGACTTAGAGAACAGGTCAAGGCGTGACAACCTGATTTTCCACGGGATCTACGATAATTCCAACGAGACATGGTCACAAGCTGAGAGCAAAGTCATTAGTTTTTGCCATGATAACCTTGGGGTATCTTTATCAGACTCAGATATTGAACGTGCTCATCGTCTTGGAAAGTTTCAAAATGCACGTAATCGCCTTGTCATTGTCAAGTTTTCGAGCTTTAAAACGAAGCAAACTATACTCTCCAATGGTTTTAAACTTAAATCAACGAAGTTCTCTGTCGGCGAAGACTTCTCTCTCAATGTGCGCGTGGCTCGTAAACACTTATTGACTTTCGCTAAGGCTCAGTCCAGTACATTTAAACTTAACTTCAACAAACTGTATATCCCCAGTAAACCAACAATGACCTGTGGACGTCCCCAGAACGTTCAGCTCTGGACAATAGAAACGTCCTTCGGATATCCTTTATCATCCCTAGGACGTCTGTGGGACTACCTGTAAACTGCCAAAGTCACATCCCAGGATATCCTCAAAACGTCCTTATAACGTTCTGAACTACATTTTACGGACCTGAAACGGACCTTTTTCCCATACTGTGTTGCCTTTTATGGTATGCCCCAAATGCTGATTATAATGATAGAGACAGGCATACTGGTGGACAGACTTGTTAGTACGATAATTATGCCTTAGCAATGGGTAAACACTGGAGGCTACACAAGACAACTGTCCTGTGCAGCCTCCAGTGTTCATCCATTGCTCAGACATAATAGATTGTCCACAAGCTTGGCTCAGTTCATGTTTGTTCTACTCAACACTGTTTGCACATCAGTGCCTATCACAGGCAAGCAACAGAACATTACAAGAGTCTTTATTATATCTTCCATTAAGATGCTTTTTCCGTGCACATTATTCGGTGGCCCTCGACTCCTTTGAAGCGCGTTCTTTTCCGTGGCGCAGCCATCCTTTAATTGCAGTGTCTACTTCGAACTTGGTACACTGGTGAAGTTTCTTGTTTCGTTTAATGGCCTCTGAAACATATGAGAGTTGTTTTTTTAAGAATAACTTCATTTTCCCAATGCTATACGGGACATCCAAAACAATTGCCTTGCCTATGCAACTTTCCCTCAAAATAGTACATTCAGTGTCAGGGGTATAATAGGACTCTGTGAGTAGCTAAATTTTTTAGCTTGAGTCAAGTCTGAGTAGTACCAAATCACTGTTTTGAGTATACAAAATGAAGCACTTGATGAAAACAATGTACCATCTAAGGACACCATTGCCGAATGGCTGTTGCACCTGTGGCGCCAACTATGACGACGCCCTCGTACCATGCTCGCATACTTTACTATTATATAAACAATTTTAAGAAAAATCAACATGAATTTTGGAAAAATTTTGCCACATTCCACATGCACTTACCTGAAATGTTAGTGTTAGGGTACTGAGTTTCTTAGATAACTATGAAATTTGCCAAAACTTTTTTTTTTCTGGACAGTAAGAAAGCACATGTATAGTTCTCAGTGCCTAAATCAACGTTTTTACATCCTATTACAGGCCCCCAAGCTAACTTTTTTCTTGCTTAAAAATCCGGAGTTCTATAGTGAGCCAGTAATGCATTCTAACTTCTATATCACTAACATCTGTTTGTGGAATCCTCTGTTTAACGTATAGAATGCTAACACTAACACGTCCCCATTGGCTGTGCTTTCCGTTTACTAATGCTTCATGCCTCCGTCCAGTTCCCTTAGAAGTCGGCCCAGGACGCACGTTCCCCCAGGGCGTCAGGCCTGATGTTGCCCACCTCCGTGAGGCCGACAACGGCAAGCCCTTCCACCACCATCACCACCACCACCACGACTCCGTCATTCTTCTACTTGGTGCACTCAAAGCTTGCTAAGTGCTTTGTACATCCTGTATATAAATTAAATTATAAGCTATGTCCTAATGAAACCTGTCCCAATCATTGTATTTTGTAATGTGTGTGTTCTTTGCGTTGTGAAGAGATTTTATGGTAAGTGATTACAGTAAGCACTATGCGGGTCACCACATAGGCCATTGTCTCTTCTCATGGCATGGTGCATTTAACTAATTTCTGTATGACCAAAACATTGCACGACCATTTGCAACTTCGTAGCACGAAGATGCAGCTGCATACCAACAAAGTAAAACGGCGAAAAGTCCAGTTCAAGAAGACAGCGTCACACATCTTTCTTACCAAGAATGACCGCAGGGAAGTGGAGAAGGCAGAACTTTTTCTTGCCCTTCTGTCCCTTCCAGCTGTACTCAGATGCTAATGTGTCTGTCATGATATGCTGCAGCGCTGCCCTTGTTGCAGCGCCCACGTCACTGCCACCCAGTTCAGCTAGTTCTTGTACCTGCATGTGGATACATATGGCTGACATCAGTACTGTGGGTATGAGTAGTGTTCAGAGCTTGGGATCCCCAAATCCTGGAATTTCAGCATAAGTTAGTATCCCAACAAACAGTGGACTTTTTGCTTCAAGCGGCCCTTTCACCTTTTCACGAAAAATATAATTTGCTATGCGAAACCGAGTCAACACTGTCGTTCACGGCACATACAACGATGTTAGCTGCTAACTCATGTGAACATGCAAATCATACCAGAGAACATCCCTCGAGCAGCAAAAACCTCCCATGACATCAGAAGGTATATCTCTCTGCAGAATCTCTCTTATAGTTTTTTTTTTTTCTCTCTCGTGTTTCTTTTTTCAGGTTTATCTGAATACATTTATACAGGTTTCTACCTTTTATCTGCAACAAATTTTCATACAAAGGAAGGGAGTTGCCTCAGGACAGAAGCCGCCGATATTTCGAACAGGGACTGTTCTTCTGGGCGCCGTCCTCATCATTGGCATGGTATTTTAAGGGTTAGGTGTGACGTGTTTAAAGGTTCATGCGAATTGTGGGTCAACAGCCCGGAGGGAAGAAAGGGGAGTGCATACAAGGGGGAGAGCACTTAGGATGCTCTTACTGTTGTCAATGGATTACTCGACGAGGCCGCTACTAGGAAACAGTATTTGTTCAAACTTTTCATCAACCATTTAGTTATTGACTTTAAGTGCATTGCAATAGTGATATTATGCAATGCAGCAATGTGGTTGCACTGGGCAGTTGATGCACAGAATTTGGTGCAGGTCCTGTACTGAGAAAATCACCACTCCAAGAATTGTGCCCTGCCCCCCATTCCTCCGCCCCCCCCCCCCCAAAAAAAAATCCTGATGACACCCATGGTTTCAATTCGAGCATATTCTTGGCAAAGTATAATGGCCCTTACCAGCTTTTCCTTCTTTCTCTCGTTCATGGTGGAGTTAAATAGCTCCAGCTCAGCTGAGCTTGAAAATGGAGCACTAATAATAAGTGCTGAGGTTGAAACGGGAGCTTGTTCCAAGCTGAGGCTGTGGCTGCTAAGTTCCTGCAGCAAGTCACCATGCTGCCGCTGTGTCAGACGTAGTGTATACAGCAGTCGCAGAACTTGCTTCTGGAATTCTAAGAAAACAACAAATAATGATTGCCCTGTAAAATGCAGGCAGCTTTTTTTTTTTACATGCGGCAGCAGATACAGCAATGGTTTTCAGCTGCTAAGAAAAAAATGTGGCCAATCACAGACTTTGCTGAACCACACAGCTTGCACCAATATTATAGACCAGAGAACACCAGACGTCTCAAAGGGTTGCAAGAATTTTTAGGTTTCCAGCCTTTCAATTTGGAGTGCACAATTGCAAAATTATTTCACCAGAGCACATGATGAGTTGTGGTGAAACCAATCTTCATGGTAAAGTTTCCTGGCAAGTTCCAGGAATTGAGCAACATCCCAATCACGGGGACAAATGTAGTGTAATTTCAGTGAGCTGCACTACCGAGAAAACTGTGATGGCTGTAAAGACACAGGGAAAGGATTGGGGGTGCTGGTCAATTTGGCATCACTATGAGACACACATGCCTGCAGTGGTAAATGTCAATGCCCAGTTGGCAAATATGGTGTGGAAAAACAAGATATTTCCCAAGTAAGGTACCTATATAGAGGCTGTGGTACTGTTGTGCACTTAAAGGTGGCAGTCGTCAAAGAAGCCAGGCAAAGTCACACCTTGGATTGCAAATCAGGCGTTAAAGGGGCAACAAATGCAAAAACAAGTTGACTTCAAATCACATTACATGCTATGTTAATTTCGTACTTGTTATCATAATTCAAAACTTTGTTGCTGTTACAAAGCTACAATCAAAATTGTACTGCTTCGACGCTAAGCAGAGAATGTCTTTACTCTGCCACGCCATGCAGATAAGCCCGGTGAAAGATATAGTGCGCGTTGCAAAGCAGACTCATGTCTTTGTTCGAAGTACGTGCAGATAAGTGTTGCGAATAGAACATTTGCAAGAACTGTTGTGGGCTCATTCACTGAATGGGAATTGGAAAATGCATCAATGCGCATTATGCTGGAATATATGCAACACTGATATTACACCCGTCCCAAACCCATCTGCAACCGATCGGCATTCACACGATTCTACTGCTGTCTCACTGGATGCCGCCAATCTATGGCATCCCCGGGATTCCATTCGTTGCCGCCAAAGACAGTTCCAGTTTCATTGGGTGTTTCCCCTAAGCAGTTGCATTGTGAACTAATTTTGTTTACACTCTACGAATTGAAACACAGACTTTCATTTGAGAGTAAGTCGTTTTTGGTAGTATGCGAATAATCTAGGGATGTTAAAGAAGTGTTTCAATCATAGCAATGTTTTACAAGAACATATTGTTGCTAATTCCAGTACCCTCATTTTTCCATCCCTGCTACTTGTATTTTGGAAACTTTAATCACGACATTTGCAAAAAAAAAGTGCTTGCAAACATTTCTACTTTTACAGTTCCCATAAATAACCAAATTAAATATAGAGCCCACAATTACAAATGTGCTATTGCAGTACAAAGAAATGACACGACACTGTTACGTAGAGTACCCTGCTGTGAAGTGGGTTGCCGAATCGACTGTGTCAGCTGACTTGCATCAACCGGGTGCTCTTCCTGGTACTGTTCTGCAAGTGACATGAAATAACATTTTGGAATACTGGCAACGGGAACACTTCAACAGTGGAATGTCGTACAGTTGTACACACACACACAAGCTATATTCAGTGCCCAGATTGGGAATCGACATGGCTGTGTACCACCATTGCAAAAAATTAATAAGTCATTGGCGATAGTGTCCAGAACACTCCTGGGCCAATACTCACCCACAACCATTCTAATCTGCAAAGCTTGCACCATATGTACGTTTCCATAGAACGAATCATGTGCAACCATGCTTTTCTCGCAATTCTACAGGAATCAACTGAAAGCATTGCATGAGTGACTAATTGCCTCTGACATAGGCTAACCACCTATCATAGTTAAGGCCTCGGGGTTTCCAACTATTCTGCAAAATTTTGTGGATTCCAGAATTCATCAGAGAATTCTTTATCCATGAGTAGCACGATGTCGACTTTTATTGCAACATGCAGCGTCTCAGGAGAAGTATCGCATGCTCACAGAAGCACGTGATACAAGCACACGCTGCATGCTCTCCCGACTGCTCGAAGGTACATGTGAGCGTTCGATGTACTTACTCACATATTTTCTGTAATTGCATTATTTGCGCACCCCCATTGTAGCACTAAAAATGGGAAAACAAGCGGAGAAAATGTGTAAACCTGCATTTGTGCGCGCGGATATGTGCTACGTGCGTCTCAGCGACTGTGACGATTGCTTTTCACAATGCTATCAGTGCTTCAGAATTTATTGTGGTGCTATCGTTTCATATGCACCACTTTCGTGTGGCAGTCCACTGACACAGAGGACTGGTGTCACCAAAGAACACAGAAGCAAATTATGGACAAACACGCCATGATGAACTTTGGAGCACAACATGACAAAGTTGGTGAACATGGCGTGCATAGCCTGCAGCGGTATATGTGCGGTAATGATGCCAGCATTCTGTCTCCCGACTGTGGGCAGTTGCACGGTATTTGGGTGATTATTTCGTGCTTGTGCGATACAGCAATAACTTTATCGGCTTTAGTGATATCCTATTTGACTGGCATACTACTACAATTTTGAAATTTAGAGTCATTTGCATATCAAAACAAATGTTCCCATATAATTTGCGCTACCTCCACGTTTTCAAACTGTTGGGGGGAGAAGAAGTACGCAAATTATGTGAGTAATTACAGTAATTGAGTTCTGAGATGGAATGAGGGTGCTTGTTCCGAATTTTGTGTCTACTGCAATTCTTATGAATTCTGTAGACCATAACTGTGTAAAAATGATTGTTGGCATTAGATGGCATTCACTGTGGAGGAGAACATCATGCCATGCATATAATGTATGCATATATAATGTAACGCACAATATAATGTACAGTGAACCCTCGTTAATATGACTGCCGATAATCTGACATACGCGCTTTACGACCATACTCCTGGGGAACAATGAAGTGAAACCTCTGCCAACCACCCCCGTTAATATGACAATTCCGCGTTATGACCAAAATTTTCGGCAACGACCATGGTCATAATAACGAGGGTTCACTGTAATGATCATAAGATATTACGTAATGCTGAGCCACAACCGTTCTTTTCATCGATAAGATTATAAAATATATTTGTCCGCGCAAGAAAATAGTGTTCCCATTTCAAGCAGCCATTGACTCAGTCCCACAGAAAATCACTTAATTTACAAGTTATTACCACGGAATTTTGAATTTGCCGCAGCGGAAAGCAGCGATCTTAACCATAGCTCATGACAATGTGCAATAGCAATACCGAACAGCATAGCAGTGCATCCAAGGATCATTGTGAGACAAACAACAAAAGACAAAGACTGCACAGAAGATGACAGTCCTAAACAAAGACGATTCAAGATTAAAGGAAAACATGACCACTAGTGCACGGAAGGAGTGACATAAAAAATCTGCATAACAATCAGAGTCTGCCGCATGAAGAATGCCTTGATAAACTTCAACTGACATCCAACCCAGAGAATCCTTGTGCACTTGAGCTTTTAGAATAGTATGCATTACGTTAGCACTGACATACCCATGTGTGGGGTGAGGACGCAAGATGATGATCTTGATGAACGTCGTTCACAGATGTCAACGTCACTGAGACTTATGTCCTGTGATCTGGTGTCAACACAGGGCTCAACAGGTCCTAGGAGGCAAAGACAAGACATATATTTAGCATTGCATTAAACACAGCTCCATGTATTGGACTAGCATTTGCATGATAAAAGTGCGTGCCTTCAGCTTGTGGCTCCAGTGCTGGCAATGCGCGGAACTGCTGTCTCATTTCTCTTCTAGGAACATGTGGCTGCTTTCCTGCTCAGTAAGCAAAATACAGTAAAATCTCATTAATTCAAACACCCACCATCCAGACCAGTTAGTTTGACTTAAGCAGTATTTTGACTTATCAAACAACTCCCAAATTCTGGTAAAAGTGGCCCCTAAACTGCTAGCACTTAACGAAATCTTCGACAAATTTGTGGATAACGTGCTCTTTCGTATCCGGAAGTCCGTGCCAATCTCTCCTTTCGATTTTGTGCCGGCTTCAATCGCTGCTATCAGCTCACGCTTTTTGGCAAGCGCGAGAGTCTTCAACCTGCGTTGCCCCAGCGTTGACAATGACATGTCGCACACAACTTAGCAGCACACACTAAGACTAAGCACACTAGTCATCTTGTGACCTGCAAGGCTCTGTGAAATAACTTTTTTTACTCATTCTTAACCTAACAAAGACCTCAGTAGAGGACAAGATCATAGCTGTTACCTGTTAATGGGGCCTGTGGGAATGTTGCTGGAATTGAGGGCAAGTCACTGACATGTACCTGGTCATCATCTGAAACCGAGACCTCGGGGTCCATGCATCTTCTCTTGCCTATTAAACAGATATAACATTAAGTCTATCAACTTTATTTGTCATAGCCCTTACCTGTCAATGGGGCCTGTGGGAACGTTGATGGAATTGGGGGCAAGTCACTAACGTGTACTAAGTCGTCATCTGAATCAGTGACTTTGGGAGGCATACGTCTTCTCTTGCCTATTAAATAAATATAAACTTAGTCTGCCACTTTGATTTTTGCTTTGCCAAAAAATTGCTGTGGGAATGAAAGGGCCTAACTAGAATAAGCTGCTACAAGTTTAAAGGGGGCACTAGTTTAGGAGCACTGCAGGAAAAAGCTGAAGGACCTGAGCTTTTGTGCTGCTCAAAAAGTATACAGTGACAATTCCAGTAAACAGAGAGAAAGTAGCTGAGGCAGGCCACATCCTGGCATCACTCCCTTTTTCCTGTGTTGCTTAATTCCAAGAATTCTTGTTACTGAAGAACATATTTCTGTCAGCAGCTCCTGCTGTTATCAACAAAATACACATGTAGTCAGTGACAACGTAAGTCATACACTTGTCCCCACCCTCGCACAAGGATCGCTCTGCGAATGGTTACGGCACTGGCAAATGGGTACTGGGGGGAGGGAGGGAGACGGTACTACATCACGAAGGGGGAGCGTCGTGCAAACGCTGGTAGCCAATCGCAGGAGCCTCGGTGGGCGGTATCAATTGTAGGACTTCAGTTGCCACTCACTATAGGTCTACAGAAGAATGAACAAAAAAAGTGTGTAAAGCATCATACATATGTGATGGAATAAAAAAGATCCCTGAAGAGCAGTTTCATTTGTTGCACAATTAGACTACACCTTTTTAATACAATGATGCTCAACACTTATAGCCCTTGATTAAAATTTGCCTGTATCTAGTCTGACTCAATATCTCCTGCCACCAATCTTTGCCATCCTCGGGATTCCATTCGTTGCCGCCAAAGACCGTTCTCTTTTCATTGAGTGTTTCTCCTAAACAGTAGCATTGTGTGAACTAATTTTGTTTACATTGTACGAATTGAAACACGAACTTTCATTTGAGAGTAAGTTGTTTTTGCATTCTTGTCCATTTGGTGTCACGGTTTCTTTTTTCAAGTCCACCATACGCACAATTCAGCTTCTGCGCATGCAAGTGTGCGTTAAGTAATTCTACTCGACAACGTCACATCAATGCCACTTCATCCTACATGGCCCCATCATGTCATATATAACAGCACATCTGTTAATTGTTGAGTAAAATCCCATAGGCTGGAACACTTTTCCCAAGCGTGACTTTGCAGGTCTGGAGCAAGGCGTGCCTACCTAATTACATGGGCAAGTGGTTCCCAAATTCGGTCATGATGTGACCCACAGAACTATAGAACAACACATTTCCCATTCCCTGTGGCAAAGGTTGAAACTTTCCAATGTCAGTGCAAGAAAATAAGTGGAAGTGAACACTGTAGCATACAAAGTGGTGAAAACGTTATTCGTAGGTAGTTCAGGTCACAACATGGATTCAACATAAATACATAATGCGTAGAAGTAAAAGCAAGATTGTGTCATGTATCAAAGACATTGGGTTAGACAAAACCTCCCAGACTGCTGTTGCACTTTGAACCCAGACTGTAAATTTCGTGGATGCGTTACAACTCACTGGGCATTAAGCATCTGTTCGTGCATAACATGCTATTTGTTGCGTGAACGAAACACGTATACAGCAACATCAGCTAATAGTCCAACAACAAATTTTACCGGCAGGTGGAATAGAATCCTCCTCTTCGGAAGTGTCACATAGGAAACGTTGTGGAGGCTTCCTCTTCCGTGTATTTTCAGCACTGTCGGTGGCAACGTCTGATGTGTATTGAAATTTATCTAGCTTGCATCGTGCCTCTTCATAGGTGCCTATATATGAAATAGTTTTTTCTTATAAAATGATTTATTACTGCCAGACAGCATACTGCTGCAGCACATACTTACACACAACTGCAATCTAGAAGTTACAGCAAATAATATTACTCAGGTTCATGCAAATGCATTCCTATTTGGTGACACACCACGCTGAAGCATGTGTACAACGTTAGCAGAAATAGCATTTTTGAACCTACCAAAAACTCCTTTCACTGCAACTTCATACGCCTTCCAAGACTTTTGGGGAGCAATGCCTCTTATGACCATTTTCTTCACTCGATGGGATGCACCCTGTGGCCACTTGCATGTTGTGCCATCCACCCATGATGCAGGAACAACTTCGACTTCATTATGAATAATGAAGTGCACTACAAGAAACATTTCTGCCAAACAAATGATATGAATAACAATATTTTTCCCACTTTCTTCTGGCACCAAGGGTTCTTACAAGAACACCTGATTTAGATATTTTTAATGCTACTCTGTATTTCACACACACAAAAAAAGGAAATCTATATAGGCTGTATAAACAGCAGATTACAACTGAGAAGAACTGAGCCATATCTACAATGATAAAACAAAAAGAACAATACGACACGCTGATTTTGCTAATGTAGAAGTGGCAGCACAACATGCCGATCTTGAAATGGCAGCTTTACCATTTTACGTACACCCACCATAGGCCAACATTTGAGGTTTGAGAGTTTCGACACAATATAAATGCCCAGGCGTGATGAGTCATACGGCTCTGAATAGAGATTGCTCCTCTCACAGAATTCCCGACCGATGATGCATGCCTCTCCATTGCATCTCAAGACAGCAAAGTTTGATATCACAATAATGTGGTCATCAATAGTACAACAATTGTCCCCGTCATATGTGGTTAACGTGAACTTGTGCATTGTAACCTTGTGGTACTGTGGACCCTTGCAATTCGGTAGTAGTGGACCGCGAGAGTGAGAGCGTGAGAACATGACACCCTGTTGTGCTGTCTGGGTTGCTGATGTACTCCCTCTCTCAGCAAATCTGTTATGCAGCTGTTCCAGAGGAGTACCACTTTTTCGTAGGTGGCGCTTGAGAAACTTCATATTATTTTCAAACGCAAACGCGCTGAAACAGTCCAGGGGTCCACGTTGCTTCACGTCATTTGCCAAGTGAACACAACAATGCACGTTATATGAAACGTGATGTGCCCCATAAAGCTTAGCAAACTTACCAACAAAGTGCTGAAGAAGAGACTCTGCATAGCCAGCATGGTTCTGACAGAGCTCCTTACTGGACAATATTTGTATTGCACAATGCAGAGTGACAAAATTTGTGTACATGTCATTAGGCAGGAGATTTCGCAGAACACACGGCCCAGTGTACAAAAGAATCATGCGGAATTCTGTGGCCTTCCAACGATCAAGTTCGCCAATGGCTCTAGGCTTTCTGGCGAACTCCTGTGGAACATGCGCTTGAAGTGCCACATTGCGTTCAGAGAGAATGCATCTATCAGCTGGGCCCAGTACACACCTAGAAGATGCAACCCACAAATTCAAGAGCTTCCGCATTACACCTAAGCAGATAAGGTGCATATAATCAAGGGGAGCCACAGAGACACAGTCAACAGGCAACTCCGTGATAATGCTCGTTCCCTTGTGGTGGTCCGTGTCATGTTGGTGGCGAAAGCTATCGTCAGTTCGTAATGGTGCTTTCATGTCTAGGAAACACATCCTGTTCACCAAATATTTTCCCTCCACAGTGCACTTCGGACAACCAGATCGTGCATTATGACCCTTTATGCAAAAGATGAATGCACGTGCTGGTGCATCACAAACAATGCCGTCAAGAACAATATCGCAATGAGTGCCATTAATCGTCAATCCCTCAGCAATCAGTGGCTTCAGTTCATCGATCAGTGGGGTAAGGTACTCATTGGCTGACTGAGGTTTCTCAACTCCGGCATAAATCCCAACCAGAAATATTGGATCAGTGTCAATCCGAACAAGACACTGTATCGGCCACAGCTGCATTCCGCTGCTCTTACTGATGGGTAGCCCGTCAAAATTTAACACAAGCTGTACTACTGATGGCACATCAGATATGTGGCCTAAAACTTGATGGAGGCCATTAGAAAGCCCAAAATGACAGTACCTGCCCTTGCCCATTTCTACAACCTGCGATGATGTGTTTCGTGGCGTGCCCAATAGTGTTCTAGCATCACTCGGAAACTCAGTATGATGAATCTTTAATATTTTCAAAAGATCAGTCAACGCTACTTGAGTAATGTTGTGTTTGATTGCCCACGTTCGTATCTTCGTAAGCATGCCCGGGTCACTTTCTACTTCGCTAGACGAGGTCTGTGAGGAGACGCTTCCCTCAGCAGCACTCGGATGCGGTAAAACCTCGTGACTTTCAATATCACTTTGATGTTCTTCGGTAACATCAGCAGATCGGATATCTAACAACTGATCCTGTCTGTGTGAGGTCGAAGGCACTGCCGCATCTGGAACAACGGAAGACGCCGCCGCCACAGTAGGAATATGGGCTTCAACACAAACCTCAGAAGTAGCATGAGGGTTAGTTAAAGCATGTGCCTCATCTATACCAAAATCGATAACATGCAGTGCCTGTTCAGTACGACGGCGCGCCATGTAATAAGGGTACCTTTTGTCTTTTACTTTTGGCATGGCGCAAACCGAAAGTGTAGTCTCAAACGCCAAACGACACTCACAGTTAACCGAAAGAACCGCAACAAAGCGGGAGGTAACTCACTGATGACGATGTGGCGAACCAAACCGAAAGAAGCAAACAGCGACAGAACCACAGCAAAGAGTTAACGTTAAACGCAACGCGCGCAGCTTTCGGATTTGTAGCAGTATGGGTAGTGGATTGCGTCGATCCTCCTCTTGACAAGCCTTGGTAATGATGATGTTCTTGTTGATCCAGCGCATACCTGGCGTGAGAGATGAGGAACTAGAAAAGAAAAAAAAAATAAGTGGATAAATACGATGGTGCCTGCAGATCTGCAGTTGGTACAAAATGTAATAGCTTTACTTTTACCTGCCTTTACCAACATATCAGGTTCAGGTACGCCTAGGCCCTTTGAGATCCCAGGACAGGCTCCACATGTTATGCGAGTTATGAATCACGTAAGCAAAAAAAAAAAAGAAAAGAAAAATGTACGCAATAGGCTCGTAGAGAACCGATTGAGGAATAAGGAAATATTCATCGATTCTACAGAATGTGGTAATTTTGCTAGGGGGCGCAGTGTACCTTTCACAGAGTGGCTGAAAGTGGCTCAAGCTACCGGCAGTTCCGAAGGGAAAAGCCGCAGCCGCAGTATCTATCCATCCACCCAAGATGGTAGCACGCAGCATGTCGGGTATATAATGATGCCATGTGTGTGTTATGTGATATAACAGGTATATCAACGCGAACCGACATTCGCTTGTGTTCTGTAAGTCTCCGCGTTGGTTTCCTTATCTATATTTATTCACATGCAATGCAGCAGTAGCAAGGCCGGCCACGAATGCGGTTTGGCATTCCGGCTCGTTTGAGGTAAGTTTCATCGATCGATGAAGCGTAAAAGAAATTAGGAAGAGTAGGGATAGCAAGCGAGGTGAAATATGAAACTGAGCAGGGCTTTCTTGGGAATAACTATTCGCGGTATCATATATTCCTGTATTGTTTTGTAATGAGGGAATCAGCTTGTCCAAAAATGTTTTTGTACAATTTCCAGTGAATTCTTACAGCATACCGGTGATCAAGAAAACCTCAATGAACGCCTATACCGGCATGTTGCTTGTTGCAACCTGATTTATCTTGAATTACATTTACTATTTCCTTTGTGCAGCCTTTGCAACTGTGCTTCGCAAGCTAGAAAGATGCTAGCGGACACCGTCGAACAGAACACAAAAGCAATGGAAAGGGGCAGGTTCCAAGTTCCAGTGAATCAAGAATGGTAGGTGCACGATTATTTAAACAGAATATATGAAACACTTAAAGAGCGAAGAATAAAAAATTGAGATACTTGCATAAAATAGACAGCAAGTCTGTCTGTTCGTTTTTTCTCTTACAAAGAAATGCACAGACCAGCATTGGCTGGATTCATTCCAGTGGATCATGCTGGACTTGACCTTTCTTTCTATATCTTATAATGTTATTGATGACTTTTTTGTATTTCAGCAGAATTAAATAGCAGTGCTTTTTTCCAAATGTTAACATTTGTGCAAATGTTTGTCCTTCACCACAAATATATCTGAATGGATTTATCGTTTACACTTCACGCGAAATCAAGGTCCCTCCAGGGGTACACGTAACACGTGAACAGCTCCTGTACGGGCTGCACCTGACAGATTTGACTGCTAGAGCCAATTTATAATATAAAACTACAGGAGATAATCAGAAACTGCAAGAGCGAACACATCAAGCAGACGGCTCTTGTCTCACTCCTCAGAACACTGTATTTTCGAAAAATATCCGGAAAAGTGTGGTTTACCCAGAAAAGCCCTTGCAGAAACCTTACCTTGTACTGCGGTGTAACCAGTCAGAGTAATTTACAGTGAGTGGGTATAACCAGTAGTGACGCAAAATTATTGATAGTGGACTTTCAGAAAATCATCGGGACGAAGATAAAAATAGAGAACAAAAGTGTCTCACCCATAGAAGATACAACTCAGAGCAGCTTTCCTTCCAACACTGCCCTTGACCTTCTATAATACCACTTTATAGTGCTTTTATAATACGGAAAGATCAAGTGATAGTCTGTGAATTGAATTTACTGCAGCATTGCAGGCTCATGAGCGCAGTGGTTATTATGAGTATTGCTGCTTCCATTGCATCGTTCATACATTGCTGCTTAACGGAAAGAACATGTGTCACATCTGATTATGTAGTATGATGATCTGCAGAGCATCTGATTCTGGGTAGTCAACTATAGATTGTTTTGAAAATAAAAATTGTAGATCGTCAGTACATCGATAGTTCTGCATCACCAATAACCAGGTGGATCCCACTGACTAAAACACTGCACACACAGGTTATGGCATCCTGTGGTACACCGCAACCGTGACACATCATCTCATCCTGCATAGTATTGTTCATGTGACAGTAATATGGTGATATTTTTCCCAGGTCAGCCTAGCTGCTGCTCGGGGTAACACCAACGATAAAGATTCCCCTGGCTACATGGCATTGCCTCAAATGTGTTGCCTGCCTGATGAACCTGGACAGGCTTAAAGGTGTGTGCAGCACAAGTTTTTTCATGTTATTCATATGTTTGAATCGCAAGCCTTTTCTTGTTTGGTACTTGGCTGGTTTCATCTCTTCCAGAATATTCATTTATACCCTCGCTGTTCTCTTACCTTTCAAAAAACACCAATTTTGTTTTTGATATGCATGTAGCACCAAAGATGCAGGGTAATAGAAGAGCTGCTATGAAATGCTCATCCGGAAGCTCCACACGCTGGGAGGTTGACCAGGCCATGGGTTGATCAGCCAGTTAGCATATACCTTTTTCTATGAGACAAAACAATGTTCTCCAGCAGTTCTTCCAAGCATGAGCTGGTTCGCAGATTCATTAGTCAGCTGCTTTTACCATACATATGTGACGAGCGAGGATCCAGAACAGGGCGAACTGACTTTCAGTCTCCTTGCTTTGCTCGTTGGTCAAGCACAGCAGGAATGTGTGCTTTTTCTGTCAAATTACGGATGAAATTTGGACATATCTGACTAGCATCATATTTAAGATTTCACCGTATTTCACATGACACAAAAACAGAGGCAAATTCAAAACCTGCCTCTTGTGCAATGGATATAATGCACGTAGCGAATATGTATGCTGAGTACTGTGGATCTTTCGGGATCTCAGAATGGCAGAAGTGCGCGTGTGCAGGCGAGCTGGTACATTGTAAAATGACGATAAAATCTGACACACAGAGCAGAAGAAGACAACAGGACACATTCTCATAAACTCGTTCATCTCAGAATGGCACTGCATACGTAGAGATCGAGCCAAGGGTTTCACCATACTGAAATGCCAACCAGCTCACATACTGTGTGCTGGAACTAGCCAGATTTGCATGCTCAACTATCCAAGTCACAACTGACTATTTCCTCCATTTACTGAAAAAAGTTTAAACACTGGCAAGGTACATTTCATTATGACGTTCGCACAACTGTAAAAAAATTACACGACATGCCATAAAACTTGCCGATGCAGTGAGAGTGATGCAACTTTTACCCCTTTTCTCATAACAGTCCAGAGTACGCTAGTTATTTGCGAATAAATAATGTCAGATATGTGGAGTCAGTGATAGAAAAACACTGCTGACTGTACTTCATCATGTGTACCCAAATGTATCGTTCTGACCAGAAAGAAGAAGAAATTCACACCCGCGACTGTGATAGAATAGCATCGTTCGTGTACAATGATGTATGAACATGCAATTGCATGCTCGTAGGAATTGGTTTTGCGGAAAGCCAGAGGTCTTCCAGTGCTTGTCCGCCCTCACTGGGAAGCAAAGTGTTTTATTTTCATTTTCTTTCATGACAACTGTTGCTCTCAGAACTTGTGACTAGTGCTGATGTTCATCATGGGCACGGGAATTTTTGTGTAAAGAATTTCAGTAAAAACGAGGTCAGAATGATTCGCACTTGCTTGAACTTACATGTAATCGGTCCCTCATATTTTTCGTTTTTGTACGCAGGATTATGTAATGCAAATAACTTTATGTGCAATTGTAGTTCCATGTTAAGTGATAAAATATTCGTGTAACTGCACATAGTAATGCCTGTTTCATGTGTCTACTTTTCTGCGTTGTAGGTACACATGCATATGCTGTATGATTACGACAGTGCGGAAAGGACATTGTGGAAGTACAGATTGTCGAAGAACAGCTCATACACTACATACACCAGAGCTTGAGGAAGACATGCTCACTCTGATTAATTACCAAGATTTTTGTTGGATTTCATTTCCAACAAGCCCAAGTACTATACAGGATGTTTATATCGATGCCCTGCAGAATTGTTTATAAAAAGCTATAAAGACAGCACAGATATCATTTTTGCAATTGAGTTCTTACAGCCAGCCGGACATATTCTCAAAGAAGGTATGCAATCCTGTTTAGTGTGTTTTTTTCCCCAGTCTCAGGGTTCGTTATGAAGATGCAATTACAAGTTTGCCAACTACCTACAATTCATTAATTCACCCCATTTAAGTAGGGGATTTGAGGCAAAAGCGAGAGAGGAGAATGAGACACATCGGAAGCCATTCAGCATGTAGGAAATCGCGAAACACACATTTGCATTAAAATATCCGTCCCTGCATCTTGATGTGCAAATGAGCTGAAACCACAGCGACTTGGATTGCAGGGAGCACACCTGTCAATTGACCACATGATTTGGAGCAGTGGAGATGATTGGAGTAGGCCAATCTGCTGGCAAGATAACCTGCCTTCCGGCCCTGGTAAGTGTTCTTAAGTCTCAGGACAATCCCAAAAACGATCACAAATCTGAAGTCGCCGGCCATCTGTGCGTAGGGTTGCATTACAGCTCTGACCAAAAATATATTAACTGCCCTTCCATTACATTCCCCGTTGCACACTGATCATGTTTCCAAAGGATGTGTTGCTGACAATGTACGTGGAGAAGGAGCGCATGCTTATTTCGAAACTGTACTACCTACTTGCGGAAAGGAAGCACATGACCTAGTTTCCACATATCTCATTATGCGCCACACTATCGGAGACCCCACAGTCAATGCGTGGACTGCATTCTTTGCTCGTGGATATATATGCTAGAGTGTCCCCGTTTCGAGACCCAAGGTGATTCTGCAAGTTACAATTACCATGACAACGACGACCTACCCGCAGGTCGACGTCATGCGTGGCATTGCATGAAAGAAGCGCAGGTTTCGTCGTCTGCAATTTCGGCCCATTGGCAAATTCCTCGAAAACGACATTTGTTATTCCGAATGAAACTTTGATGGTTGTATGTGTACAGTGCTGGCTATGTTTTGGAATCACCCCGGCTGTATGAGACTGTCCGTTTAAGTAGGGACGTCCAATCACTTGACCCAGAGGTGCACTTTATCAGAGCATGAGACTTGTGTAGCGAAGCATGAAATCTGTGTGATCATTTAGTCATAAGCAATAAACCATTTGTGTGTTGTAAGCTGACTCTCGTGCAATGATCTTCGTCACTTAATGGCCAGACAGACATGCACCTAGCTATAATGTGCTTATTTGGAAAAGCAATATGCTCGTATTCACTTCAGGTAAGCTTGCACCATACATTGCAATGTTAGTTTCGTGAAGAGCAGCTAATATTGGTGTGCACATGTTTTTTTTTTGCCTGGTGATTACTACCTGGTGTATATTTGGTGTGCAACTTGCCACATGTGCTTCATAATGATTTCGTACTTGTTCAATGCTCCAAGCTGTGTTACTGTGAACCTGCTGTACTTCCCGCACAAAAGTATGCATGCATTCAAATTTAAATTTGACGTCCAGGTAGGATGTTGTCTGGAAGTCCCAGTGACGTACTGCATGACATCCCAGCTAGATGAATCTGGGACGTTTTTAGAGACGTACTAAAGACATTTTTGGGACATCCATGAGGGACCAGGACGTCAGGATCATGAGAGGACGTCCTTAGGACGTCAGTGGTTTGCTGGGTCGATGGAAAGTGCTACCGTTTCGACCCCGATTGCTCCGCGGTTGTTGAGTGTAAGCAGTGACAATACTGTTCTCCCACATTTCATTCTGATATGCACCACGCAACTTCTCTGTCATCTATATCAGTCCTTCTTACGAACATTCGCAGTGTGCTGCCAAAATCTGATGACCTAAGTGACTATGTGGAAACACGCGATTTTGATGTAGTTGTCCTCACAGAATCGTGGCTTCACGAGGGAGTGTCTGATGTTGAAATATTTCCTGGCCTTCCACACCTTAGGATGTTCCGTGCTGATAGGCCGCAACGCCGCGGTGGCGGAGTCCTTATTGCCAGTAAAGACTATCTTAACTTGTTTGATGTCCATATCATTAGCCCTCTAGAAATGTGTTGTGTTTGTTATGAGAGAAACACTAGCTCAAGGCACAAAAGGCACTAAGCTCGTTGTCATGGCTTGCTACCGCCCCCCAGATATGATTGGTTTCGTTCCTCTACTTCAGGACGCCTTGGCGCTTATTTATAACCGATTTTCTAGTTGCACACTTCTTCTTCTTGGCGACTTCAATTTTTCCACCATTGACTGGTCTCAGCCGTGTTCTGCATCTGGTTCAGAGGCTGACGCGTTCCAGGACCTATGGGCCACTTTTTGTCTTAGCCAACTGATCACTACACCCACTAGAGTCACTTCAGGAACGTCATCTATACTAAATCTAGTTCTCGTTTCTGACCCTTCGTTATATTCTTCTCCAGACATTTCCGACGGTCTTAGTAACCACAAGTTCATTACGTTCAATATTCATACCGAAAAGCCTTGCAGAGTCACCACGCGGAAAACGATCAGGCTTTATAATAATGCCAATTTTCAAGCTATCAATACCGAGCTCGAACTATTCTATCCACCATTCTCTACTAACTTCCATTCTAGGCGCACAGAAGAAAACTGGTTGCTCTTCAAAGATAAGCTCTTAGAGTTAGCGGAACACTTCATTCCAACGATTCAAATCAGCGCTAACGATAACGCGGCCTGGTTTAACCGACACCTCAAATCACTTCTGAACAAAAAGAAACGACTAGAAAGCTAAATCATCGAACAATGCTGAAGACTGGGCGAGATAAAGCTGTAAGCCTATAAAAAGCTTAAAAACCTATAAAAACCTAAATAAAGCTTCAAGCTGTAAACTACAGGCGCGCACTTTCTTTGCGTAAAGACGAGTTCTTTTCCAAGGAACTTCAAGCCATTCTTACATCCAATCCAAGTAAATTCTGGCGTCTTGTAAAACCTAAGGAACACAACGACATCAGGCTTTGTGATGTGGATAGCTCACCTGTTCCCGATCACCAGTGCCCTGATATCTTTCACGATGCATTTGTTGGCGTCTTTCTTCATAACGAACCTGCTAATATCCCTACTCTTCCACTGCTTTATTTAGATCGCCTGCCGGATTTCACTGTTTCTTGCAACAGCATCTGTAAGTTAATTGATTCTCTCAAGATGTCAGCATCATCCGGCTTCGATGGTCTGAACACAAAAATACTAAAAAGTACGAAGTTCACATCCATGTTACTTCCTTACAGATATTTTCAACCAATCTCTCTCTCAAGTGAGGAGGTGCCTAGGGAATTAGTAAAGTTATTCCTCTCCATAAAGGTGGTTCTAGAACTAGTCCGCTTAACTATCGCCCTATATCACTCATAAGTACCCCATGCATTAGAGCACGTGATCTTTTCGAACCTTACTGATTTCCTAGAATCCCGCTCTTTTTTCTTCCCTTTCCAACACGGTTTTCGTCGCGGCTATTCGTGTACCACTCAACTTGCATCGTTCATACACGACCTTCGTTTTCGTCTTCATAAGGGTATAAGCAGTGACGTTATCTTCCTGGACTTTAAGAAAGCATTCGATAAAGTTCCTCACAGCAGACTGCTTGCTAAACTATCTCAACTAAATCTACCGGACGATCTAATGCAGTGGTTGTCAAATTATCTCCTCTCACGGATGCAATATACACATATTAACAATTATTATTATTCTTTATCTCCTGTTAAGTCAGGAGTTCCTCAAGGCTCTGTCCTGGGGCCTTTACTATTTCTCATACGTTAATGACATTTCACATAGCCTCAGCTCCACAGTTCGCCTTTTTGCCGACGACTGCGTCATTCACAGACACATCAATAATCCAGCTGATCGAACACTTCTACAGAACGATCTTCAAGCTGTGGAGTCCTGGTGCTCCACATGGCTCATGCCACTTAATCTGTCTAAATGCACATACCTTCGCGTTGGGAAACATCAAGACGTCTACCCATACACACTGAGCGACACACCTATCACCAACAGTTCATGTCATAAGTACCTCGGTCTTCACATTACGTCAACCCTCCAATGGCATGCTCACATTAACCATGTTATCAATGATTCGAACCGATGTCTAGGGTACCTCAGACGCAATCTCCGTCATGCACCTCCCCAAGTGAAGCGTTTGGCGTATACAACGCTCATCCGTCCAAAACTGGAATTCGCCTCATGTATCTGGCATCCTCACCAATCCTTCCCGTCTCGATCCATCGAATCCGTCCAAAATCGTGCCGTTCGATTCATCGCCAATGACTACTCCTCTTCCACTAGCGTCACCTGTCTGAAATGCACTTTTGACCTCGACCCTTTAGAGCACCGCCCAACTATTCAAACTCTAGATTTATTTCATAACCTTTTCCATTCTTCTGTGCCCCTAACCTCCTACATTCGCCAAGCTCATTATACGAGCAAGCGTGTCAACCATTCCTACAAGTGCGAGCCATTTTTCTGTCACACAAACGCATTCTTTCACTCCTTCTATCCGCGCGCCATCAAACTTTGGAATTCATTGCCCGAGGGAACCGCATCCATCCATGATCATTCATCCTTCAAATCTGCAGCAGCGCATCACCTTTCCTCGCAGCGAAAACAATCATCTTATTTTGTACTTTAAATTTTGCACTTGTCTGGGCTGTTTGGCCTCCTAGTCACATTGTTTATTCATTATTGTTACTGTTATTATCGTGAATGTTGTTATAATTTTCTTCGTATTCCCTTCACCCATGTAATGCCTTCTGGCCTTTGGGTTACTAACAATAAATAAATAAATAAATATGATGATGATGATGATGATTCAGGTTTTTATGGCGCACAGACAACTAAGGTCATAGTGCGCCAAAGCTATGGTGAAAAGACAATGGGGGTGGTTGGTGACTATGTAAAAGCAGGAAGATTAAACTAAAATCATCGTTTTAGAAAGGTTTAGACATTAAAACACGATACATGAGCAAAGCTGGGTAAAACTATATTGCATTTAAATAGCCAATATCTTTAAAATAGTTAAAAACTCTCATGAAGGGTAAAAGAGGCTAATCACCAAAAACAAGGCTGAGTGAAGCGGCAACTGATATCTGTAAAACTCTTTAAAGTGATAGTGACGATGAGGTTCATGTGCAGGACACGTGATTAGGATGTGCAGCACAGACAGCTGCTCCCCACAGTGCGTGCATTCCGGTGGTTCCTCCCGGCGCAGTAAAAAAACATGTGTGAGGTGTGTGTGACCAATGCGTAAACGACTAAAAACTATTGAATGGAGACGATTTTTAAAACTCGGTATGCTTCCCAAAATTGTGTTTTTTGACAGCCAAAGCTTGTTGTTTTCTCGTGTAGCCCACTCTCGTTGCCATTTTACATTAATTTTCCTCCTCAGGACTGAGCTAAGGTCTTGAGAGGGACTCTCCAAAAGGCTCACTTCAGAAGAGAGCACAGCTGCAGCTGCTGCATCGGCGAGTTCATTACCGAGTATCCCAACGTGGCTGGGGCACCCAGCAAAAACCTAAACAGAGACCTTTTTTTATTACCTTGGTCGCAAGATATCGGGCTCTTAATACAAGATGATTTTTCGGTTTCTGTATCGTACAGATGGCTTTAAGAGAACTCAGTGAATCGCTGTAGATGATCGAAGACTTGATCTGACGGTCTAAGATGAAGCTAAGCGCCATGATTATTGCATATAGCTCTGCAGTAAAAACTGATGCAGAGTTTGGAAGCCGCTGTGACTTGGTGCAAGATTCAGTAACCATTGCACAAGAAACGGATGTGTGTGTCTTGGACCCATCGGTATAAAAAGCAGTGTGATCACCAAAGCTTTCGGCTACATAACTGAATTCTTGTTGGAGCACACGTGGCGGAGTGCCATGTTTGTTATATCTAGCTAAAGAGTAATTGCATTCTGGAAGTACCGCCCACGGCGGAGCTCCCACACACGCTTGCAAAATTGGGGTGTGATACTCAATGAACTCATACGTTACGATTCCCTGTAGCACACGCATACTAAAAGGAGGTATAACTGTGCGTTTGCTGAGAAAGAACTGTTTAAACGGTGTCTCCCTCACAGGCTGGAGTGCAGGATGTTCCGGATAGCCTCTCACTCTAAGCGCATATGATGCTGAAAGGTAGAACCTACGTCTCTCCAACGACAACTCCTTGGATTCGACATATAGACTCTCAACTGGTGATGTACGAAAGGCACCAGTTATTAAACGCAACCCCTGGTGGTGAACTGGGTTCAAAATCTTGAGAGCAGATTCGCGGGCAGATCCATAGACAATGCACCCATAGTTCAATCTTGACCTCACTGTCGAAATGTAAATTCTATGCAACGTGTCACGATCTGCGCCCCAGAATCTGTGTGACAGCACCTTTAAGAGGCTTAGGGACTTGATGCATTTAGTTTTAAGGCTCTGAATGTGCGGTAGGAAAGTAAGTTTGCTATCAAACGTGACCCCAAGAAATTTGTGTTCACTCTTAACAGTGCGGTCCTGCCCATTCAGCTTAAGAGTAGGTGAAGGAAGCATTCCTCTGACCCTAGAGAAGTGAACACAGACAGTTTTCTCGTGCGAGAACTTAAACCCATTCTCGAGGGACCATGTAGTGAGCTTGTTTAGAGCTAGCTGCATCTGACGCTCGCATATTGCTAGATTTGTAGAAGAAAAGGATATTTGAATGTCATCTACGTATAAGGAGTATGACATGGAACGAGGAATTGCATTGGCTACTGAATTGATTTTCACAAGAAAGAGAGTAACACACAGGACAGATCCACGTGGCACTCAATTCTCTTGAACCAGAACACCAGATAGTGTCGTTCCAAGTCGTACTTGGAATGTCCTGTTTTGTAGGAAGTTCATGACGCACCTGAGTATCCGCCCCCTGATCCCAAAAGAGTACAGATCTTGTAGGATACCATACCGCCAAGCGGTATCGTATGCCTTCTCAAGATCAAAGAAAACAGAGAGGCAGTGTTGTCTTCGGACGAAAGCTTCACGTATCATTGTTTCTACTCGAACGAGATGGTCTGTTGTGGACCGCCCGGCACGAAAACCACACTGCAGTTCAGAGAGACATTTGTTTTTCTCTAAAAAATGGACGAGCCGACCATTGACCATACGCTCAAACGTTTTGCCGATGCAGCTTGTGAGAGAGATAGGTCGATAGCTAGTTGGATTTGAAGGGTCTTTTCCAGGTTTTAACAGTGGAACAACGGTAGCAGTTTTCCATGCGGATGGCAACGTGCTATCTGCCCAGACTCGGTTGAAGAAACGAAGCAAGCATTCTTTCGATGTTTCGGATAAGTGTTGAAGCATGGAATATGTCACTCGGTCTGGACCAGGTGAGGTAACCTTTGCTGAAGATAAGGACCTCTGAAGTTCTATCATGGTAAACGGCTGATTATATGCATGGTCGTCCCCGCCATTCATTCGAATTGTCTTCTTTTCTGCAGTGTCTTTGACCTTAAGAAAGTTTTTACTATAATGAGATGAGTCGGAAATTCTTTGAAAATGCTCCCCAAGCGCATTCGCCTGCTCTTCTAGGCTTTCACATACCTGACCGTTGACTTCTAAAAGAGGGACGGAATGACTGATGTGTTCTCCTCTGGTTTTGCGAAGTCTGTCCCATACCACTTTGGATGGGGTATTACAAGACAGAGACGATACAAAGGCGTGCCAAGAGGACCGCTTAGCTTGCTTACGTGTCCACCTGGCCTTTGCTCTTGCCTTTTTAAAAAGTAGGAGATTTTGTGATGGGGGGTACCTCCGAAATGTGCCCCACGCCCGATTTTGCAGTTTGCGAGTTTCCTCGCATTCGCTATTCCACCACGGTTTAGGTCGCTTTGGGAGACGACCAGAAGCCTGGGGAATGAATTGCGTTGCTGCATCGAGGATGATGTTACTAATAAGATTGCTAGCTTCCTCGATCGTCACGCTATCAATAGGAATCAGAAAGAGGTCACATTTTTCAGAAAACTGATTCCAGTCGGCTATTTCAAATTTCCACCTGGGAGGGCGTGTCTTCAGAGTGTCGACTAGAGTAAGGTATTTTAACACCACTGGGAAGTGGTCACTTCCAAGTGGGTTTTGTTTTACAGTCCATTCTATCTCCTGAAACAAGGATGGACTGCAAAAAGACAAGTCTAAGGCTGAGAGAGTCTGACTTGAAGAATGCATGTATGTAGGTGCCCCTGTGTTTAAGAGACAGATGAATGTTGATAATAAAAATTTCTCTAACATTTTCCCTCGAGTGTCAGTTCTTGTACTGCCCCAAAGTGGATTATGAGCTTTAAAGTCACCTAGAACTATAAAAGGACTTGGAAGTTGGCTGCATAAATCTTCTAATTCTTTTTGTGTAATAGTGTCTGATGGCGGCAAGTATACGGAGCAGATGGTGACGACCCTGTCTAAACACACCTGCACAGCTACAGCTTCCAAGTTTGTAACTAGGTGAATTGCTTTTGTTGGGAGAGATCGTCGTGTGATGATCGCTACACCACCAGATGCTCGGGTGGCGTCACTTCGATCTCTTCGAAATATGTTGTGTCTACGCAGTGGATTTTGTGTTTGGTTGTTCAAATATGTTTCTTGAAGACAAAAACATGTAGCATTATATGTCTCGAAGAGATCGTTGACATCATCTAAGTTAGAAAGGAACCCACGACAATTCCGTTGGAGGATCGTGTGCTGCATAATAGTTGCAGTACTAAGAAGTAGTAGTAAGTGTGTCAGAGACTTATGCCGACTTTGAAGAGCTTTCATTATCTATTTTTTGTTGGAGGTGTGACCCGCGGCCTTGTGGGTTTCTTCCGCGCAGCCGCAAGCTCCTTGTCAGATATGTCAGGGAGTGACCCACTCCCCGACAGACTAGCTCTATTCTTTTGGAGGACTTGGGAGCTCGTGCTCGCAAAGGAGCGCTCAGAGCTCGTCTCGTCCTCGCAATCCATGGATGTGACCTCCATGGACTGTGAGGACAGACAGGACTGTGAGTGGCGTCGGTGTTAGTGACGCCACTGGAGTTTCGGGGACTGGAGGTAGATGTGCACCTCCTTGGACTTCATTTGTGGTTGTCTCTGTCAGTAGTGATTGCTCGGTCTGTGTGTACTGTGTTACTAGTTTTACTTTCTGTTTTACGGCTGTGGCAAAGGATTTTTCGAAAAAGATGGGAGCTACTTTTTTTCTGGCTTCTGGGTAGCTATGTTCGGTGTAACCTTGACGTGCAAGACTGACCTCGAGTAGGATGGGTGGTTGGAAGAACAATTGACACAGCAGTCTGGCCCTTTGCATTCTTTGGTCTCATGGTCAGACTTTCCACACCGTGCACAACAAGCAGAGCCGCCCCAAGCAGCACAATGTACTGAAAGTCGAGTGCAATAGGGGCGGACGGTATGTGTCTTATCAATGTTTCTTAGTTTCAAGAGTCTGTTCAAGGTCTTCCACCTACCGGTCCACCCCTATTGCACTCGACTTTCAGTACATTGTGCTGCTTGGGGCGGCACCCGTCTGCAGCATGTCCAAACATGTTGCACCGAAAACAACGCAACGGGTTCGGAATGTAAGGTCGGACATCTGCTGACAGGTAGCCTACTTTTAGTTTTGTTGGAACTGTGGGCCTGTCAAAAGTCAGTACTATGTTTCGTGTGGTGATGTACTCCCCATTTTTACTGATTTTGATTTTGCGTACATCAACGACATCCTGGTCCCTTAGCTCCATCAAGATTTCTTCAGGTGGCACGTCAACCAGCTCAAAGACTGAGATGACACCCCTGCAAGTGTTTAGTGTTTTATGCATCGAAGCTGCAAACTTTACTCCCATCATTTCATGAGCGTTTAATATGCGGTTACTGTCTTTCTCATTCGTGCATATTATCAGCAAGTCCCCAGATCTGATACGTTTTATTTCCGTTATATTTTTAGACAGTGACGCCACCGCTTTTTCAATAAAAAATGGCGACATCTTTCCCAGTGGTACGTTTTTCTCATTTTCAGAGTCTGCACTAGACAGTACTATGTACTTGGCAATGAACTGTTTAGATGTACTTTGTAAAACTTCGGTCCGTGGTCGCTTCGCGGCCACGATCTCAAGAGGAGAAGAAAATTTACCCATACAAGTTTGTTGAAACGAGTATTCCAAAGAGTCGCCCGTACTTCATACTCATACATACGGGAAGGTCCCGGAGTTTTGACAACCCATCGGCCGGAGCTTGACCAATGCCCCGACCGCCACCGTTCAAGGTTTCTACCCTTCGCCTTACATCCCCTCGGCACGGTACGGATAACACCTTGGGACTGGGGGCTGGGGTCCGTGGTGGCGCCACTCACCAAACACCAGCCGAAGCCGGTGCCCCCCGCGGGGAAATTAATAAATAAATAAATATCGTTCGGTATGAGGTTTGACGATACTGGAGCTTGGTTCTTTGACACACGTCACAGGAATTGATGTAATCTTTGACAAGTTGTTTCATGTGTGGCCACGTGAAGCGCTTTCATAGCTTGCGGTATGTTCTTAATATGCCATCATGCCCACCTGACTCCGGGATGTCGTGGTAGAGCTGGAGGATTCTTCGTGTCATGGTGGGAGGTAATTTGTATCTGCTGCCTTCCTGTGTTAGGGGTTGGGTACCTCCCCATAACAGCGAGTCACAAAAGGAAGCAGCAGCGAGGTCTTCGAGACCCAGTCGGGACATGGCGTTTGCGTCTGTGAGAGCTGTTCCTGGCTTGTAATGTACTTTCATATCGAAGTGCCGTAATTCAGAAGTCCATCTAGCAAGGCGGCCCTTGAGGTCAGCAGATCCGAGGATTGAGTAATGGGCTGATGGTCTGTGAACAGCTTGAATGATCTTCCATCCAGGAAGGTGCAGAAATATCTAGTTGCCTTGATTACGGCAAGTAGTTCTTTTTCCGTAGTGCTGTAATTAAGCTCGGTATTGTTGAAGGTATACGAGTGGCACCCAATAACGGTGAGTTGTTGAGGTGTTGGTCTCGTGATGTCTCGCTGGTAGAGGACAGCACCCGTACCGTACTGGGAGGCATCAGTGTATAACTCAAAGGGTAAGCGGAAGTCTCGCAGGTCCAACAGAGGGTTGGAGGAAATTGTGTTCAAGATGTCTTGGTAAGCACTTTCGCACTCTGGTGTCCAAACGAATTGAGTTTCTTTCCGAAGTAGGGCTGTTAAACATTTTGTTCTCGCAGCATAACCTTGTATAAACGCATGGAAGTGGCCTGCGAGTCCCAGAAATACCCTCAATGTGTGGACATGCGGAGTCTTCATATGTTTGATTTTGTCTACTGACTCCTCTTTCGTAGTTTTTGTCTTTCCGCTAATGCGCCGTCCTAGGAGGACCACGGAAGACTGGAAACAAAAGCTTTTTTTTACGTTGATCTTGAGGTTTGCCTCGCGTAGCGCTTGTAGGACTGGGTGAGGATATTGACAGTGTTCTTCCATGGACCTAGAGTAGATGAGGATGTCATCGATGTAGACATGTACAAATTTCCCAATGAACGGTTGGAGTACGGCTGTCATCATCTTTTGAAACCAGGCAGACGAGTTTTTCCAACCGAACGGAAGATGATTGTATTCATACAAGTCGAATGGTGTGACAAACGCCGTGTATTTTTTGTGTCCTCTGTTAATGGTATTTTCCAAAATCCCTTTCAGAGATCTATGCACAAAAATACAATGCTCCCACTAGTTTCGTTGATGATGTCATCGACATTGGGCATGGGAAATGGGAATATATCTGTCTGGCGATTGAGGAGTCTGTATACTCGGTGCACAGACGAAAGGAACCGTCAGCCTTGGGAGCGATTGTGATGGGCGAGGCAAAGGGTGGGGTTGACGGACGAATGATACTGGCGTCTAGCATAGATTGGAGCTCCTGTCTTAACCAGTTCTTTTTTCCAAGAGGGAAATTGTAAGGCTTTTGTCTGATTGGTGTTGTGTCCCGAAGAGTGAAGGGGACTTCCAGCGCGGAGGTTGGGGAAGGAAATCAGACAAGGAGATCAATTCCGGGTACAGTTTGGGTATGTCACTGGCCGTATCAATACGAGGAGCGGTAGCTTGTAACTTTGGCAGTGAAGTCTCAATGCGGTCGTCGGCGACAGACATGGTATCGTCCCAATAGATGTTGAGCATCAGACGCCTTATGTCTGGCCTTGATAGTAGAACATCGTAATCTACTCCACTGATCACTAGAGCATTGGTGGTGATTGTTTCATTTGATACACACTTGATACACTTACTGTGGCTTGAGTCCAGTGATCGAAAATTTGCGAGCTACCGTCAAATCCCTTGACTTGTATGGGCTTTCCCGTGCGGATGGCCGCTGGACTCAGAAGCCGGCTGTTCACGAAAGTACCTAACGATCCGCTGTCTACTAGTGCGCGGGTAGGCGAGTTGTTTAGAATGACATCAGTGTAGATCAGTTTGCTAGATACGAGACAGTTTCAAATTCTTTCTGCGGGTGGAAACTGACACCATCTTTTACTCGTTTTTTGTAGTTGCATCGTTGACGTAGTCCTCCACTGTGGCTGATGTTCTCGGTTTACCGTGTTGCGTTTGCGGTACGTGCAATGTAGAGGTGCGCCGGGGTGGAAAGCTGGCGGGGTTATAACGCGCAGGTTGGGCTTGTTGTTCGCCACGTTCGCTTCTACTTCCGCCGATAGCCCGCAGGCACTGTAGGAGAGCGTCTGAGTCTGTTGGTCCTCTAATTTTCACCATTTGCCGTATATGCGTAGGAAGACCGTGTATCAGCAATGCGACAACCGAAGAGTCAGGGAGACACGGCTCAGCAAGTTGTAGGAGGCGTAGCTTTTCGAAGTGGTAATCGATGAACGAGCCACCAACATACCTACACGTTATTGCGTCATCCCAGCGAGCAACCTTGTCCTCACAGAATGACAGAAGGAAGCTTTGTTTCCATGAGTTCCACGGCGCCTGGCGGTGATTATGTAGGCGTAAGTCGTACCATTTCCTGGCAGCACCAATGAGGAACGGCCTTAAATTGTCAGCTTTTGCGTTATCCGTGGACCACTAGTTGTGTTGGTAGGCACATTCATAGAAGGTCATCCATGACTCTGCGCTACCGCTACCATCGCTCTTATCAGTCCCCACCGAAGGGAGACACGGAGTCGGGTATGTACGAGGGGTGTTCAAGTCAAACTGAGACCTTCTGTCTCCTGAGTGTAGAAATGGCTCGCGCTACTTTTTTCCCTCATTTTCACACGCGACAGGCCTCTGCGTTCACCACATGGTGGTCCAAAGTTTGTGCAAAACAGAAGACACGTGCTGGACAAAATGGCCGACAACGAGGTGAGCGCGCACATCGAACAGCGAATTGTCATGAAGTTTCTCGTGAATGAAGGCGTAAAGTCATCTGAAATTCACAGAAGACTTCAGGCTCAGTATGGCCACGATACACTTAGCCTCAGCAAAGCGTTTGAGCCGTGCAAACGGTTCCGAGACAGCCGTACATAAGTGCAGGACAATCCCGGCCGGGGCGGCTCAGAGCCCAGTGTCAGAGTTCCTGAGAACATCCAACTTGTGGAGCGCCTGATCCTCAAGGACCGGCGGATAACATGTCTCGAACTGGCTCGAAAGACGGACCTCTCTGTGGGAACGTTGAACACTATCATTCATGAACACCTCCAGTTTCGGAAAGTTAGTGCCAGTTGGGTCCCGAGGCAGCTCTCTATGTTTGACCGGCAGAGAAGACTGGAAATCTCCCAAGAGCTAAGGTACCGTTTCGACACTGAAGGACAGCCGTTCCTTGATCGGATCGTCACGTGCGATGAAACGTGGGTGCACCATTTCACTTCTGAGTCGAAACGCGCATCAAAACAGTGGAAGCATCCGGGTTCGCCAGCTCCCAAGAAGTTCTGAAGCACCCCGTCTGCGGGTAAGGTCATGGCCACGCTTTTCTGGGACAAAGCTGGCGTTGTTCATGTTGATTTTCTGCCCAGTGGTACCACCATCAATAGGGCATATTACTGCCAGGTTCTCAGGGATGTGCATAAGGCTCTGAAGCAAACGCGACCGGGCCTCATCACCAAAGGAGTCCTCCTCCTACGGGATAGTGCACGGATCATACCGCGCATCTAACGACACCCACCTTACAGGAACTTGGCTGGGAGATGCTGCCACATCCCTCTTACACTCCAGACCTCGCTCTCAGCGATTTCCATCTCTTGGGGCCACTGCTTCCGCTTGCCCCTAGGGTGTCGCACGGAGTAGAAAACACACCGCTCGCGTGTTTCGTAAACTTTTGTCGGGACCTGCTCAAGTGTACGCATATGTCAGGAGGGCACACGATACGTACCCTACTTGGATTGTGCACAAGTTTAGTATTAATGTTAGAAAAATAACTCCTAATTTTATTATTAAAATAAAATATTTTTGTCACCATGCTCTTTTCATTGCTTTTCCCCAAGTGTTAGCAGCGGCATCCCATGTATGCGATGTTTGTGCAGTGGGTCGTCGTCAGCGATGCTTCCTTACTTGAGCGGACATCAAGATGTATTTCCAACGCGAATGTCGAACATCTAACTTATTTTCGTCCTTCAGTCTCCGCTCCCAACGGCGACGATCATAGGCGGACGGACTGGCAGGGAACGGCTCTTCAGTGCTCATTTCGCAAAGTGGTCTTCTTCTACGTGTCCCGCCTGCTGTTATGATGATGAGGGAAGTCAACGAAAATTTGCGAATCTGTTACGTGGCTGCGAACACGCCTCTGACTATTTAGCGACTTCCCACTCTTCGCAGACGAAGGTGCGCAACTGCGAACTTGCGAAGCTAAGTAGTGGCAAGGGACGCACCCCTCGTTTCTGCTCGTCGCATTTCGGTTTCGGTTTGCTATTGTTAGCATTTACGAATTAATTACTCGCGCAAAACGAACGCGAACGTTGTATTCGGCATTGAGCGGGTAGTTCGTGTTCGGCATGATATTGACCTGTTTTTTTTTTTTTTTTCGAATCATTGCGAGGTAGCCCTATTCTGGGCTGTGCCCTATATCAGCTGAGTGATATTTATGCTGTGGCAGTATTACAATGACGAATGGTTACACGTCGTTTCTCCTTCTATTTATTAGTAATTGTCGTAGTAATATTCAATTGAAGCATCCTCCGGGCCATGTTGGAATTGTGGAGGTTGGCACAGTCCTCTTTTGCATACGCCGTCCCCTTCTCTGTCATACTGCAAATAGTACATGGCATGCGCGTTAGAGTCATAAGACGTATACATCATGAAGCAATTAAGGGGGCAAGAAACCAAAGATGCGTATAATTGAACCGTTCTGCGCTGATGCATGCATTCATGGTGTGTCGGTGAGTTATTCGGACCCCGAGAAAGAACGAAAGTAAGAGACGAAAAGAAGGAGTGGTGAGTACAGACCACGACCAACTAAATTATACCGACCATGTCATAATCGGCAACCCCTATGCATGAGCCTACCGCACTATCCGCTAGGGGCGCTACACATCGACCAGCGAGATCTCCATTATGATTGGTTAATAGAAATTTGAATTTTGATTGTGCAGTAGCGGACGTAGACCGCAGCAGACGAGAGCAACGGCTTCCACGAAAACATGTAGAATGATGATGATAATGAGTTTACAACTTTAGCAAGAACGCATCTGCCGTGGGACATGCTCGTCATGTATATTGTTGTCGTTGCGCCACTAAACTCCCAATTATCATCATCATCTTCATGTATAAAAATCCTAAGGTAAGCTGAAGTATAACGTATTATAGCAATTGAGGAAGCAATAAACGGGCCGATGAGCAGCGCTACCGTTAGCTTCAAAATGCGGCGCTGAGAAGGGGTGCAAATGACATGGTCGGGATAGTCTACGAGTAGTAGGTCAAGGTACAGACAGGTAGGTGGTCGAGGTGATGACAGCCAGTGTTGCCACTCTAACGATTTTTCGACGTGCACCGGGATTAGCGACATTTTTAGCGACTTTCCGCTGCTAATGGGGGGATTTTTTTCCCGACAACATCAAGTTCTGGCCACAATGACGAGCAGGAACGCTTCTTCGCACTGCCGTGGAAGATCCTTCTGCACAGGGTTAAGGTACATAGACGAATAAGAATTTCGCAAATTTGTAGACATAAGTTTGTGAAATGGCCGTTAGAACTGCCAATAGTACCACGTGCTCGAAGCGGCAACACTGACTGAGACTAACGCACTAATGCACTTTATTAATCTTATTATTATTTCTACTACTACTAATTCGTGGCTTTACCACGCGAGACAACCATGATTATGTGCAGTACCACACTGGTAGGTCTGCGGATTAATATTAGCCAGGATTCTACAAGATAATCAAAGAAGTATTTAAGTGAAGTTATTGAGTACCACGCAAAAAAGTAACTGAGCACAGTCAAGTACTCAAAATTCGACTAAATACTCAAAAGCGTCACTCGTTACTTTCAAGGTACTATCAAGTTACAATTTGTGAATTTGTTTTCTCTCACTAACACAAAGTGAAGGTAGAAACGGATTCTCGTGCGGACTCTTCCCGCTATATCTTCTTGGTCGTACTCTCCTCCTCTCCCTCCTCAGCGGTCATCCCGCCCGATAATGTGGCTTGCGCGCTGATGTCCGATGCTGTGCTAGGAGGAAGAGCCACCGCGTAAGGGAGCAAGCCAGGCCTTTCAGGCCTACACATTATCCGACGTTATCCACTAAACACTCTTGCTTTGCTCGCTCGCATTTTCCTGTAGTTGCGTTACTCCCTGATTTACTTGTAATATACGGTGCACCTTCCTTTTCTTCTCTGTCCCCTTGTCCTCTGCCCCAATATAACGCCGTCACGGGCACTTGAGATGCGAAATAAATAAATACAAAAATCCAAGGCGCCCACCTCTGCAGGCTACGCCACACGTACGCATAAGAACAGAACATGAAACGTATGCACGTGTAAGTGCAATGGCGCCCAAGAAAGTAAGGGGAGGTTAATTGTTTCTCGACTTTCCTGTCTTGCACAAAAAATAAATGAAACGTAGTATCTTCTGATTAACTTAAGAAATGAGCACACGTCACTACCGACAGTACTTAAAGTAGCGCAGAAGTCATTTGTAACACCCTGGTTTCTTCCTATAAAACTGTTAAGAAGGTCAGTAACATATATGCACCATGAGAAGTAATTCACACCACAGTCATAATTATCGCAAATATTGAATTTAAAGTACGCCGCAAAAAGCGACCGTGCGCAACGGTGGTGGACAGCAGTACCAGCCTGTGATCTACCTGCAACCTCGCGCTGACGCTACAGAGTCCGCGCTCGCTGGTTGTTCAGAGAAATGTTGTCTGTTACGTAGCTGTCGTCTGCTGCTCGGCCGTTAGGGTCTCTGAAAGAAGAGGATTCGGCCGTTTCTTCTATCCCCAATTCTCCGGGGGAACTGGCAAAACCGGTCTTCAACGGCAATGGGACAGGGCGCTGACTCTCTCTGACCAGCGAACCAGAACGCGTGGACCCTGTAACGTCGTCGGTGGCGTGGCATCATGCTTCTCCTCCTCGGTATCCCCGGAGTGGCCAGTTAAGGGTGAACGAGCAGAGCTATGTTTCTGTGTGTGTGTGTGTGTGTGCGTGTGTAGGTGGGTGGGTGGGTGGGTGGGTGTTTCTGGGAAACAAGTTCCACACATCAAAACCTTTCGTGCTATTCGGTAAACTGACTGACACTGCAGCGAGAGTGGATGATGGCTATGCCTCGGCGCAATATGGCCTAAAAAACGAAAAGAACGACATTCGCTGTGCACTCTCTCATAAAATAGTGGAACACATTTTTGCTATCAACACGAACGACAGTTACAATAGGACGCAGAACACATCCTCCTCACGTATCGAAAATACGTTGACAGTCGACGGGTTTCAGGGGCGAGGCGGTCTCGTGTGCACTTCCGAGCCTTCAACATCCCGAAACTGTTAGGTCCTCGGTCGTTCGACAAGGCGCTGAGGGCACATGAAGATTCTCTTAGTATAACTGGGTTTAAGGGAATTGTATGACTTGCTACGTGTGTGCTGTGTGTCCCTCAACCGATTCCTCTGCTTGTTTGACATTGTGCACTGACTTGGTTAAAACTTTTGAACTGTTGCATTGCACAGTTGCATTGCACATTGCATTTGAACTGTTGCAATTGAACCGTTGCATGTTGCACATACATGTTGCACATCATTTAACCCCCTCATCTCTTTGTACTCACCATGTGTAGGTTCTGGGGTAGCCAGTTCGACTTTGTGGGTACTCACACCCCACAGCTATCATAGCGGGCTTGCATATCAGGTGTTTGACTACCATCTAACCTAAATTGAACCCAACAAATATCGCAGCGATTGAGGTACAGGGTGTCAAACATAGAAAATTTTGCCAGTTGCTTCGCTTTCCTTGCGTGTGAGGCCACCGCACGCCTTACGCCGGCAGAATTAGCGTTAAAGATTGTGCACAATTATACACTTGTCACGCCGGACTAATTTAGTGTTACTTTCAACGAGTGACACTTGTACTTAGTGTCATTCGTGTGCTGTCACGCGGCATCTTTTATTGACACTCGGCAGAAAGTGCACTAACGATTTTTTTCAAACTGCGTGTTAGCGCGCCGCGAAGCAACTATGGCTATGAACGGCGTACAGGCGTGGACAGATGGAGAGAGTACAGGAGAGAGAGGAGAGTAGGAGACATGGGGGTGTGTATGCGTTCTGGGCCGACTTCAGGAGGAACTGTGCTGACATTCGTGTGGAAAGTCTTCGGAAAACCCAGGGGAAACCGTAGACAACACAGCCGGCGACAGATTTCGAACCCGTGTCACCTCCCAGTCTCTGCGCGGAAAGCGATCATCCTAACAACTATGTCACGAGAGCTGGTACAGTAACGATTTAGTGAGATCCCCAAACTCACTTTACGTACCTTCGACGTACCTAGTGCGTAGCCTCGACAGCAGGCTTTGTGGTACATGTAAACATATTGAGAAAAAGCGAGGCGCCCCTACACCACAACAAGTTTGAACAAGTATTTTCAGACTTTATTGTACAATGTCACATTGTACAAAAAAAAAAATCAAGAAAGAAACGCGTTATGACTCTGGTTAACAGCTTGTGAAAACTTCGCGGTCTCGGCTATTCGCGGCAGCCATTTTTGTTGTGGCACATGTTTGAAGCCAATTCGTTTGATGTTGGAAGAAAATTTGCAGGAAGCGTTTCTAAATCAAACAGAAACATTCTAGAGATGGTATCGTTGCGCACACCTCAAAATTTTGCCGCTGTTTGCTCTTGTCCATCGTAATTACCATCACTACATAAGTGACACTTACTTAAGCCGTGTTGCAAGCACGTAGTGAAAGTGACATTTGCTTGGTTGGAGTGCAGCTCACGAAAATGACACTACATTAGCCCATGTGACAGGGCAGGTATTAGACGATTCTAAACATAGTTACTTTTACGAAAATGTGTTTGGGAGGAACGAAGACCTCGCGGTGGTAAGTCGCGAGCTTTTTTCTCTGAGTGGCAACTTTAGCAATCCCCCCCCCCCCCCCACCCGTTTAGGGCGGGACCAATGGTACTTCTTCCTCAAATGGTCCTGTGTGTGTACTGTTCGTTTGTCTAGTTGAGGCTTTGTGGAAAACTCAGTGCATGCTATAGTAGGCCGCTAAATTGGTGAAAAAGTTCAAGACGAGCAATGGCGTCGCAGGTTTACCCCTTTGGCTTTTGGGAGTGGGCCATGGCGTGAGGTTCGGACATGTTTTTTCTTTTTTCACATTCCCTCACAGCCTCTAACATGTAATTTTTTTTTCTCTCGTTGTGATAACAAATAGTCAACCCGCGGTCGATTTAAAAGGGGAATTACCCTGCAATATGTGTAGTTGTGTTCAATCTGTCTCCGAAGCTGCAGGTGATCTTTATGTAACATATAATTCGATTGACGTATGCAGATAATTAGTGTGAGACAAAAATATGCCCAGAAAAAAATATTAACGCAACATTTAAAACGGTATGTTGCCTTCTACTGGTTAAGTATACGGAGAAACAATATACCGACAATTCTATTCTTAGTCCTACATGTATTCGACTATGTTGATTCCGACTATAGGCCTATCCGAAATGGGGAAACTCCACTCTTGGTCTATTTACCCAGCGGATTTACCCAGCGGCATTTCGCACTTTATTCTTCGTCTTTATCTTTATCGCCTTTTCAAAGTCAACATCTCGAACAAACGAAACAGCGTTTAAAGCTTGTTATAGATATACAATAAATAACAATGGAACGATGCGACAGCACCAGAGGACATGTGTTTCGCCGTGTTTGCAGTTCGTCAGCTCCGGGTAGCTGCGCATCGTTCGGAATTGGCAAACCAGGGGTCGCTCAGCGAGCGATATACACCTGAGACGGTGACTGAGGGCTCCTCAATGCCACAGTGCAAGTCAGTGAATTATAAGGAGAAAAAAAGAAAGTCATTAAAGAAACAGGTAAATGACACTAGACGTATTTGAAATTAAAAATTACAGATTAAGATGGCTTCTACGGCTGCACGCAGAGAAACAGATACTCATGGAACGATGCGACAGCACCAGAGGACACGTGTTTCGCCGTCTTTGCGGCTCGTCAGCTCTGGGTAGCTGCGCATCGTTCGGAATTGGCAAACCAGGGGTCGCTCAGCGAGCGATATACACCTGGGAAGGTGACTGAGCACTCCTCAATGCCACAGTGCAAGCCAGTGAATTATAATAAGAAAAAGCCATTAAAGAAACAGGTAAATGACACTAGACGTATTTGGAAATAAAAATTACAGATTAAGAATATATATATATATATATATATATATATATATATATATATATATATATATATATAAGCTTCGTAAGCTAGCCGATAAATCAGCACGCTATAATTCCCATCGCACCACTTTACAGCTCTACAAAGATCAGGACAAAATTCCCAAGGGTCTCGCCATTAACCTTAAACCCACCTTTCCCCTAAAACCTGCACATCAGAATAAGTGGAACGAGATCCTCCACAATGCTTCGGCCGCGTTAATCGAAGTGCTTATATCCCATTGTGAGGACGCCATAGACCAATCATCCCAGCAGGCGAAAACTATCGATTGTAAATCTGTCTTAACAGACAACCACCAGTTAGAATTAGCACAATACGCAAAACAAAGGGAAGAGGCCATTCGCAATGCTAAGCGGAGGAAGCTAGTCAGGGACAACGTTAATACTCCAGATACGCTTGAACCCAGTATGTCAGCTCAGGACTGTGATCATATAAGTAATGCAGGTACAACTAATACTCCATCGCAAAATCATCATCTGCTTGCTAGAAAAACAGGTCTCACCCCAGCAGCCTCATCTGCGGAGATGCAACCTCATAAGTCCCGTAACGTCCTTAATTTATCGTCCCACGAACTTACCGATTTGGAAATCTCACTACTCAGCCGCGGCCTCTCATTCTGGCCCAGTAACAACAAGCTAGATGAATACCAACTTTATCTGGACTTAGATAATTTCGCCCGCCGTCTATGTCTGAAGGAATACTTTCATGACAAACCTAAGTCAGATTCCAACCCATTTAAACCGCTATCCAACTTTACGTCAGAGGCTAACCGTGAAAAGGCTCTGGACATGTACATCCGTGCAGTTCAAAAAGATATGATTAACGCTTACAATAAATCATGCAACAGCAAATCGAAGCCAAATCTAACGCCGGCTGAGCAGCGCAGCCTTTCTGACCTTCGGGACCGCAGTGACATAGTCATTAAAAAAGCTGATAAAGGTGGCGCAATCGTAGTAATGGACAAGGAAAATTACATTAACGAAGTCATCCGGCAATTATCTACAAACTCCTCGAGGCTGACCCTACAGACGAAATTACGGCTCATGTTATCCGCAGTCTAAAAGATCTAAAAGCAAGTAAAAAGATAGATTCCACCCTATACGATTATCTACTCCCCAAAGACCCCGCAGGGGGAAGGTTCTATATGCTCCCTAAAATCCATAAACCTGGAAATCCAGGGCGCCCAATAGTTTCATGCAACGGTACAGCTACCGAGAACATTTCAAGCTTTGTTGACCACCTTCTTAAAGATATACCTCCTAAACTACCATCCTACATTAAGGGCACCAATCACTTTCTTCAAGTTTTAAGTGAATGTTAGCCTCCTCCTTCCAGTTTACTAGTCACGCTAGACGTTTCCTCACTATATACTAACATCCCCCACGAAGATGGCATTGCTGCAGCTCAAAGGGCATTTTCAAAATATTCTGATACCGCATACGATCCTTGTGTCCTATGCACATTTCGCAATCTTATTCTGAAAAATAACAACTTCGAATTTGACGGTAAGCACTACTTGCAAGTTCATGGCACGGCTATGGGTACAAAAATGGCACCTAACTACGCAAATATTTTTATGGGAGCTCTAGAGGAGGAATTTCTGTCTAAGCGCCTGAAGAAGCCCACGCTTTACAAGCGGTTCCTCGACGACATCTTCATGGTGTGGCCACACTCAGAAGATGACCTAATCACATTTATCAGCGACTTTAACAAAGTACATCCGGCCATCAAGTTCACCCATTCTTATTCCCCTCTAACTGTTAACTTTCTCGATGTCCAAGTAAAGTTAACCAACGGGGTCTTGTCCACAAACCTGTTCCGTAAACCTACGGACTCTCAACAGTATCCAGCATTTAACAGTTGTCACCCGCGTCATACTAAACTTGCCATCCCTTACAGCCAAGCACTTCGATACAGGCGCATCTGTTCCAGTGACGATGACTTGGACAGAAATCTAGCTGAACTTAGGGAAACATTCATCGGTCGTCAATTTCCACCTAGCCTAGTTGACGACGCTCTAAACAAAGCCCACAAAACAGATCGCAAAGCCCTGTTCCAAGACCAGAAACGCGTGTTAGATAATGGTTCCGTAAACCTCATCTTAACATTTAGCAGCAATATTCCAAGAGTTAACAATATACTAAACCGTCACCATAGTATCCTTCTCCAATAGGAGCGCATGGGACAAATTTTCCCTCAGCCACCGCGGGTAACCCTACAGGCGCGCGCGCAACCTGCACGATAATCTAGTTAGGTCTAGGGTTAGCAAAGCAGCGCATCCAGGAAACGGCTGTCACCCATGCGATGGTCGCAGGTGTCAAATATGCAAATTAATGCATGCATGTATGCAGGTTCAACAACCACCGATCTGACATTACAAAAAAGCCAAACCTCCCGGTCTCTCGCCACTTCAAACAACCAGGTCATTCACTAAATAATGTGTCACTTTTTATTCTCCAGTCAAATTTTAGCTCAGATCGGTGCAGGGAACAACGCGAATCTTATCTCATTTACAAATTCCAATCAACCATTAACGAAGATCTGGGAGCACTTTCAACGGTAAGAAATCTGGCCCCCTAGATGAGCTACACTTTCTTCCTTTTCGTTTCCTTTCTGTTTTTCTTTCCTTCCGTTCTTTTTTTTTTTTTTAGCAAAGTTTGAAGCCGCGCTCATCCTGCACGGAATTTTCCCCAAAGCGGACAGTGACCTACGGCGAATGACATCACCACACGGACTTGACCTTCTGGAATATTCCCGAATCTGACTCATTGACAAACGCCTGTGGCGTGCCCGTACTGATTATGACGTCATGTACCAAACCTATTTAAGTAATGTGTAACGAGCTAAGCATCTTTTGTCCTGACGAAGACAGTGCCACTGTCGAAACGTCGACCCCTTGCCCATTTTACTTTTTAAGGTCTCCCTATGTAATAAACTAGTGTTTGTAACTTACCTAAAATCTGTTTCCGCGTCTTTTTTTGAACTTCTGTAAAACTTCGTGGCCGTTTGATAATCCTTTTACCTCACCCTATATATATATACAGGGTGTCCACGCTAAGTGTGAACAGCTTTTTAAAAAATATATGTAACACTTTTTCCAAGATGAAATCAATTGCAATGTAGCATATGCTGAAGGGCACTCCCTGCAGAGCATTAGCAAAGGCAATGTCTTAATTAACTTTCATTAATTATTATTTGTTTAATTATAAAAGCTACAAAGTTGTCCCAATGAGAACATCTGTTCCTTTCGGTCACCTGATATCATAGCCTTTTCAGAACAAAAATCCGTTCGATAGATCGCCCGCAAAAAATTCGTGAAGGAACGCAATTTTTTTCTTTATTTTGTTCATTGCGCTTCTTAGAAGACGCGTATTTCCTTCATCCCCAACGGGAGGGGGGGAAGGAGCACAGTGCCACCTCATGCGTGGAAGATGAGCTTTAACTTGCGGAAACAAAACAAAAACAAATGTATCGGGTGACTCTATCGGAACTGGCCTTATCTTGGGTTGCATTTTCTGTTTCCTTTTAATCTTTTTCCAAGACGCGAGAGGCGATAGTGTGCTCTTTCTCCCTCTCACATTGGGGGTGAAAGAAAGACGCGTCTTCTAAGAAGCGCAATGAACAAAATACGGAAAAAAAAATGGCGTTCCTTCACGAATTTTTTGCGGGCGATCTATCGAACGGATTTTTGTTCTGAAAACGGCTACGATATCAGGTGACCGAAAGGAACAGATGTTCTCATTGGGACAACTTTGTAGCTTTTATAATTAAAAAGTCAATTAAGGAAAGTTAATTAAGACATTGCCTTTGGACTTTGCTAATGCCCTGCTAGGGAGTGCCCTTTAGCATATGGTACATTGCAATTGATTTCATCTTGGAAAAAGTGTTATATATATTTTTAAAAAATCTGTTCACACTTAGCGTGGACATCCTGTATATATATATAATGAGGGGAAAAAAGCCATTACAGAAACAAGTAAATGAGAGCTAGAGTAGACGTGTTTGAAAGTCAAAATTACAGATTAAGATGGCTTCTATGGCTGCACGCAGAAACAGATACTCATGGAACGATGCGACAGCACCAGAGGACACCAGAGGACTACCCAGAGCTGACAAGCCGCAAACACGGCGAAACACGTGTCCTCTGGTGCTGTCCATCGTTCCATGAGTATCTGTTTCTCTGCGTGGAGCAATAGAAGCCATATTAATCAGTTTTTTTTATTGGGTGTTAGCGCAGCGAAGCAACAGTGGCTATGAGCGGCGTACAGATGTGGACAGACGGAGAGAGAGGACAGCAGGAAGGAGTGGGGGACAGGGGGATTAGCATGAGTCCTGGGCCGACTTCAGGGGGAACTGTGCCGACATTCGTCTGGAAAGTCTTCGGAAAAGCCAGGGAAAACCTCAGACAGCACAGCCGGAGGTAGGATTCGAACCCACCACCTCCCAGTCTTCAGCACGACCTTGGTTACCACCAACGAGCGGACGCCTTAGCCCACCTGGCCATGCCGCTGGTATATTAATCTGTAATTTTGAATTTCAAACACGCCTAGTGTCATTTACTTGTTTCTGTAATAGCTTTTTTTCCCTCATTATAATTCACTGGCTTGCACTGTGGCATTGAGGAGTGCTCAGTCACCCTCCCAGGTGTATATCGCTCGCTGAGCGACCCCTGGTTTGCCAATTCGGACGATGCGCAGCTACCCAGAGCTGACGAGCCGCAAACACGGCGAAACACGTGTCCTCTGGTGCTGTCGCATCGTTCCATGAGATATGATATGATATCAATAAATAATAAAAATAAACACATAAATGTATAATAAAAACTACTCACAAAGCACCGTATCCCATCAGGGTAGAATCCATACATGTGACGGCCGCTGCCGTCTTTCCCGCAGAAATACATGCAATCTCTTGTCGTTGTCGCCTGGGGGAATAAATGCGACAATAAATACGTGGGTGTTTAAGATGTCAGTCAGGTGGAATATAGCGTTCTTACCGGTCTCGGGATAGTTTTACATCCGTACACCATGTTCGGATCATCATTATAGCCAGCTGCCACGAGAACTGTAAAAAAAAAAAAAACTAACGAATTAAATCCGTCTCCGTCTAATTATTTCCTTGAATGATTCCTATGGACAGGGGAGTTGAGTTCTATATTTCTCTTCCCTACTCACTGCTTGATTAAGCGGGAATCCATATTAGGTCTTTCATGTACAGGTGCCGAAGAAACCCAATCTGAAGCCGTCATTTAACCCCACAGCTACGCCGGTGAAAACGTTTGCGTACGTAGCTTGACACGGTTGTCAAGTGAGTGCTTGGCTCGCATTCGCAGCGTACTAAAGACAAAGACTACACAAGCAGTGCAAATACTACAAGCAGCGTACTAAAGACAAACGTTATCCGACTCAATTTCATTGGGAGCGGTCAGCATATCTGTGACGAGACATCAGTGTTGTGGATTTTGCGACACAAATGGGGTTCATATCAAATCCCACTTTACCGATAGCCATCAATCCAATTCAAATCAAGTCCGGATTTAAATTTATGTTAGCCAATTAAATGATTTTGAATCAGTATTGATACATTCCGTTTCAAATCAAATCTCTTTTTAAATCCGGGATTTATTATATCCGACATAAAATTCAGAAAATAGCCTCCGTGAGATGCCTCAACCGAAAAGATTAGGGACGACTCCGAGGTGTCAAAATGATTGCCATAAATAGCTCGGATAATAGTGGCGCTGTAGCAGGCATCTCATACTCTGAGCAAAGAACGAACGAATATTTTATTTTTCGCCAACACAAAGTGACAGAAAACGCGATCAGAATATCTTGTTCATACCTAGAGGCGTAGCGTGAGCCGTTATTTTGAAAATGAAAAGAGCGAAGGGGGCTTAAGCTTTTGAGTGATAATTTATCGTCTTTATCGCGCTTCGAGGAGCATCTGCCCCATTGTCACTTCAGTACTGGTATGCAGGATGTTCGCTTTCATTTTATACAAATTTTAATTAGAAATACAGTTCTTTCGTGCGAGCTTATGAGAGACACAGATGCCATTTTTCAAGTGGGTTCATTGCTGGTGCACCTCCATAAATGTATAGAGAAATCCCCCATCATACGCAGATAACCACAATCATGCAGACATATGTGTATAGTCACAGACATGCAATCATATATACATGGTAGCATTTTACATTTCTCATAGTAATGATATCTTTTTTTTTCTAATTCCGTGTTAGCGCCGTGAATCAGCAGCGACAGCAAGAAGGAGTGGGAGACAGGGGGTTGGTATGTGTCCTGGGTCGATTTCATGAGAACTGTGCCAACATTCCTCTGAAAAGTCTTCGGAAACCCACGGAGTACCTCAGACAGCACAGCCAATGGTAGGATTCGAGCCCACCATCTCCCAGTCTTCAGCACGATCTTGGCTACCATCAACGAGTGGGATGCCTTAACCCGCTCGGCCATGCCACTGGTAAATTAATTCTAAATAGTGTAATAGTGTACTAGTGCTGACGTTGAAAAAGTTTCCTCAAACAACAAATACTACAGTGGTCATACCCCTGCATGGTACAGCGAGTAAATGGAAAGTACGAAGTCCAGACGCTGGTAAAATATCAATACATGCCCGTAGTACCTATTTCGGGATAGCCGTTCATGACCGGAGCGGTGTACGCGACTCAGAAAAAGGTCGTTATGTTAAAACTACAGTTACATGACTTGAAAGTAATTGAGTTACTGAAACTGAAATGTGATTTGGTTACACTGACTCATTCAATCTAATTGAGTTACTCTGGATTTACTTCATGCTGTGTGTGTTCAAAGTGACTAAAGAAAAGAGAGAAACTGGGTTCGTGGAGCTGGATGCCACCACGAAGGGGTCTGCTGCTCCATTTATTTTAGGAGAGGGTGGAACCCTCTTTTCCTTTTAGTTGAGTACGTAAAGAAAGTAGGGCAGAAAACGTGGTATTCTGCGCGTTGACCAGAAGGGAAGGAGAAAGGAAGATGAAGAGGACAAAATGTGGTTGGCACTCGAAGAGAGCGTTCTCTGGTTTGAGGTATATGCTGTGGACATTGCATTTATACGTTGTTGAGTAATAGATGTCGTGGCGGGCCATAGTAGAGGTCGAGGAGCTAGAGGAATAGAAGAGGTCGTCGTTTGTCGATTAGTGCATTCATTTATGCATATTTCTGTGCAAGAGGAAGTTGTGGAATGCTTCTTAGTTTGCTGTCTGGTTGTGTTCTTGTTGCCCATAATTTTGGCAAAGGCAAGAGGTCCTTAGTCAAGACAATCTAAGCTTTCCTTTAGTGCTTCTGCCTATCCCTTGAAGTCCTTGCATTGAGCGATGACATGGTGGGCGGCATCTGGGAGCTTGCAGGTGGGGCAGCAAGGCGAAATTGTTCTGTCTTGTTTGAAGCGGACGAATTTTTTGGTGAGGGCACCAAGACGTATCCTGTGAATTACTGTGTTGTATTCCCTTTTCGTGGCGTCAGGTACACTGTATTTGAGATCATAAATGACGTTTGCGGTGTTGTCCGTGATCCGTAGTGTTCAGAGCAACAGTTTCTTTGCATAGACTTGCGTCTTTGGGTCACGGAGCTTTGCAGCGTCGCTCTTGGTGAATGGGATTGGTGAACGCTTTGAATAGGAGAGGGTATATTTTGCCAGCCCTGCTTATTGTTTCTAATATCACAGTGAGATAGCACCCACTGTAATTTGACTTCATACCCTTCATTGATTACTTCTGACTGGAGGATGTGGATCCTGTAATGAAGTAGGTTGGTCATGTCTGGTTGGGATAATCCCTGGAGGACAGCTTAGGAGTCAGAGCAGACAGTGCAGGTGCCGATCTTGGTTGCTTTTATATGTGTTAAAGATTTCATGATGCCACGAAGCTCAGCTGCTGTGGACGATGTCGGATGAGACAGCCTGAAACCATTTGAGACGTCATCTCCGTATACTGCAGTAGCTGAGCCGGATGGTGCAGTGAGGCCCTCTGCCAAAATTTTCGTAGTCGAAGGGTCCTTCTCTTCCACGTGGATTCATGCTAATTCCTGGAGGACTAGAGCTGGAACATCTACTTTCCTTTTTGTACCTGGGGCTTCACAAGGAATGGTGATGCTCGGTAGCAGCCATGGTGACTTTTCACGGTTTGAGTGTTTTCTGCACTTTGGGAGGAACTTTCGGACAGTTAAGAGATGCTCGTAGAGCGCAGACTTTTTACGTTATCTGATCTTATTGATCCAACTGGTGCTGGGTATGTCTTAGTCGGATGAGGTGTCGACGAGTTTCTTTTTCGTGAGCGCCTCGAGTGGAGATTCCTTTGCTTCAGCAAGTAGTAGGCATGATCGCACTGCTTTTGGAACTCCGAGTACTATCCTTGAACTGCGAGCGAGGATGGCTTCGAGTTTGTTTTTTTTTTTCCTGTTTCATGGAAAGATGATGATGATGATGATTCAATTTTAATGGCGCATAAGCAAAACTAGGTCCTGTATAGCAGGTAGGCTGTAGTGTAGGCTATACTTTGCATAATTAGAAAGTTGTGGAGGGCTGCCAGGGTTAGCGAATTTCCCCAACGGCAGCCACCGAGGTACCCCATTACGGTAGGCGTTTCAGTTGTTGTTTGAGCGCTTGATTTCACTTACCCAGGAGAGAGTACGATTGATATGGACATAAGTGCGCTGCAACTCTTTTGATAAATTCTCTTTGCACGGTGAAATTGAAGTTACTCAGACGCTCGCTTGAAGGAGAACAGAAGATACACAGTAGTTCTACTGCTTTATCATAATACAAGCAAGACTTGCGCTTGTCCCATCCTACAGTTGGCAATACAAGCACAATAGGCACAGTCTTTTTTCTTTTTGAAAGATACATCCATTCCTCGATCTTCAAAGTAGCACGTTACAACTAGGGTTTCCGGTTTTCGGTAGTTACCGAAAAGCACCAATAAACGTACGCCGGTAAAATTTTCCCCATCGTTGAATACTCTTCCATTATGTTTACTTTCATCCAAGGAGCGCGAGAAAACGGCGCGGATATCAATTTGTTGCAACATCCATAACAGACCTCTTTGCATTGTCAACTGTAGCTAGCTGTAAAGCAAACTGTAAAGCAAGCGCCACCTGTGGCATGCAAGGGCTAATGGGAACTCAGAGCGTCTTGGAGCATTACGAGACGGCCAGAGGCGGAGATACAAGAAGAACAATATTCCCGATATGCACAGCAGCGGCGTCAGCCGGGGTAAGCTATAACTGAAGCAGACGACAAAGCAGTATCCATCAAAGTTCCGTAAAATTCCAAAGTTCGCGCATAGTTTCGCCAGGGCTGAGAAAACGAGGAACGAGTTATAAGTTACGAGCGGTGACTGGTACAGCTGTATACAGCCTCAAAATAGCACTCAGACGCTCAGAACCAAGTTGCATTCCACAATGATATCGTCCTCTTTTTCAGTTTATTGCAATTTGGCAGCCATGTCTCGCTCATCCGGACACCTCGGGAGCCGCCCCTTTCGGTCCGGTCAATGAATTTCTCGATAAGGGAACCCGAAAATTTAGAAGACCGCCTTATTGCTCTAGAGTCTTCTAGACTGCCTTCTAGAGCTTATTGCTCTAGAAGGCAGGAAACAAGGTAAGGCAAGCATAGCGCTTGTACCGTCCTCCAGTTTGCAATATAAACAAGGAAAAGATCGCCCCTGGAGGGTATACGATGGGATGCTGCACTTCAGTGCAATAGCAATATGGCAATGTTTTAGAACTTGTCTCAGTTGTTGACCCAGGCAGAGAAATAGGCGAGACAGAGTTAACAAGCGCGCTACATAGTTAGGGAAAGCTTAGGAAGATGAGTACACAGTCTTCTGTGGCTCATCTCGTAGAGTCAATAATACCTCAAAAAGACACCTAAAAATGTATCAGGTGCGTCACCCAGCTGTAGATTTGCTAAAGTGCCACTTCTCGTTTTCAGGAAAAATGTCTCAGATAGTGGATGTCCCCAAGTTAATGCCCAGCGCCTTTTTGGCCCAGGCCAAGAGGTCGGAGATGCTTTTGGACGTCCTGGACATTCGTGGTTCACATGTTGTCTTCCTGTGCACGGAGGCAGCAGGACACCTCGATCTTTAATGTGTGCCCGCACACACAGAAGGGAGTGACCTCTGAGGTAGGGCGAGCCAAACAGTGCCCAAGACCCCGCCAGATGCGACCGTTTTTCAGAAACAGTGGGAACGCAGCACATGCGAATTTCCGGACATTTCCGAATAAGCGAATCAGAATGACGTAAGTCCTCGAACACTGGTCCCCGTACTTGCTGTCCGGATACGGAGAACGAATTCCGGATAACCGAGACTAAAGCCAACGGTAACAGGTTCGTTCCCGGGAATGTAGACCGGATAACAAGATTTCCAGATACGAATTCAGGATAAGCGAGACATGACTGGGACTCCACTAGCTAGGGCTGTGCAAATATTCGGATTTCTCGGATACACGAGCGAATAGTTGGGTACTCGATTTATGAACATGCTCGAAAAGTTATATATATTTCCACCATTTCCACCATGAAATCCTCAATCCTGTTATGGGAACTGTCTTGAGTCAAGCAGGATCAAAGTTCGATCCTGCTTGGAAGCGGCCGTGTAGCACCATCCGATCTGCATTGGGTTCAAGCAAGTTCCCCCAAGCAGGTTCCCTCCTGCTTGAACCCAATGCAGATCGGATGGTGCTACACGGCCGCTTCCAAGCAGGATCGAACTTTGATCCTGCTTGACTCAAGACAGTTCCCATAACAGGATTGAGAATTTCAAGACGGCTCGACGGCCGCCATTTGCATCCTCGACCCCGGTGAACTGTCATAACTTAAGACGGACATGTGCGCGAAGCTACAAATGATGCTTACATCGGTATACGATAAATTGCCACTAATATAGCTGTTATATAGGAAACGCGAAATTAATGAGTTCCGTTTATTCATTTGCCTATATTCTCAACACCGCGCACACATGGCGGGCATAACCGTACAACAACACGTAAACACCGCTGGGCGGGAGCGACTAATCTTGGCTTTTTAAACGGATACGTACTCAGACGGCGACGGATGCGCCGCCTCTCGCGCCACAGGTCAACCATTCAATGCGCATTGAAAGTGGCCGTGTAGCAGGTTCAATACTCGAGCGTGCTCGGGAAGTTCGATGCAGATCGGATTCGAGAAGGATCGAAATGCCCGTGCGACAGGGGTATAATACTGACTGTATGCTGTTCGGAGGCCGGATCCTTTTCAAGTGATACTTACACTTTTCGTCCGTGTCCCCACACCTGACCGGTGAAAATAAATCAGTTGAATTCAATTGAAATGAAAAAAAAAATCATTCATAAATCGATAAAATGGAAGTGGTTTCGGGAAGTCACGAATCGAAGGTTCTCAAATCGAGGGTTGACTGTGTTCGATTCGAATTCCGAATTAGAATTATGTATCTGAATTTCGATTCGAAGCGATGTGTCCTCCACACCGAGTACTGTAATACTCCGAAGCCAACAAGTAATTCAGGAAAAGTAAATCACGAGCTAGCTTCGGTTCGCTTGCCTATCTGTTATACCCCGTTGGCACTGACGTATGATCCACATCACGCCCAATCGTGATCAGGCTGCGATCGTAATTATCCTAACGAGCGTATAAAGTGTGCATGTCCCACGTGCGTGAACGGGACTAAACGCTTCGAGCCTTGGCGCAGACGCAGTGGCTTGGATTCTCCCTTACCCCGCCAGGGCCGTACTCAACGTCAAGTGGTGACAGCGTGGATACGTCGAACCGGCTGTAGACGATCATAGTGAAGTGTCGTTCCATATTGTTTGAGGCAGTGCAAACGGGGTATCGAAACCCCTAACTTCGCGACCGCAATTTTACGGAAATCGAGAACAAGATACATTTATTTATTTATTTATTTACAATACCCCAAAGGCTCTTGGGGGCATTGCATGGGGGAGTGGGGTTGTATAGATTTGAACATAACAAGCATCAACAAATACATTAGGTATAATAAATGCACTTGACAAATAAGGGTGCGAAAAGAAAGGAATCAATTGATTACTTGTGAATGGTTAAATGGTAGATGATATCTTCCTATGAAACGTGATGTGATCAGTGAGCTCCGCAATATTCAAGGGAAGATCATTCCAGTTAATAGTAGTCTTACAAAAAAAAAAGGTTTAGCAAAGATGTCAGTGTGGCAGACGAAACGAGTTACCTTGTACAAATGGTCGAAGCGGGGAAAGATTGTGGAAGAACGAGTGATAGGGGAAATGCTAGGCGGAATGGTATGAATGAACTTGTGAAACAGACAACATTGCAATATATCGACGTCTTCCTAGGTTAGGGAGTTGAAGTTGTTGTTTAATTACTGAGACTGAAGAATGACGTGAGTAAGAGAGAGAGTGAGACATATTCGCGACTACTAAACTTCGCTATCCAGATGCTAAAGCTCGTGGTTTTATAGCCTTGCTTTGCGATGTGCATGAGGTTGCCCTTACCATATTTAATGAAGCGCATTCCACATGTCTCTGTGACAAAACAGTTCAGACGCTTATTGACAGCCAACTTTGAAAAAGAAGAAGAAAAAAAAGGAAACTTTAGATTGTATAACCATTTGCAATGCGAGTTCATGTTCTCAAAAATTTTTATCTGCGACAATTAGGGGCGCGCGAACGATACAGGTTTTACAGTATACGAATATTGGAACAGCTCCGAAGCAGCCACTCGGAAGCCCAACAACGACTTTATTACAAGATGATGACTGGGGAGTTGCATCGCCAGGGGCGATACTCGATCCCTGTAGGGCTCCATGAGCCCAAACTACCTACTCCCTCTACTCTACCCCTCCTTTGGGCTCCATGAGCCCAAAAACTCCAGAAGGCGGGCAAGAAAATGGGTAGAAAACAAAGTGAGTGCTGCTTTAAAGGAAGATCCAAATGCAGACATACGATGGAAACGCTGCTATCCGTCCCCATGCTGTATAGGTGTTCGATTAAGATAAGTTACTTTCATTTTTTCTTAGTAAACATACCCCCCCCCCCCCCCAATAGGTATTCGCTTTGGGTATACAGGGTGTTTCTTTTTTAAATCCCTTACAGGATTTCTATAAAAAAATGCTATGAGAGCAGCATAGATGTCGTTTTTGTGGTTGAGTTCTACGGCCAGGCGGACATCCTCTCGAAGAAAGTATATACTACTACAGTACGACTAATTACGTAGAATTAATTAATTAACCCTTTAATTAGGGGTTTGCGGGCAAAACCGGGATAGCAGAATGAGAGACTATCCTCGTTGAAAGACATTCCACGTTTGAAACACCTTTTAAGCTCACACGTGCGTTAAAATATCCGTCCCCGAATTTTGATATGCAGATGAGCCAAACCCAAAGCCGCGGCGACCGGGAACGCAGGGAACACGGCGTTCATTTCACGTCAGAGTGCCACGTGATTTGGAACGATAGAGATGATTCGAGCAGGTATCGATCTGCATGTCACATAAATCGCTTTCCCGTCCAGGTAAGCCTCCGTCAGCGAAGGTGATGAGCTCCTGAGGCGCGCTTTCTCAGTTTCGGCTCACTTGCATATCAAAATTCGGGGATGGATATGTTAACGCACGTGCGTGTTTCAATAGGGAGTTTTAGCGAGTCGTTTTCGCATGAACGAAACGAGCGATTCAAGTGTCGCGCATGCGCATTACGAGTCGGAGAACGAGTCGTGGGGAGCGCGGTTTCGTATGAACAACCCACTCCCGCTAAGTCGTTTCGTTGTATGCGGCGAGCACGACCGAGCGGCATCGCGAAGCAAGATGGCGGCTGTTCTTTCGGAGCTGCAGCGCAATGGCGTGATGTTTGCTGGGGCCGACGACGTACGAGCGTATATCCTCTGCGGTAAGTTGTTAGATGTGACGAGGTAGTTAGATGTAACGTCGCTGAAGCGCGTTTCACGCGCATCAGCGACGGGTTGCGTAACATGAAAGATGTAGTTCGTGTGAGAAAAATTGTGTGTATATGCAAGGCGCATTAAAGCTATGCAAAGTGCTCGTCCCATTGTCGTTCCCTGTGTGGTCTAACTATCGTGAGAGGCTCGCTCACGGGTGATTAACCCTTTTCAAAGCAAAATTGCCTCCAGGATCACCGTGATTCATCAACGTGAGATCGAGTCTTCCAACCGTGCCAGTGGCTGCTTGACAGCGCGTTGGCAACACTGTGACCGACGTAGTTCGCCTGAACTGCAGCCTTCCGCAAAGGGAAAGCCTGAAAGATGTTTATTACAAGAAAATATGTGAATAATCCAGTTGTTACTCAAATCCATCTGGAATACATTTGGAGATGAACGATTCTTCCGATTTGCAGAACGTATCTGTAGTTCGCTTCCCATTCGCTTTTCGAATCGGCAGAGTCGATCGTTTGGCTCGGGCATAAACGACTCGCTAAAACTCCCTAATATTTTTTAAACGTGGGATGGCTTTGAACTGGATCATTCATTCTGCTATCTCACTTTTGCCGGATATCCCCTAATTATGGTTAATTAATGAATTCTAGCTAATTAGTCATCTTGAATTTACATACTCTTTTCCAGAGGCTATCCGCGTGGCCGTAGAACTCAACTGCAAAAATGACATATCTATGCTGCTATCGTAGCTTTTAACAACACACTTAAACACAGCAACATAGCTTTTCATAAGAATTATGTAAAGGATTTAAAAAAAACACACCCTGTATAACTATTCACGTCACATTCGCTTTGGTTTTGGCATGACAGTTCGTATACGGTCCTGTAATTTGGTTTGCGTTAATCGCCAGAAAAAGGTGCACACTCTTTCATCGAATCAAAAACGATAATTGTACAATTTGGCGCAATGGTTGGCAGAGAACGTATTATGCGGTCAAAATTAAGTTGTAAGTTGTTGCAGTAAGTTTTCTTAGGTGCATAATCCATGTACATTCGTCTTACGAATCTGTATTAAAAAGTATCAGCATGTCCCTTGAACAAACGTAAAAAATACAACTGGCTGACTGCACAGTAGGGAAGTTATAATTTGCGCATAATTACTTCGATATAGAAAAAAAAAGAATGAAACGAAGCTCACCCTAGAATGGAAATGAAACAAAGAAAAAGAAACACTTACATAATCCAGTAAACGCAGTCAATAGAAAATACATGACGGTAACCTCCATGTGACTGCCGTAAAACAACGTGCACACATTGTACAGGTAATGGAAATCAGAAGGAATACAGCGAAGTTGGCGCAGCTGGCTGTAAAGATCAGAGCCGTCATAAACACGCCGGAAACGACTGATGAGCCAAAGGATGGAACGAGTGAATCGAACTCAGTCTGATTTATATAGGAGAGACAATCACATTATAATGGGATGAACTGTAAGCTATCACCGCAACTACACACAATCGCGTGTGTTCAACATCCGCTGTTTTGTCTGTCGACTTTTCTTGTGAGGTATCATTTCCGTAATACTTTTAAACGCATCGTCCGCTATAGGCAGCGTTGCCTTGGTACACCATCGAAAGTTTTTCCTTTTCTTTTTCTAAAAATGTATGATCGCAGGGATCAAGAAGTATTTTGCTTTGAATTATGGTTGGTGCTGGCATAATGACGAAATATCAGCGTGATATTTACAATAAATCACATAATCCGCCGTGCAGATTACGGATATGATAAGTAATACATCTTACGAATTAATTTTTTTGTTAATTATATACTGGGTACCCGGCCAGGTTGGGACACCTGGCAACAAAAAAGCTGTGGTCATTCTATCGAGTGACATAACTCCACGCGCTTCAAGATCTCGGGTCAGTGTTATCAAGATCAAGTGTTATGATGACGAGCTATCTATATCGAGTGACATAACTGTTTCGATAAAGAAGCCTGCAATAAAGTGTGTGTAATCAGTCAAAACACAGGAAACACTCCATCTCGTACACTGAATCGATTCTGACACGTATTATCACACCGGCTGAGGACGGGGCATGCATTTTTGTCACATGGTCTTGTACTACGTGAGGCGACAGCAATGTACACTGCGCAGCTCCATTATATCAACATAGTTAGTGCCATTTCTCAGTATGTCCTACCATTTTATTACCTCGCCTTTTTTTTTACCTCAACGCCCCACCAGCAACGGGGTAGAGTATCCCCTCTGGCGATGAACCACCCCACTTTCCATTTCAAGATAAAGTTATTTACCTCACCGCCCGGCCCTTATTAGTGGTTGATCAGAACCTCGCCGTACCGCTGAAAAGTCGTTTTTCGTATATATGTTTTAATGAACGATGATAATTAGCTGATACATAACTCGAATTATTTAGTATTTTAAAATTTTTACAAGTTCGATTTTTCGGCGATAACCGAATCTTATCGTTGACCTTCATAGTTACTTTGAAGTGGTTGGATTGGACTCAATCGACAACTAGACTAGAAATTAGAAGAAGTTATTTTCGTAAGCCGACAAATTCTGCTATTCCCATTATCCGCACATCACATCCTCCTATCGCATTAGAAAAATAAAAAAACTAAAAAAAGAAAGAAGGGTAGAAAACTGGAGTCTGGGGGAGTAATTTCGATTGTATCTCATCGATACAAGCAATGAAGATATTAGCAAGAGCATTGCAATGAAGATACAAGCAATGAGCCACTAACGATGACCCTGGCAAGCTATCAACAATAACAAGTTTAACTACCCAGATAAGCCCCTGTTGCGTTTTCTTGATTCAGCCGTATGTAATACCCCACTGACCCACATGGACAATGACCTCACCCTTGGACCTGACACAAAACCATTCCGGAATTATACCGATTAATTACTCCGAAAAATCACTAAACGTCGATGCGTTTTTTTCTTGCAATATTTTTCGCTGAAGGTCACGATGCGTACTCAGGTACTTGTAAGAGACTCAGAAGGTCAGATACTTGTAAAAAAGAAAGTTCGTGGATTGGTGCGCCCGTTCGCGAATTATTTAGCCCGGGGATTTAACAGAAATACCCGTTATATATATTGTGAGACAAACCGTATGTTATCATACCACACCACGATGCAACATATTGTGTAATGTGTACAGCTGTGTTAGCTACTTTTGGAGAGCTAGATGAATATTGGCTTTGTTGTGACTTTTTTTTTTGAGTCATCCAACAGTCACTGGGCAAGAAAGAATACCTATCTCAGTCCAACGTGAATTTATTTCCATTCGCCTTACAATGGGACAATTCCTGCTTCTGGAATGAGTGAACCTGCAAAAAGCAGAGAGCAACCGTGAATAGGCTACAATATGAAAACAAAAAGCGAAAAAAAAGAAAAAGAAAGAAAGACAGGCATTGGACTCTACATGACTGGTTTTAATGGGCACAAGCTGCATACGTGCTCATATGTCTCACTTATTTGTTATTTCATACAAGGCTAACATAAATCTTCATATTGACAAAAAATTACAAGCCTTCAAAATTTGACTTCCAGCATGACTTGACCATGACCATGAAATGAATTTAGTTCAATTAGTTTATTCACTCATATGGAAACATGTGGATATGAAATAGTGACACCGGAACATTAACAATGAAATAGTATAATTCATGAAATTATACATGCATAACTTTCCTTTTCTCCTTTCTTTTTTATGAAAGTTGTGCACGAACGTTAGAAAGGTGTAACTTCACAATTTCTCACTTTACGACAGAACCGTATGATACTTTCGTAATCTTAACAGCTCACCTCTTCGGCCAGGACTCCCTGGACGGCAACATCGTATTAGCCATGTTTTTTTTTTTTTTCGGAATTCTTCGTGTAGCCGCATAACATGACTGGAATGGAAAAATAGCTATAAATAAGAATTTATTTAGATGACTTGCTCTTGAAATATTTATTCTAATCAGATATGCTTTTGAGCCAAGTATGGTGGGCGAAGGCACAACATTTGCATATGTTCGCTGTAAATTCAAAGAGATCGATTCAAGTACGCCGACTTGAGCTTTTATTTTTCAACAAATATGACGACAAATTTTAACAAGTGAATTATGGCTCACGATGATAAATGCTGCAGTACGGTGATACATAATCGGTATCTTAACTTCGAATAAATTTGTTGTTCCGAAACGCGCAACGAACTACAAACGGCGCATATCTGACACATATCGAACTACATCTATTACAGTCACTTCGGCTGTTTTGATTCCGTCAAATTACTCGTATGAAAATGCGCGTATGTGTGGGCAGCACACTTCTAAACCAGGCAAAGTCCACAAAAGCATAACTCACCAGAATTCTTGGTTGATTTGGTAATGATTTGGCCTTGGTCAACATTACGCGGTATCTGTTGATACTGTGGAAGAATATGAAGAATATAAGAATGTCTCCGAAACGTTCTGCAAGAATCTCTATCGAATCTTTGTAGCATGAAGACATGGACTGCAATCCCGATATCGCACTCGACGCCGGACCCACGAGAAGTGCACGCAGACACGGGAACGGGACAAGTTTTCGTTGTTGTGGACAGCCGTTTCGAATTGCTGCTAGAACGGTTGCCACTGCGCCAATTCCCCCTTGAACTGCATCAACTGGAGCTTAGGAAGTTTTACGCCAGTGTTATGGGTCTAATAGAAATCTACCGATTTACCACATCCGATCTGTCATGTCGTGCCAAGAAGGTGAGGTAGCGGTTCATGAAGAGGATACACCCATAACCAAACCCAAGATTAGACTTTACTCCAAAAATCCAAAGGAATCATAAATGCACAAGCGTGCACAACGTCACAACGTTCGAAAAATGATGACGAAGATCCGGTGATAAAATCTTTCTCGTCGTCGTATCCTTTCTTTCCGTCGTCGTCGTCGTTTTTAGTGAGATTTCCGCAACATACTCCCCCCCCCCCCCAAAAGAAGCTGCGGAGCTAGCTACTTTCCAAGACTGTTTCGAGAGGGTACAGCAGCTGCACTGGTCTTCTTGTCGTCTTTCCAGTTGGGAGTAGCACAGAACATGCTCTGACGTGTCCATCTCGTCCACGGTGGGTCTCCGTTACACGAATATTTTTCCACATAAGTCGCGGAGACGTTTCTTCGTGCATGAGCACAATGTCACCCTCCTTAATTTCATTGCTTCCGACTGGAGAAGCTAGGTGTGCTGACCTTAGCTGCAGCAAGTAGTCGGCCCGCCACCGTTTCCAGAAGTGGTCGGCTAACAGTCGGCAGTGGATCCATCTTCTGGTAAGTGCTTCTGAAGTAGAAACTACTTTCGGGTTGGTAGGTGGCTCGGGAAAAGAAAGTAGGCGTTTTCCGATGAGCAGGTGGGCTGGCGTAAGTGCCCGTGTCTCCGACGGGTTCGCTGCCAAGTAGGTAAGCGGTCGGGAATTTATGGCGGCTTCGGCATCTTGAAGAACGGTCTGTAGCTGTTCGAAGTTGAGGCTTTGCTTGCCGAGTATCTTCCTGAGAGAGTCTTTGACACTCCGCACGAGCCTCTCCCACCAGCCCCCGCACCATGCCGCTTTCTCTGGGATCAACTTCCACCGAATCTGTCTTGAGGATAGATACCCTTGTGTTCTGTCGTGTCGCAGGACAGACCAGTGTGTTTTGAACTCCTTTTCGGTGCGTTTAAACGTGAGCGCGTTATCGGAATCAATAGTGGTTGGGGTCCAGCGACGAGCGATAAAACTGCGCATAGCCAGCAGGAAGGAGTCTACGGTGAGGTCCGACACTAGCTCCAAGTGCAATGCCCTTGACGTCGCACAAGTGAATAATGCGACGTACGATTTTCCGGAGTCTTTCTTGCTCGAGACGTACAGTGGCCCGGCGAAGTCGATGCCCACTGTTTCGAAGGGGTGGACTTAATGCGGTCTGGTGGCAGCGGTGCCGTCGGAAACGTCGCTGCCTGCGCTCGAAAACATCGACACGTACCGCACCTCGCGAGTACACTTTTCGTTAGTTGTCGAGCTTGCGTAACCCACCACCTTTCGCGAACGTCGTTCATAGTGGCCTGGACACCACTGTGCTGGGTCCGCCGATGTGCGCTGGTAACGATCAAGTAAGATAGCCTATGTTTTTTGTGTAAAATTATGGGGTGCTTATAGTCTCTGTTTCTGGTGAAAATTCCTGGCGTCTCTTTAAACTCATGATCCCATACTTGTCCTAGTAGGGTTGCAACTTCCCAAACTTGGAAGCCTTCAGAATGGCGCAGCCACGTTTCAGTTCCTGCACCTCGTAAGGGAAACGCTCTTGTTGAGCAACCTTTATCCAGTACTCATCGGCTGCATTGATTTACTCGGCGGTAAGGCATCGTGCGGACGATTTGACTGCCTTCTTGCATCTGTCAATAAACCGCCTAGCCCAAGCGGTAACTCGTAGTAGTTTCACGTGGCTGCTAAAGTTCTGGATATCCATTAGGGGCTCTACTTTTTCGAGAGTCACGTGCATCACCTGCGAAGAGTTACTGCAGGCTTCCATGTTCGATTCTTCCGTCCGGGAAGGAGCATCAAATTTTGGCGACTGAGACTCTCCGTCCTTGAGCCAATTGGGAGTTTGGGACCTTCCCACCAGTGCGAGCTCTTTAACATTGCGTGAATTGTCATGCCCCGAGTCAAACAGTCCGCGGGGTTTTGTTTTCCTGGGCAATACCGCCATTGATCCGCTGTCGATGTTGCCTGAATCTCCGTGACACGGTTGCACACAAAAGTCTTCCATCTTGCGGCTCGTCCTTTTATCCAAGTGAGTGCAATGCTGGAGTCCACTCAGAAATATGTCGGAACTGACGGCATACGTAGTGCGTCCTTGACAAATTTTGCGGTTCTGGCAGCAATCAGAGCTCCCATGAGCTCCAGCATGGGAAGCGATAATTTCTTGAGAGGGGCTAGGCGAGCCTTAGAGAGAATCAACGTACATTGTACGTTGCCGTCGTAGTCTTCACATCTGAGGTATGCACATGTCCCATACGCTAGTGGACTCACATCGCTAAAAAGGTGAAGTTGTGTTGATCGTCTCTACACTTCTCTTCAGCTTCTGTGGAACAGATACATTAAGTAGATCCGCCAGTTCTGCTTTCCAGGAGTACCGGTCACTTTTGACGCTGTCCAGTATTGGCTGGTCCCACCCCACGCCTTGCTGCCAAAGCTGATGGAATACCATTTTGGCCTTGATAGCGAACGGTGTGGCGAGTACGAGTGGATCGAAGATCTTCGCGACTGTCTGAAGCACCGAGCGTTTGCTGTCGCCTACTTGACTGAGTACTTCGAGGACGTTCGGTCCGTTGAAATTCGGCGTATCCAGTGTGGTGTCCTAAGTTAGTCCCAGTACTCTAGCTGTCTCGTCACCTTCGATGTCTCGAACCAGTTCACGTTGAGAAACTCTCGATTTCGTGCTATCGATGTGGTCTTGAATTTCACTACAGTTTGATGCACATTTCTTTAACGGCATGCAAGCGTCACTCATTATGGCAGTTGTGGTCTTTATGATGCGTTTTGCCTTTTCTGCTGTTTTGTCTTCTTCTGTCATGTCGTGCCAAGAAGGTGAGGTAGCGGTTCATGAAGAGGATACACCCATAACCAAACCCAAGATTAGACTTTATTCCAAAAACCCAAACGAATCATAAAAGCACAACGTCACAACGTTCGAAAAATGACGAAGATCCGGTGATAAAATCTTTCTCGTCGTCGTATCCTTTCTTTCCGTCGTCGTCGTCGTTTTTAGTGAGATTTCCGCAACAGGGGCTTTTCTCTACGGGCTACAGACTCGTAAACGGTAGGAGGATCGTTAGAGCACATTTGTAAGGCAACTAGCTTACTCTGGATGTCACTGAGTGTCTTTACAAATAGGTTCTCGTAGTCTCCCACAGTAGAATCCTCGGCTTCCAGCTCATCGTCCGGTATGAGGGATTCGATTTGGGCGTTGAGTTGCTTGAGTTCATCGTTGCTTGCGTTGAGACGATCACGCAGGCCGTCGAGGGCAGTCACGGTGACGTCGGGCTCTTGAAGCAGGGAACACACCTCGTTGATAAGTTTGGTGTTCTTTGTACGCCGAACCGAGTGTTTAGTCTTCGGTCGATCCATGGCGTTGGAACTTCACGAGCGTAATCCCGGGTCTCGGCACCCGAAAATGATGTGGAAGAATATCTTGCGATATCCCACTCGTTACACAATATATGGATGACACCGTGAAGCTGTCCTTGGCCCGGTACAAAGGACCGATAAGAAGACACGTAGTACAAAGACGTCTTTGCTCAACTACGTTTATTTTGCGACTAAAAAACTAGTAGCTTTTCCTGAGGTCCAGAGCCCTTCAAGCTCTAACAAGTGAAACAAGAAAGGCAGTTGAGACACAGGAAAAAGGGAGACAGTTTCGCCTCACTTTCACGGGAAACTGGAGCCATGACAGCCACTTCTCACTCCGTGTCGCAGCCGTCCAGCTGCAGACCCGTTTTTGGCCGCAAGCAGCCTTACAACAGCGACTGTGACGGTTCATTCAACAAAATTTCCACTTTTCGCGCTGCTTGAAAGACAACGACGGCAAATAAAGAGCATGCTACAGTTCGCTAATTTGCACATTATAGCAACAAAAAGCGACATAAAAACACCTCGTAAACCGCAACTGCTCGCTCGCACAAGAAACGAGATACCCAGCGTTGCTAGACACCATCCGAAGTGAGAGCAGCAAAACAATAAGACATCAAAACACGAAAGGAAGCGTATTGATCCTCTCTCCGTCTGCAGCATGCAAAACGTGATTAAAGGTCAGATATGCCGATTTTGAAGTGCCGCAGGACTGAGCGATACTCGCCCTGTGTGTTCTTTAACGAACACTGAATATGTGTGCTACATATCTTGCTCCAACTGTTCGTAGATTTTTAGAAAACAGTTGTTTTAGTTCCCACGCCCGGCCGTCAGACTGTCGGCAAACCCTGCGCACGGGCGCACCGACGTCACTGCTCTCGGTTTATCTGTCTTTAGCTTGGCGTGGACTCTTGGCTTGGCTGCTTGGCTCCTTTCGTTTCGTCCTCTGTGCATCGTACATAAGCGAACAGCTGTTATGTTGTTGCTAAGCCGGAAACAAAGCATGTGAATATTTTTTTTTTTTTGGCACGGCTTCGTTTGGAAAGTGCACTTTCAGCAGTACACTTGCAGCGATATGATACGTGATATGCCACGGCGAAGTTGTCGAAGATGCGACGGTGCTACGCTGTTAGAACAATTCATCGGAGCATTCAGGTGTTACCTATTATAAGCTGCCAAAAGACCAAGCAGTGCGAAGCTCTTGGCTGACAGTGGTGCCTGCTAATTTCCACTGCAAGGATTTCGTCATATCATCGTATAATATATATCATATATTATACGCACAACATTTTGAACGTGCCACGGAGGATCAAGGCAAAAAACGAGAGCAAAAAAGGTAAGTCGAGGTTCAGATACAAAAAATAGCAAGCCTAATGAATCGATTGTGCAGCTGTCCTACTGCGCTTACTCTGATATAACCACGAATAACAACACAATAGTATTGATAATTTAACTTCTGAATTATCACAGGTGCACGCTGAAGGCGGAAATGAAGCACGATCTGGCTTGCATCTGGTGCATGAAGAACTTGCTGACACGTTAGTTGCAGTCTACCAACACCAACAGGTATGACAATGCGATGTTATAATTTGAGTATTCACCTATGTGCTTTTTCTACACCTACCTACAACTTTTCATGTGCACTCGCATGCAGACATCTTGACACCACTTCTAAGTCTGCCCTCAAAGTTACAACCTGTGCTTTCAAGATGGAAAACAAAGGTCGCAATTCCGATTAGCTGCTATCTCCCAGTTCAAGCACTTTTGCTGTCTGGACACTGGTTCCTGTGGATGGGGTGTTACAAGCTTCACTGTCTGATATAGAAGGTACATTACATTAGTTCAGTTAATTTGTCTTTTGCACATTTTTGTTACTGTTAGCTGGATTACTGTTGGACATACAATCCTTTGACACACCGAAGCTGATGTCGCCTCTGATAACGTTTTAGAATTTTCGGTGTCATCAACGTCCATTGAGGAAGGTGCCTTTACTATCTGTGAACCTTTAATTGAAGAATATCCCAGAATTCATGTTAACATTGTCTACTCTTACTAATTCACTGTCTGTGTTCTGAGAGCTAAGAAAAATGGAAACTATTTATTTGTCACAACTTCACACTGGATGTGGTACTGGCTTGACATGTAAGCTAAAATACCTGGATTCTACAATAATTGTGTTCGACTTGGTGCAGTACCGTGGGCAATGCCACATTCACTACATTTTTAGTGGGTCCGGTGCACAAGTACTGTGTGCATACTCCATACGTACACACTGTTCGATAGGCAAAAATACCTGAGCAGTGCTGTGTAGTCTTTTTGCCCAAAGTCCATACTCTTACTGCAAAGTCACAGTACGTAGAACAGCAATGTGCAGGTATGCTGCTATAGAAATTCACAACAGAAAGAAGACTGTTGAGAGCATCTAAATTTTAATGAGACGAGACTTTCGTGCAGAAGGCTGCTCTTGTTAATGTCTAACATGAAATTACAAAATCCCAGAATATATAAAACATGTTGTAATGTAGAGAGCGAGGGTTGGCACAGACATAAAAATAATTATACAATCATATATAATATAATAAAAAGGGGGTACAACTCCCATCTCAACTCAACTCGACAACTCAATAACTCTACTTATTCTCTACCTTACAACATGTCATATATTCTGGAATTTTGTAACTTGATGTTAGACCTCAAGAAGTACAGCCTTCTGTGCGAAAGGCTTCTTTCTGTTGTGCACAATCATTATACAGTAAATACGACTATCCATTTCTTGTTATTAAATGCTTTTTCTTTTTTTTTTCTGCAGTGATGAGCATCCATAAGGACACATCCCAGAAAGGGAGTCTCTTTGGGATGACAAACCCTCATCACCCCATGAGGATACAATGGTTGACGAATGGTTCTCAAGCACATCGAAACTTCAACAAATAATTCATGAAAAAGCCAGTCACTGCTAGCACCAGGAATTGAACGTGGACCGTCCTTCTACCAGTCAGAGATGTTACATTTCAGGCGCTCATTGACTTTTGGTGAATTACTTGTTGACTTTGTCCCAAGGTGGAGCTCGCCACAGCTCATTTGCCTATCTCTTAATGTTGTGGCATGTGTTGCGTTTTTCTCTTTGTGTGTTCCAGACTCAGAACGGTTAATTTGGATCAGGTCAGGTACGTTTCATTTAGACATGGCAAACATAAAGTGGTGTTTCTCAACACAACTTAGCAGTAGCATTCATGCATTACTGCTACGGCCATTAAGCGTGAATAGAAAGCTGCACATTATGCATGATGTAAAACCCCAAGACTAGGGAACACAAAGTGACAGACACCAACACGTCCCTTTGTGTTCCCTAGTCTCGGGGTTTTACATATCCATCATCTTCACCAGCTCGCTTGCTTCCTAGCCATTTTTTCTGCACATTATGTTCACTCTACTTTTATCGTGTGCTATATAATCTTGTTCAAGTTCTGTCAAACGACGTGTAATGCTATAAAAAAATCAGTACACTGTTTATGTGGGTTGAATGGTAGCGCATGAATGCAGGAAGGAAACTGTCATGTTATGGCAAGTGTTTACGTATTGTACATTTAACTATTAATTTTATTGGTGAGCTTTCGCCGGCGTATCATGTCAAGCCATGTTATATTGCCACGAATCATCATCGCGTAACTTCCAGGGCAGGCACTAAACGGTACATCTCATCCCGGCGCATGCTGAAGAAGAAGCAAGAAGCTTCCAGACACATCGCCTGCTCTCTGGCAAACGCACGTGCTGTTTCTAGGCTTTTAGGCGCGACGCTTAAATGCTTGTGCGCTCCAGGCTGGAGCATTGATTCTTTGGACTCAGTTGTGTTCAGAGAGCTATGACTCTTGTGTTTTGCTACCAAGTAGTCTAATAAACCGTTCGCTGTTTATTCGACGACTCGCCGGCCCATTTCGATTCGTGACATTTCTGGTGGAGGTGCGGGGCACTCCTTGTCCAACGGCCTGGAAGACCAACTGCGACAAAGCAGAAGACAGCTTGGTCTGCCTGCAGAATTCGGTCCATTAGAACCCCCTAAACGCAAGAAGAAGATGACTGCGGAGACCAGTACCCAAGTGGCGCAACCTGTTGCCACGCCCATAGCCCCTGCACGGTCGCCGAAGACATTCAGCGGCGAGTATTACGACGACGTGGACGATTGGGTCGACCACTATGAGCGGATCGCCAAGTTCAACGACTGGAGTGACGACCAAAAGCTCGTGAACGTCTATTTCTCCCTGGAAGGCACCGCGAAGACATGGTTCGAGAACCGGGAGACTTCGCTCACGTCCTGGGACGTCTTCAAAAGCAAACTCCGCGAGGCGTTCGCTTTTCAACAACGAGCTGAACGCGCTGAACATCTGCTCCAGAGACGGATCCAGCTGCCAAACGAAAGCGTTACAGGCTTCGTCGAAGACGTGTTGCGGCTCTTCCGGCGAGCTGACCCCAAAGCATCCGAGGAGAAGAAGGTTCAGCGGCTCATGAGGGGCGTAAAAGAAGAAATTTTTCGCGCCCTGTCCCGGGATCCACCCGCCACGACCGACGCTTTTCTGGACGCAGCCGTCCGCATTGAGAGGACCGTGGAGAGGACACTGCTCTCTCGCGCTACCGTCAACGAACGACACCAGGGCTACGAGGCTTTCTCCACGACGGCTGGCCTCGACGTCGGATCGCTCAGACAGCTGATTCGAGAGGTGGTACGCGAAGAAGTACGAGCTCTCCTCTGTCCTGAGAAGGCTCAAGACCCTTTGTCTTCGATCGGTGCGATCATTAAGGACGAGGTTCAGCAGGCAATCCAGACATCGTCAACCGCCAACCCCGACGCCGAAGTACCGAGACCAACCTACGCCGCCGCTGTGAGACAGGTGCCACCTACTCGTCCGTCGTACTACGGAAACCGCTGGACGCCTCCTCGGCCTGTCCAACCTACTCCGAGCGTCCCGCCACACTCTCAGCCGTTTCGCAAAAAGGACGTTTGGCGGACTCCCGACTTCAGACCGCTCTGCTACCACTGCGGAGAGGCCAACCACGTCTATCGCCGATGTCCCTACCGACGACTTGGCCTTCCCGGTTTTTCACCCGACGCCCCCCGCCCCCAGCGCGGTAGTCGCCCCGCCGCAATTGAAGACTATCTACGGCAGCAGAATGCTTCTGCTGGCTCGCGACGCGACCTGTCCCCGAGCGTCCCCTAAACGATTTCAGTGACTGCTTCGCTGCATCGTCGAAAGTAAGACAAACGCCCATTGCGAAGCACCGCATCATCGTCGACGAAAAGGCCCGTCCAATTCACCGCATACCGTACCGGGTCTCCTGCAAAGAGCGAGAAACGATCCGAACGCAAGTAGAAGAGATGCTAAGAGATGACATTATCCAGCCGTCGACCAGTCTGTGGGCATCGCCGGTGGTACTAGTGAAGAAGAAGACGGAACACTCAGGTTCTGCGTCGACTACCGGAAACTCAATGAAATAACGAAGAAGGACGTCTACCCGTTACCGCGCATCGACGACACGCTCGATCGCCTTCAAAACGCAAAATTTTTCTCTTCCATGGACCTCAAGACGGGGTACTGGCAAATTGAAGTCGACGAACGGGACCGTGAGAAGACTGCCTTCGTCACTCCGGATGGACTTTACGAATTCAAGGTTACGCCTTTCGGCCTTTGCACAGCACCAGCGACGTTCCAGTGTGTTATGGATACAGTTCTCGCCGGGTTGAAGTGGCAAACCTGCCTGGTGTACCTCGACGATGTTGTCGTCTTCGCAAGAACATTCGAAGAACATGTTGAACGACTAAAGCAAGTCCTCGAGGCTATCAGAACTGCAGGGCTGACGTTGAAGCCTCAGAAGTGTCGATTCGGCTACAAGGAACTCAGATTTCTCGGCCATCTCGTGAGCAGCGACGGCGTACGCCCCGACACCGACAAGACGGCGGCCATCGCAAATTACCGTGTTCCTTCTAACGTGAAAGACGTTCGAAGCTTTCTTGGCCTTTGCGCCTACTACCGACGGTTCATTCCGAACTTTTCAAGAATTGTGTCACCCCTGAGTGCCCTCACGAAGGACGGATCCACGTTTATCTGGAGTGAAGCCCAGCAACAGGCGTTTGATGAATTGAAGACGCGTCTACAGACCGCACCCGTGCTTGCCCACTTCGATCCAAACGCCGAAACAGAAATACACACCGACGCAAGCAACGATGGTCTAGGAGCCGTGCTCGTTCAACTTCACGACGGCGTCGAACGTGTCATCGCTTACGCAAGCAGAACGCTAACGAAGGCAGAGAAGAACTATTCGAGGACCGAAAAAGAGTGCCTTGCACTCATATGGGCCATCACAAAGTTGCGCCCCTACCTGTACGGACGGCCGTTCAAGGTGGTAACAGACCACCATTCTCTGTGCTGGCTGGCTGGTTTAAGGGACCCCTCAGGACGCCTAGCGAGATGGAGCCTCCGATTACAGGAGTATGACGTAACCGTCACTTACAAGTCAAAACACAACGACGCCGACTGCCTGTCCCGAGCACCACTCCAGCGACAGGACAACAGCCTCGAGGACGACGACGCCTTCCTCGGTCTAATGAGCGCGACTACCATGTCTACCAAGCAGTATAACGACCCCGAATTGAAGACACTCGTCGACTATCTGCAGGGCCGCGCCGACAATGTTCCTCCCATCTTCAGAAGATCACTCCCAAGTTTTTCCCTACGTAATGGTGTTCTCTACAAAGAAAACCACGCACCACAAGGCGCTACGTGGCTTCTCGTTGTGCCTGGGGACATGCGCAGCGAGATTCTTGAATCCTGCCACGACGAACCGTCATCAGGTCATTTGGGATACAGCCGGACACTGGCCCGTATAAGGGAAAAGTACTACTGGCCAAAACTGGCCAAGACCGTACACCACTACGTAAGGACGTGCCGGGAATGCCAACGACGAAAAACGCCGCCAGTACGACCTTCTGGGTACCTTCAGCCAATCGCACCGCCGTCGGCGCCGTTCGAGCAGATTGGGATGGATCTACTCGGGCCCTTCCCACGTTCGTCTTCCGGAAATCGTTGGATAATCGTCGCTACCGACTACCTGACACGCTATGCTGAGACTAAGGCACTTCCACAGGGCACAGCAACAGAAGTGGCGAAGTTCTTCATCGAGAACATCGTACTACGGCACGGAGCTCCGACCGCCTTAATCACCGATAGGGGAACGGCATTTACAAGCAGGCTAACACAAGAAATCCTTCGACTCAGCCACACCGCTCACCGGAGGACAACGGCGTACCATCCGCAGACGAACGGGCTCACCGAACGCCTAAACAAAACCCTTGCCGACATGATTTCGATGTACGTCGACGTCGAGCACAAGACATGGGACGAAATACTGCCTTACGTCACGTTCGCCTATAACACGGCTGTCCAGGAAACAACGGGATCCACACCGTTCCGCCTTGCACACGATCATGACGCATCGACTATGCTAGACGCGATGCTGCCCCACGAACCCAGTGATGTGGAAAACGACACTCTGGACTTCACACAGCGAGCAGAAGAAGCCCGCCAGCTGGCCAGAGTACGGATTGGTCAACAACAACGCGTCGATGAAAGAAGATACAATTTGCGCCGACGAGACGTACGCTACAGTCCAGGCGACTTGGTATGGGTTTGGACGCCGATTCGACGACGAGGCCTGAGCGAGAAGCTACTGAAGCGGTACTTCGGTCCCTACAAAGTACTTCGACGCATTGGAGACCTGGATTACGAAGTGGTACCTGAGGGCAGCGTTCCCTCTCGACGACCCCAGAGGACTGAAAGAGTTCACGTCGTTCGACAGCAGGTAGAGCTGAAGACTGGCTGGAAGGAAACAACATGAAAAAAAAAAAGAAAGAAAAAGAAGGAGGAGAAACGGCATCGAGACGATGCCCCATCTACGGAGGGGGCAATGCCACGAATCATCATCGCGAAACTTCCAGGGCAGGCACTAAACGGTACATCTCATCCCGGCGCATGCTGAAGAAGAAGCAAGAAGCTTCCAGACACATCGCCTGCTCTCTGGCAAACGCACGTGCTGTTTCTAGACTTTTCGGCGCGACGCTTAAATGCTTGTGCGCTCCAGGCTGGAGGATTGATTCTTTGGACTCAGTTGTGTTCAGAGAGCTATCACTCTTGTGTTTTGCTACCAAGTAGTCTAATAAACCGTTTGCTGTTTATTCGACGACTCGCCGGCCCATTTCGCTTCGTGACAATATTAATTTGGAACATCTTCTTATTAGTAGCCAGAGCAGCTGATACACAGTGAGAACATAGCCCGTGTGTGTTCACCTTTTCCACCGCAGCCCTTGGGTTTCCTCCCTGATGGCTACACATATCAGGGATAGGTTTCAGAACCGGTAGTTCCCGCCAAGTGTGAATTGCTTTTCAGGGGATCATCACGCTGGCAGATGAAACATATGGTTTAAATTATTTGCAGGACAGGAATTGCGTAGCTTCACACAAATACTACTACTACGACGTAAGAGTGGTTTCAAATCTAGCTTTTTTGTCTTCCTGACATTTTCGCACAAGATGTAAGTACTTTCCTTGTTGACATTAATATTTGCACCAGGTCACAACATTGTTGATTGATGGAAAATGTAAATAAATATATTTATTTGCTTGCCAAACAATGCAGAAATGTCTTCTTTTCTAGTGAGATATTCCCTGTTCACCAGACATAAATGTGGAAAAGCTAAAGGGGCACAATGATGGTAGAGTCTAGCGTTGCTTTTTGCCACTTTACATATATTCACTGTTATTCGTGTGCACATGTATGAATAGGAAGGTAGAGCATGCGCATAAAAGATTTCGTATGCAGCCACACATATGGTTCAGAAGATTAATTACATGATGTCCAAGCATATATAATTGTGCTTCATGTGCAATGGGTATGCTAACGGATTGCTTCCATGAAGCCTTTTTATTTATTTTTTATAAATTCTTTTTATAAAAATGTTATTTTTATTTTATATAAATTTCATATTACCTATTGTATACTTATATTTTTATAAATTTTATAAATTAAAAACTCAAGTCACAAGGCCCCTGTAAGAGTGCCCTTTGCAAATGGTTTGGTAACGTGTCTCTAACTGTAAAGGTAAGAGGCAATCGAGAATGCTGCAGACAAGGTTGCAACTTACATATTGCTTATCATGTCTTACATACAAAGTGATTTGTACAATAATTCCTGAGCACGGAATTACTTCTGAGGCTGGCCAGTGATGTCACCCAGGATGACAAGTCACATAATTGCCTCTAAGACTTTTACACCCCATGGGCTGAGTTGTGAATTAAAAGAGCACTCTACAGAAGGATAAGGTGCACCTGATTTCTAGGATCTATGCTATGCCCTAACTCTTCCGACACCACATTTAAAAAAATACCATTTCTAAGTGGCAATATGTGCTCTGGTACTTCTTTTGCGCCTGCATAGTGTGCAACTACATGGATACTGGAGCTTTCGTGTGCATGTTTTTGTGCGACGGTGCTCATTACAAACAATATCCAGATGTTAGACATAAAATGCAGTAGTTTGTAGCGTGCCACACAACGCAGCGTGATATGGGAGTGTGTGATTCAAAGAAACCTTCTGGAAAATGCACATAATCCCACAAAAAGTTTAAAATGTGATTTGTATTTTGTTTTACGTCACTCGTCGTTACATACCATCGTCGACGCTGTTGCACATTGATAAATCGTACGTAAAACTTGTCCCATAGTAGTATGCGGTTTCTCAAATACATAGCACAATTTTTTCCTGCAGGAATAAAACGCTGTCGGCATTTTCTTGCTAACACGGCTGTCGAAACGTCAGTCTCTACAATGGGCAAGTGCTGTAAAGGGGCTAACGCAGACGCGACTTGATACAAATTGTACGTGCTCACAAAACACAAACGACGAATTCCAGTCAACATCGCACTGAGGTTGGTTCGCGAATGAGTTCGCAGCTGCTGCAATGTTTACTTATCGCGGAACGGTGGAACCCGGATGTTCGCCATCTTCAAGCACAGATACGTGAAGCCGCGAGAAGCCGTTGCTGAAATCCACTGACAAGTACGAAGGCGCGTACACGTCACAATGCCCGTTCGGGTGCATCTATGTTATAAAAATGGCTGCGCCCATGTGTGTTTCGGAATGAATTATCTATTTTTTTTTACATAGTACCGTACCGAACTGAGAGAATGAAGGTGCATTTTGGGGAGAGCTGGATGTGGGCTTTCAGAATATCACAACCGTTTGGACTATTTGGGATACCGGCATAGCTGACCTTTAACGCTGAGATGAACATATATGCCCATGACGCAAGTAAATGTCACTAATCAAAAGTAGGTCACATGGGATTGCATGACGCCTGCGAAATGCATCTGGCAAATTGGGCAAGAATGGGAATGACGAAACGCAACTTGTGGATAGTGCATTGCATTCCACATGGTAGCTGCCAGAAATTCGAATTAAACTTATGAAACAGTGGATTCCAGGCATGTTGGCATCTTTTTTCATTCCTACACTTCATTTCACGTCACACTGGATACATGGGCATGGTGTATCGCGGTGCTGATGGGTTTGCAATGCGGAGTGTGCATGGTTCTAGACTTTTTATTTTTGATCGCGTAATCGGAACATCGGCACCTCTCGCGTTGTGGCTTACATGTGACCAACCAAGTGATGTGCCCCTACTAGCGCTTCTTACAACCGACAAAACCAACCAGTTCTATGTGAACCTGCTCTCAAATGAATCTTTGAATATGTTTCCCGACAACACAATGAGCAAGTTTCGAGTAAAGCTAGCCCGCTAGCCGCTTTCCTAAGTGATCTGGGGTAGCCGACTCTCGTAATGGGTGCCTATTTCTCCATTTTTTTTTCTTTTCTAATCAACTCAACCCACTCAAAGCTAGCATATCCACAGAAGTTCGAGGGTAGGTGGGAGGCCGCTTTAACAGAAATCAACCTCCCTTTTGCGATTAAAAATGTCACTGACACAGTCAATAGTATGTCGGAAACGATATTCCTTGGGTCTACGCTTGAAGCATCAGGGAAGGTCAAGTTCAACGCTAGCGAAAACATTCTCTTGCCTCTGAGACAATTTTTAGCAAAGCATTTGCAGTATAAGGCAAGAATTATACGTGGTAGCGGTCATTATGAGATACAAGTTACTCTGAACTATTGAGTGGGAATTAGCGCAACTCTTGCCGCTAAGCTTGGCATGGCTGAAAAGGTAATCGGCTGTGGAGAGTTGGACAGAGGGTCACCCGTTAAGCTACTCAAATACCAGGTGGACACGAAAGAAACGATTAACACAGCTGTCTATCGTTTACGAATGACAAAGTATGAAGTTCCAGAAGGCCACTACGAATCGGGGAAGGACCTCGTTAATTCCATTAACCATGCCTATCGAACAAAGCTTCATTTGTCGCAAGATGCTCGTCTCCTCGTGTGTAACTCATACACCGGAATTTGTCACCTGGAACGCATGAACGATGGCTATGCGACCTTTCATCCTTATTTGACTTTGATGTTGGGCTTCGGAAAGAGGACAACTCTCTCAAGCTATGCAGTCGCCGAACGAGAGGTGTGTATATTCCCTTCTCAAAACAATATTTTCATATACTGCGATGTCATCGAGAACGGATTTGTAGGTGACGTGACAGCACCACTTCTTGGATCGATACCGTTCAGAGTCCAGGGTAGGAATGATGTGATGTCTTAATTATTCACAAACTTCTACTATACAGGGTGTCCACGCTCAGTGTGAACAGATTTTTTAAAAATATATCAATCACTTTTTCCGAGATGAAATCAATTGCAATATAGCATATGCTGAAGGGCACTCCCTAGGGGGGCATTAACAGACTCCTAAGGCAATGTCTTAATTAACTTTCAATAATTAACTTTTTAATTATAAAAGCTACGAAGTTGCTCCAATGAGAACATCTGATCTCTTCGGTCACCAGATACCAAAGCCGTTTTCAGAACAAAAATCCGTTCGATAGATCGTCCGCAAAAAAATCGTGAAGGAACGCCATTTTTTTCTTTATTTTATTCATTGCGCATCTCTAGAGACGCGTCTTTCCTTCGCTCCCAATACGAGAGGATGAAAGAGCACACTATCGCCTCTTGCGTCCTGGAAAAAGATTAAAAGAAAACAGAAAATGCAGCCCAAGATAAGGGAAGACGCGATAGAGTCACCCGATAGATTTGTGTTTTTGTTTTGTTTCCGCAAGTTAAAGCTAATCTTCGACGCACGAGGCGGCACTGTGCTCTTTCACTCTCTCACACTGTGGGTAAAGGAAAGCCGCTTCTTTGAAGATGCGCAATAAACCAAATAAAGAAAAAGATGGCGTTTCTTCACGAATTTTTTGCGGATGATCTACCGAACGGATTTTTGTTCTGAAAACGGTTTTGGTATCTGGTGACCGAAGAGATCAGATGTTCTCATTGGAGCAACTTCGTAGCTTTTATAATTAAAAAGTTAATTATTGAAAGTTAATTAAGACATTGGCTTAGGAGTCTGTTAATGCCCCCCTAGGGAGTGCCCTTCAGCATATGCTATATTGCAATTGATTTCATCTCGGAAAAAGTGACTGATATATTTTTAAAAAATCTGTTCACACTTAGCGTGGACACCCTGTATACGTATATGTATCTGCGAAGGAATTGACAACCATTCAAATCGAGTTTGCAAACGAGATAGGTGATTTCATTCCATTCGTTTCTGGCTCTGGACGTGCCGGGATGACGATCCACTTACGTAAATGTATATAACAAACCCGCCATGTTGCATAGCACATTTTGGTGTAGGCAAGCGAGAGCAATTACCACACTATTCTGCTCCCGAACTTTATCAGATTGGAGGAGGCATATCTGGTGACGTATTGAGGGGTTTCTTGCCCATACTGACCAAGAAGGTAGCGCCATACGTTGGAAGAAAGCTCCTCGATACCGGAAGGCATATAGCCGAGGAAGTCCAGCAAGGAGCATCATTTCGAACAGCAGTCAAGAAAGGAGTAGACCGCACAGTGCATAAAACTCGTGACGAGTTACTTCAGAGACTGACAGGGAAAGGAAGAAAACGCAAGGTCGGTGCGGAGAAGCGGAGGAAATCTGACTTCTTTACCTGACGAAAAAAAAAACCTGTCTATTGCAGTAGTGCATGAAGATGCCTGCCTGTGTACTACAAACCAGCTGGAACTCGTCCCTCTTCTAACTACAAACTTTGCTTTGGAGTCTGAAGTCTGAATACGTCGAGCTTTTCCCAGTACCTGCTACGACATCAAGCGGAGTGATCGGGTACATCATCTTCACATAATGTTCCCGTGCAATGGTGTAGGGTATCGCACCACCGCGGTGAAACACCCCATCTCATCGTCATCATTTATTGTTGTTGTTGTTGTTGATCGTGTACAATGTTCCGGGACTCGGTGGAGGCTTCTTTGATCTTCAATCCAGCTTTTTGCATGTTCAGTGTAAGATCATTCGAAAGAATGAAGATCCAGCAATAACTACAAGAAGCACTTCAACAACACCTGATGAAGTCATACCTGTCCAAGCGTTTGCTTCATCGCTGTCTCAACACGTACATATCTACCTGAATTCAACCTTGGTTTCGAGTTTCGAACATTATGCTTACCGTTCCTACCTGGACATCATTACGAATGCCAACAATGTAACTCAGACACACACACTTTCAGCAATGTTATACGAGCCAGACCCTTTAGGTACGAGTGAGGTATATGCTCCCACATCTGAATCAAAAGGAGTTTTCGAGCCGGATACCCAAGTGTAGGTACAACTTTAGACTGCGATAATGAAGAAAATATTTCTTTTCGTCAAGCAATGCAAGAGTAATTTCGGTTCTATATCATGCTGCGGGAGACAAATTTTTTTCATCAGTTGTTCCTCATAATCTGAAAGCAACTCATACGGAACGCTGATTTTTTCGGACGCGAGCGGTAAATCTCTATGTCGTTCGTGGAGCTCATGTACGTAGGCCAGGTCTACCTCTAAAAAATAACCGACGTCTGCATAATCTGCAGAAAGGGTTACATCTAGAGCTGCAACCTCTTCGGGTGACAGCCATTCAAATCCTCCGAATGGGAGGGGTTGACGCATCACTGCGCCATAGAGTTCATTTATGTCCATGTAATGAATTATGGTCTTTGGTTTTTCGGGATCGTACTGCTTTGTCCCTGGGACATTTGCAGTGGCCATTCGCGTTGAACACTAGGTCATACCACCACGCAGGCACCGTTCAATTAACAGATAGGCATCGGGATCGTGGATTAAATCCAGATTAATCCGACTCATTTTTAGTGCGCAAGATATGCTTAGCCCTGGGCGTGACACGAAATGAAGTGGTTGAATCTTGTGTGTCTCCAACGCCCATATTCGGAAGTTTTGAAACACGTTTGCCAGAAGCTGTGCGTTCGTCTCAAGGTACAAATCCGAGTACTCGCCCAGGCTCTTCAGTCGAAAATTTTCAAACACGTTTTGCGCATGGCGATAATCTTCCTCGCTCACTTCTGATCCGTTCAGTTGATCAAAGAACTGGTTTGAAAGAACTGGTTACGTGATGCCAAACAGGGCTCGTCGTACGTTCAAAAGAGGTAACAAAGTTATAACAGAAACCCCATTTTCGTACAACCAGCTTGAAGTAATCCGCCTCTGCGAAAAACCTGCGCAGACACCTGAAGTTAGATTCACCTTTTTTGTCGCATAGATTTTTCGTCAACGTGTCGAGACTAGCATTGAGGAAGTTTAACGAGTCTATGAAGCGGAACACACCAATGTCTACAGCCTTAAAGGGGCTATCGCATCCGTTCCGGTGGATTCCGAAACTGTAGTGCTCTTTTACTCAGCGTTGATCACTGATAATAACGCCGAAAACCCGACGCGAATTGGCAGCGTTGTTCCTGTGTAGTTTGATATAAAACTTGGCAAGAGCAGACGACGCATTCCTGGATTCCCTCTCTGGAAACGTCACACGGACGAGCCCAATCAGTGCGCGCCCTTTGACATGGAGAATACCAATCACGGAGCGGCCGGAGGGACCTTGGT